>NC_134687.1:213493538-213819788 GCF_050947455.1 Rhinoderma darwinii | reverse complement strand
GCACCATATGCTGATGACACACGGACCTTTTGCGCACGCAAAACGCAGCGTTTTTGCGCGTGCAAAACGAACATGTCCGTGTGAATAAGGCCTAAGTGTGTAAGACCATGTGCAGGGAGGGAGCTGCCTGTAATTTGTAATTAGAGCAGGGAAGGACCCTGTGAACATAGAGGGGCATGGCAGTATGCAAATAGCTGAGATGCTTTGGAGAAAGGTGGGGGGGGGGGGTGCAACTGTCCCCTCAGATGCAGCAGGGAATCATGGGTATGGTGGGTTACAAAACAGGAAACAGACGGCAAGGGATGTAAACAGACAGCAAGGGATGAAAACAAACAGAAAGAGCAGCAGTGACGATGGAGATCAAACAGAAACTGGTTAGAAGTTTGATAGGGGGTATTAGGGAAGGCAAACCAAGGCTGGGGGACACTATTTCAAATTATTTTTTTCCCTGGACAACCCCTTTAATGATCGGCCCTTTCTAAATGTGATATGAGGGACTGGGCCCAAAACATCCCTAATGTCACTATCAAGTTTAAGGATACGCCAATATTTATTAAAGACTTTTTTTAGCCAGATGTGCTCCATTATCAAAAGTAGTAATCATTCGAATTCTGTCACTTCCCTGCTCAGTTTTTTTTTCTTTAGGAATAAGTAAATCATTCCGCTTTCTGGAGAATGCCATCTGAAACACCGGTCTAAGTACGTCATCAGGATAGACTCTCTCCCTAAAGCGGGATCTTAGGTCATTTGCTTGACGTATGAAATCACTGTTTGACGAACAGTTTCTCTGAAGTTGGAGATATTGTTCCCTCTGAATCCCACGTTTTACGGGGAGGGGACGGTTACTGTCCCATCTGAGAAGGGAATTAGTGGCCATTGGTTTCCTATAGACCTCCGTCCGCAGTGCGCCCTCATTGGAGGTGCAAATGAGTGCATACAAGAAAGGTAACGAATGTGCATTAATCTCAGACGTGAATTTAAAACCTACAATGTTCCTGTTGAGGCCACTGACAAACACAGCAAAGTCCTCCCTGGTGCCACACCAGATGACGAAAATGTCATCGATGTATCTTGCCCATGGTTCAACCTTGTCAATAAGCGGTATAGCTTCATCACCGAAAACCATAGTCTCCTCCCACCAGCCCAGGAGCAGGTTGGCATAAGTGGGGGCACATGAGTTCCCCATTGCAGTGCCCCTTAGCTGGGGGTAAAAAAAAATATTGATCAAAAAGTAATTCCTCGTCAACAGAAACCTCAGGAGTTTCAATAGGAAATCAGTATGGGCTCAATACTGCAACCCCCTAGTTCTTAAAAAGAATTCCACCGCCCGTAGACCCATGTTGTGTGGAATAGAGGATTATAAAGCTTCTACATCAATGCTTGCCAACCACATCCCTTTCTCAAGGGAGATACCCTCCAGTCGTTTAAGGAGGTCTGTTGTATCTCACACACATGATGGCAATTCTATTACAAAGGGGCGAAGTTCTTTTTTTCAAATAGACTCCAATATTTTAACAGAGACTGTCAGTTCGTGATACTATGGGTCTACCTTTGAGTGGGTTAACTCTCTTATGGATCTTAGGGAGGGAATAGAAGGTTGCAATAAGCGGGGCACTAGGGAGAAGATAGTCAAACTCAGCCAAGTCAATAAGTTGAGTACTCATTGCCTTTTCAAAGATGTCTTTAAGTTCTTTCCTAAATTCAGCTGTGGGATTACATTGTAGGGTCTCATATCCATCTCTATCACTTAGGAGTGTGTCACACATCCCTTGATATTGTATGGTGTTCATAATTACCACATTACCCCCTTATCCGAGGGCTTTATGGTAATGGACTTATCCTCTTCCAAAGTGCGTAATGCCATCATCTCCTTTTTGTTAAAGTTACGTGTGGTACTTCCACAATTGAGGGTAATAAGCTCATCTGATACCATATTAACATATACATCAATGCACGATACGTGACCCTGAGGCGGCATTTTAGTACTCCTATTCTTTAAGGATGTGAATGGGCCACAGCCCCTCAGATCACCAAAGCCCTTGAAAAGCCCCTCCATAACTCTAACATCCGCCACCATATCCCTTGGTACACCCAAATTGAGGGCTTCCCTTTTCTCTTGCAGTTTGAAAACCTTATGCCAGTGTGAGTGCAATTTACCATCCCACTACGCCTTGAGTTCCATCCAGCTCCAAATTAGCTTTTAAAAATCAATTTATGAGTACGAGCAGCTCGGAGTAGCAAAAACACACAGACACGTTACTGTATGAAAATGCTTCTACTTTATTCTTATCAGCACGGATATTTATAACAAAATTGCAACAACAAATGAGTCAGAAAGTTTAGATAAAGTTCCACAACTTAATTGGCTCTTTGGGGGGCCGTTCCCTCATCTTCCCAATTATTGCTGCGTAGTGCTTTGCACACAGCACTATAATTCTCCATTTTAATTCTTATTATTGCTGCGTAGTGTTTTGCACACGCACTATAATTCTCCATTTTAATTATTATTATTGCTGCGTAGTGCTTTGCACATGGCACTACGCCTTAAAGTCCCAGAGCATCTACCTTCTAATATAACTAATTTGTACAAACATATAAGGATATGAGTATATAAGATATACAGTAAGTCTAAAACACTTTGGAAAATATTTTTGCTTTCACATTTCCCCCCTTTTGTGATTTTATAGGTCTGGTAATCTTTACCTGCCTCTAATTTCACAACAACCTGTCACTTATTTCCAGAGACCTCGCTGTGAGAGATCTCCGTATCTTATAAAACACATAACAATTAAAACAAGTCATAATAACAAAAACAATCATAATACATATTAGTGGTTGGAATAAATAGCTTAACACTGAACTGGCAGTCGGCAAACCCTGTGTACAGTACATATATATCATACCAGTGATGAGCCGTGTCATCCTTAATCTGGGATCCTAAATATCGCAGAGTTTTCCCACTTATAACAGCATTCATTTTGACTGTTTGTAGTGTAACATTATGTCTCCTAACCATCTCTTTTACCTCTTCTGCGTCTTTTAGAACTTTGTTCAACTCATCTAAGGGGAGACTAATATTAAGTGTTGGCAATGGGTCCGGTACCCATACTGTGCTTACAATCTCATCCAAATCCGGGGAAAATACAATAGTCTGGTTCTTCCATTCTATATGTCTAACATTAAATATACATCCGGAAAAGGGTACCTGTAGTGAAAAAGGTTTTAATGTGTTGGGTCATCCGTAACCATACCAAAAAAGATGGGGGAGGCAGGCTCTCCCACAAGCATATTTGCCACTCTCCCTTCTCACTCCCTGTGCCTTCTCTGCAGGCTTCATATGGGAGCCAAGGTCAAAGATAAAACATATGAAATCAACATAACTTGTGTTAAAGGAAATTATTTTCTTATTCACTACAAAAGAACCAAGATGGGAACTCCAGACAAAATGGCTGCTGCACAAAACAAAATCATTTAAACATTATTATAATCACTTTCACATCATACATATCTTTGTAATTCGGCATCCTGCTTGATAATTCACAATGTAATTTCATACAGAGAATATAAGCACATAAACCGTCCTTTACAAACCCCCCCTTTTCTCATATTAAATTACAGAAATTATATATTATGATTATAATACTCAAACAATATATCATTAGGGCCACAACTAATATGATGCCATCACCAATGTCCAGTTTGGGTATGGGGTCCCACCAGTGTATTGACAAGTCTTGTACATCATCATCCTCTTCTATCTTCTGTTCTTCACTGACTGTCGGCGTCAGGGTAACCCACACAATTGTGGAGTCAGACTGCACAGTGGTGTCCAATGGGGGATTTATGATTACCCCCTCCTAGTCACTTACTTATTAAAACACTTGGATGCTGCTAACGGGTTCACTCAGGTCTTTGGTCTTTACTTTGATCTTTGCTGATGTCATCAGGACTTGGTTTGGTCCTTCTCGTCTGTCAGACACCGTCTCTCTTAGTATACGTCACCGGGCTGTACACAACACCTCATGCTGTGAGCCTGGGGTGAGATCCCACGTAGGCGGATTAGTGGAGTTTTATTGTGACTACCACAAAACCCTCCGCATCTGTCTTCTTCCTCCGGTAAGTTACTTGTCTGGGCGGCTGCTTAGAATTGTGACACTGCCGTCAGTTCATGATGAACACGTTGTATTGGTTCCGGCTGCGGCTGCCGCATCTCAGTGACGGAGTTCATCGTGTTAAAAGTCTTTTAGTTCATATTTACTGCCCCTTGCTGGGGACCCCCCCACCCTTGTCAATTGTTAAAATAAATGCTAATCTGGTGATAACATCTACGTAATATAAAAGTTGTTCTAAGTACATACAATGACAATGTCAGGCCCTTAAACTAAATCAAACAAACACCTTTATATAAGAAAAACTTCTCTGTTCCAATGGACATGGCACCTAGAAGATGTGTAATTATTGGGTACATTTCATTTGCACTTGGTGTCACGCTTTCCAGCAGGATTTGTACCTTGATCTGAGCTGATTGCCTGGAACATTTCCAGCTCACCAAAATATACACAGATTCCACATGTTTATCTGACAAATGTGGCAAACCAATTTTTCTTACTCTAATTTGTATTGCATGGGAAGGCCTCTCAAGGTCTGTTCTCTTCGTGGGAGGCAGGTATGATAAGGTTTGCACCGGTCTGCCAGGACTGTTCTGTAGGCAAATCAAACAGCTCTCACAGAATTTAGCAGCAACAGCTGTAAAGCCTGGGACATACCAATTAGATCTTACCAAATCGATCCTTGCAGTCTTGGGGCATATGTGAGGTCATACACCATCAATGGAAGTGCCATCAAGAGTGCCTTGGGTGTTACCGGTTCACGTTCCCTTATCCGTCCACATTCTGTTAGAATCTGGTTCCCACGCCTTCCGCTCCCAGTTGGACTCTTCCTGTGGAGAACAAACTTTTTTATTGTATAAACATTAATTGATCTTAATCAAATAATTAATTTGAAGAAAAACATTAACAAATAACATCTTTACATCAAACGTTCACATTGAGCAATAACTAGAAATGCTACATGCAAACTCATTTTTCTTCTTTATATATATATATATATATATATATACATACATACATACACACACACACAAACACTGCACATAATTTTCCTTTCACAATAACAATGACAAAAAACAAATAACTAAAAATGTTTTCAAATGGGAATATTCCACTTCTGTACCTTTTATCTGACGCATGACTCTAATAGTCCAATGCTAAGGCTGGTCCAGAACTTTACATAAAACGTAACTTCAGTATTTAATATTCCCACAACGCTTCTTAAATACAATTATTAAACAAACTAACTTTGGAATAACATTTGGAGAACTACTGACATATTATCATTGTACAAACACCGGTTCAATACTTGGGATAACACTGTTCCCCCGTCACTTACACACAACGTCTGCAGTGGGAAAGATACCGGCCGGGCTTCAGGTCTCCCTGAGAACAGGTTTACACATACGAGCACATTATCATACACTTCTATCTCGGGTAGTTGTATGTTCTGCAGTCGCTGGGATGGGTAATCTGGCCGGGCTGCACTTTTCACAGGTACCTTTGCAGTTTTACCTATGTCATGCCGTGCGCACATCATGCAGGCTGCTACAAACCTAGTGGTGGCATTATTGTATCCAGGGACAAGCCAATTTACTGACACCTGGCTGCGCATACCCTTGTTGTCAGGTCTGTCTTCTCTTGTTCTGTCAATTGGCTTACCCGATGATCCAATAAAGTTCCTACTACCAATGGGCCCATAATTGTGGGCGATGCCAAAAGCGTACCTAGAGTCAGTGTAAATGTCGGCCGTCTTACCTTCTGCCAGGTTACAAGCCTCAGCGAACACCTTCAGCTCCGCTCCTTGAGATGAACAAAAAGGTGAGAGTGGTTTCTGAATGATTTACCTGGTGCCTCATATCCCGGCTTGTACATACTGTATGATAAAATATCTCTTTATTACAAATTTACATTGGAAACCCACGTCACATATAGATAGAACATTTCAAAAAGATGGAGTTTTATTTTTCCACATTCATCTGATAATCCAGAACACTTGTAAATCCCACCCACCAGGTCCTGTAAATACCTGATTAATACAAAAACAAACAAATTATGTTACTGAAATCTGGCATAAAATAAACAATGTTCTGAAAAAAATTGATTTTTTATTTTTCCTTCTCCCCATCTAAATCTGTAAAGACTCATCTGTGAGTGACGTCACCTCGCCTCCTGTGTAAATTTGCTGGAAGGGGATGGTCTTTTACACAATAACTCATATTGGGTGGAGACTACAGCACAGCATACCCAGTGCCATATTCACCGTTCTGGAAGGATCTGGAACCATCTATACAGAAATACCTCAAAATATAGGTTACTCTCATACACATTTAATCTGGATCACTCATTGGGGTCTCATACACATTTTATAGATCTCCTAGAACCAAATTCATTAATTCAAAACAAAATAAAACACAAAACAAAACAAAATTGTACCTTATCAGTAATGTAGCAGGGTGTTCAAAACTACATATCTCAACATAATAAGGACTGGCACTCTGTCTGGGGGGGGGGGGGCACTAGTTTGGCCCCCCTGTAATACACAACAGCCTGGAACAAAAATGACTTTCTCCTGACAAAAATACATTTTATCTTTCAAATGACTTGCAACCATTTACCTGTAAAACATCTCACATTTTCCAAAATAACATTTAGGCAGCACCATAGCACGTGCCTCATGTGTGAAAACAAAAACAAAACAATTGTAATTAGTTATCCAATAAAACAGAAAATTATATATCTGGTAATATTAATTACTGCAAATCAATAACCTATACATAAGAATAGGGAACAGTGGGGGCACATACATTTTCAAGACCCCGTGTCTCACAATATCTGTATTTTAATTCATTTGAATCAACATCAAAACATTCCAACATTAAATCTTATATCATAACACATAAATCTGCAGTGTAAATTTTATCTTTTTATAGACAGATCCAGCCGGCTGTTATATTTTTCTCGCTTGGTGTAGTTACAGACGACTGCGCGTGCGCGAAGATAAGAAAAATTCAATTTCGGATTTTTAACCCCATACACAAAACACTAGGAATTTTAGACATTACTGCTGTTCAAGATAAGAACATACAATATAGATCTGCTTTATAGTGTGGTCGTTAGTTTCAAACTTCAGACATGTTACATTACACACATCACACAGATGTCTCATACATCACACATGTTACATTACACACATCACACATATGTCTCATACATCACACATGTTACATTACACTCACCCCGTTCTGACCCACATTAGTCACTGCAATGTACCCGGCTGCTCCGTTTCCTTCACTCCTCCTATCAAAATTTACACCTTTTTCCAAATTGTTCTTTCTCACATCAACTCTCTTGTCACCACCTGTAATCACCTGCTTTGTCATTTTAACTTATGCCTTGTCCTGGCCACTCCACTCCATTTTTTTACATTCCACAAACCATTCTATTTATCACATGCAAACATCCCATCGTACGGCTGCCAGCCTCTTCAACAATCTTTTTCCTTACAGTGTGTTCTTTTGCCTTCACATACTTTACAAACCTCCATTGAATCAAACAGGAGTTGGTCACATTCATTTCAAACATCTACAAACCCCTCACTGCCGGGGTATAGCTTTTGGTACTACAATCCTTTCATTTCAAATACTTCACATGTGAGTTACGACTTCTCTCCGCCATGCGCTACGTCACTGCATTCCAAGGGGGAGGTCTTCCACTTCTCACAATTTTTTTTTTTCCCTCTGGCTAACAATATAATTGCTGGCAAAAATTCTCTAATGTATTTCATATCAACAGTTCAAAATCACGTACGCACCTCTGCAACCTTCATCACACAAAAAGCTTCAACATACCTTTTTGGATTCATCTTTCATACAACTGCTGGATAAAGTGCCAGCTAAATTTTGAGGCTTACGCAATACATGTGTGAATGGTGTAAGAATAAGCTCCTTACCTACCGCGTTTTTTTGTAATTCACAGATGCAAAGCCAGACCTCTCCATCAGACCAGCGACTCCCGGGTTTCTTTATCTTTTATTTTATTATACTGAAATTTAGACAAGTCCAACAGACACGCACGCTCATGCAAACAACTTCTAATACTACTCTTCTGGGTCTCTTTTCAACCCCAAAAATCAAACAACTAAAACTGGGTCTCTTTTCAACCCCAAAAATCTAATACTACTCTTCTGGGTCTCTTTCACCCCAAAAATATTCTGGGTCTCTTTCACCCCAAAAATCTAATATTACTATTCTGGGTCTCTTTCACCCCAAAATCTTCGGCCACTGATAGACAATCCCTTTCTGTCTATTTTCTACAGCTACCGGCAAACAACTTAACTGGGTTTCTTTCACCCCAAAAATATTCTGGGTCTCTTTCACCCCAAAAATCTAATACTACTATTCTGGGTCTCTTTCACCCCAAAATCTTCTGGGTCTCTTTCACCCCAAAAATCTAATACTACTATTCTGGGTCTCTTTCACCCCAAAATCTTCACTGGGTATCCTTTCAACCCTAAAAGTAACTGGGTATCCTTTCAACCCTAAAAGTAACTGGGTATCCTTTCAACCCTAAAAATAACTGGGTATCCTTTCAACCCTAAAAATAACTGGGTATCTTTTCAACCCTAAAAATCAAACAACTAAACTGACTTCTAAAAGGAGTTTCCTCTTTGAGCAGCACATTCCGACACGCACACACACACAAAATAGATTAGAAGTATAACAATTATCCCTGCACAAAGCAATCCCCCTGTAATACGGTCAATGCCGTTTCTCTTTCACACAAACTGAGATGGAAGTCAGGCACTTACATTCTAAGGGAGTACAGGGTTCTGGAACTGCAGCTTCATACCTTACTCCCTAAGGTGGATCCTTAGTCATCCGAAAATAGGGGGGGGGCCAGACGGGGAGATGCAGAGCAAAACGTGAGAATCAAATCTTCTTACATTATGCTGCAGCTCTTGGTCTACACGTTCCCGTCCGGTCTCCTCTGCCTGGTTCGGGTGGTCTCTGGGTCCTAGTTTCGCAGTCCCTGTTCGGGCGCCAAAAACTGTGAGTGCAATTTACCATCCCACTACGCCTTGAGTTCCATCCAGCTCCAAATTAGCTTTTAAAAATCAATTTATGAGTACGAGAAGCTCGGAGTAGCAAAAACACACAGACACGTTACTGTATGAAAATGCTTCTACTTTATTCTTATCAGCATGGATATTTATAACAAAATTGCAACAACAAATGAGTCAGAAAGTTTAGATAAAGTTCCACAACTTAATTGGCTCTTAGGGGGGCCGTTCCCTCATCTTCCCAATTATTGCTGCGTAGTGCTTTGCACACAGCACTATAATTCTCCATTTTAATTCTTATTATTGCTGCGTAGTGTTTTGCACACGCACTATAATTCTCCATTTTAATTATTATTATTGCTGCGTAGTGCTTTGCACACGGCACTACGCCTTAAAGTCCCAGAGCATCTACCTTCTAATATAACTAACTTGTGCAAACATATAAGGATATGAGTATATAAGATATACAGTAAGTCTAAAACACTTTGGAAAATATTTTTGCTTTCACACCAGCGTAAACGTTGGGCAAATAGGTTGAGGTACTTAACCCAGCTAAACACCTTAAAATCATAAGTAGGTACAGAGGAAAGTTCCTTTTCCAGAATTCTACTCTCACATGGATTGAGACTTCTATCAGACAGGTTAACCACTTGAGTCTTTAAAGCACACAAACATGACAAAGGAACAGCAGGTACATAACTAGGAAAGACTAGGCCCCAGAGCAAACTTTTGACTGGGCTCCCCACCTAGGTGCCACACACAGCCCCCCTTATAGATAGTGCCACCTGTAGATTGTGCCATACAGCCCCCCTGTAGACAGTGCTATACAGCCCCCTGTAGATAGTCACACCCCACTTGTAGATAGCGCCCCACTGCCCCCTTGCAGATAGTGCCATACAGCTCCCCCTGTAGATATCACCATAAAGCTCCCCCTGTTTATAGTGCCACACAGCACCCTCCCTTGTATATAGTGCCACACAGCCCCCCTTAGTAGATAGTGCCACACAGCCCCCAGTAGGTAGTGGCACACACGGATCCCTGTAGATTGCGCCACACACAGTCCACTGTAGACAGCGCCACAGGCCTGCCCATTTTAAATAGTGCCATACAGCCCCTAGTACATAGTGCCACACAGCCCCTATTAGTAGTGCCACACAGCCCCCCGTTAGAAGTGCCACACAGCCCCTTGTTTATAGTGCCACACAGCTCCCTCTTGTGTATAGTGCCACACAGCCCCCCCTTGTATATGGTGCCACATAACCCCCTAATATGTAGTGCCACACAGCCCTCCCCTGTATATAGTGTCACACAGCCCACTGTAGATTTCGCCACACAGCCCTCCCTCCTTGTAAATAGTGCCATACAGCCCCCTAGTAGATAGTGCCACACAGCCTGCCTTAAGTAGTGTCACACAGCTCCCCCCTTGTATATAGTGCCACACAGCCCACCTTGTATATAGTGCCACCCTGCTCCCCCTTGTATACAGTGCCACACAGCCCCCTTGTATATAGTGCCACACAGCCCAACTTGTATATAGTGCCACCCTGCTCCCCCTTGTATATAGTGCCAGCCTGCTCCCCTTGAATATAGTGCCACCCTGCTCCCCCTTGTATATAGTGCCACCCTGCTCCCCCTTGTATAAAGTGCCACCCTGCTCCCCACTTGTATTTAGTGCCACCCTGCTCCCCCCTTTTATATAGTGCCACCCTGCCCCCTTATATATAGTGCCACCCTGCTCCCCCCTTGTATATAGCGCCACACAGCCCACTCCCAAAAGAAAATTGCACTTACCTTGCCCCGTTTCCACGACGGACGGGACACATGCGCAGACCAGCATGATACAGTGACATCAACACGGCGGCCTGCGCAGGGAGTCTTCCCAGCGTCTTATAGGCTGCAGGTCTAAAGTGGCCTGCAGCCTCAGGGCCGATTCTAGCTTTCTGCTGTCTAACGCGGAAATTGAAATTACGCCCCCTAGATTTTTATTGACATGCCCCTGGCTGTTCTACATCACTACCAGCCTCCTCAAACTCTTGCGGTTGCGCCGTTGCATGGTACTCCCCTGGCATGCGCAGCGATAAAGCCGGGCAGAGTACACCTCGCTGCACAGTGCGTGTCCAAGTAGTACAAGGCAATGGCGCATCCGAGAAAGTTGTATCAGCCAGGGGGATGTCAATCAAACATGGAAAGGTGGGTTTGGAGGCAGGACTATGTGACTCTTCAGGATAGCGGCACCGCCACATGACCATTTAATGAGTAATTAGCATATAGTGTGCACCGTTTTAAAAGTTGATTTTATAGATTTTGCTGCATCTGAAAAAAACATACATTTGGAAATATTGTCAGGTCATGTGTTACGGCATGGTGGCGGTTCAAGGGGTTAAAACTATTAGTAAGGTTCCCATTAAATATACAATGAATTGAAAACAACTCCATCTGCCCTGTAATTTTGTTATTATAACTATATCCTATATAATTATAGCATCAGAACCAAGCTTTAATTAACATACAGCACCAGAACAAAGCTCAGTACATATATACAGCTCCAGAACAAATACAGCTCAATTTAGTGCAACCCCTGCCGTATAGGTTTGTACGGCGTAAAACTGCAGCTCCCAGCATGGCCCGAACAATGGTAAGGATATGCTGGGAGATGCTGTTTCACAAAAAAAAAATCATATCATAATCAAACCACCAATCATCTTGCTGCAGATCATACAGTGACTACATTACTGATTAGAGGCAGAATAAAAACCTTTACATTAACATTGACTCACTGGTGACGTCTCAGATTCTAGTTCCTTTTCTCTTTTCTTTTCCATCTGATCCAGACCTCTATGATGACTTCTCCCGGCCACAACCCATTTCTGCAATTTTCCGCTCAGATGTCTTCAGCTTCTCACTTTTAAAACATTTCTGCACCTATAAACGACGATAAAATTCTCAACGCCCCTAAATATAATAGCGCCATACACTGCACCTCTAACTATAATAGCGCCATACACTGTGTCCCTGATTATAATAGTACCATACACTGTGTCCCACACGCACACACCATGCCCCCTGTAGATAGTGCCCCCATAGCCCCCTGTAGATAGTGACCCCCATAGAGCCTCTGTAGATAGTGCGCTACATAGAAGCCCCTGTAGATAGTGCCCCACATACAGCCCCCAGTAGATAGTGCCCACATATGGACTCTAGAGCTGCAAGGCAATAGTGCTAACCACTGAGCCACCGTGCTGCCCTACATATAGCTCCAACCTCTGCCTGTACCCAATGCCCCCTGGCTGCACTTTGCGATGGACTTTGTCACAGGCCTTCCTCCCTCAGCAGGATGCAATACTGTCTAGGTGATGGTGGACTGGTTCTCCCAGATACCACCATATCCCTTGGTACACCCAAATTGAGGGCTTCCCTTTTCTCTTGCAGTTGGAAAACCTTATGCCAGCGTAAACGTTGGGCAAATAGGTTGAGGTACTTAACCCAGCTAAACACATTAAAATCATAAGTAGGTACAGAGGAAAGTTCCTTTTCCAGAATACTACTCTCACATGGATTGAGACTTCTATCAGACAGGTTAACCACTTGAGTCTTTAAAGCACACAAACATGACACAGGAACAGCAGGTACATAACTAGGAAAGACTGGGCCCCAGAGCAAACTTTTGACTGGGCTCCCCACCTAGGTGCCACACACAGCCCCCCTTATATATAGTGCCGCCTGTAGATTGTGCCATACAGCCCCCCTGTAGACAGTGCTCCAAGCAACAATACACGGCTGCAAAAACAGAACACTAGGAGAACGAGATCATGAAGAAGAATGCTAAAAGTAAGTAATTAAACTCTCTATTGATTTAATTGTTTTTATAGGGTTTACTAAAACCAATTATGTTTGTATACTTAATTAATATGTTTATTATATGTAGTTTGTAGTAACAGGACAACTCATACAAATACAATTAAATCAATAGAGAGTTTAATTACTTACTTTTAGCATTCTTCTTCATGATCTCGTTCTCCTAGTGTTCTGTTTTTGCAGCCGTGTATAGTTGCTTGGAGTCCAGGGACGCCTAATGGCGCCGCCTGTGTCACATAGCAACCGGCGCAGCCGCATCTGACAGACAAAAAGATACTCCGTTAGTAGTAATGTGAATAACTAGCTTTAAACTAGGTAATTATGATTTTTCATTTGACTAATTTTAAGATTGTAACATTGATTACTTCCAGTGCACATTTTTAATGTTTTATCCAATGATCTAATGTATATATTTTCTGAATGTATTGTGTTTTTTTTGCTAATTTGCTAATGACGTTACTCCACCCCTTTCTTTCATGTTAATGATGTCATGATTACCCTTTGACCTCCGTTTTTTTGGGCGGTATCTTTCATTACATCTAAGTATTTAAGAGGATCATACCGAAGAAAGAATAGAGCATATAGTCAGAGTATATAAGAATATATCAATTTTATTATTACAAAATAACATACATTTAAAAACACATCATTCGAAGACTCTAGTACTAGTACTGTGTTACGTCATTCAGCACAGGAAAATATTATGTAACACAGACGAAATGGTGTATGCCGCAAAATTGTATATACTACCCACAGAAGTGATTATAGTATATTACATCCATGTGGATTGTATACTGATCATCCGCAGTGTCCTCTCAGTTATATAAGCATGAAGGATACTATTAAGTCAGGAGAGAGTCACACCGGGAGGATCAGTAATGAGAATAGTGAGCAGTTATAACAGTGCAGTCTTACCCATTTCAAAGGGAAGTAAGGAGTATCGATACACGTCCGTGCTGAGTCGCCCACAGAAAAACCCCAACGCGTACATGTACCCCCTGAGGAAGCGACTAAGAACAGCGAAACGCGCGTTGGGGTTTTTCTGTGGGCGACTCAGAGGACACTGCGGATGATCAGTATACAATCCACATGGATGTAATATACTATAATCACTTCTGTGGGTAGTATATACAATTTTGCGGCAAACACCATTCCGTCTGTGTTACATAATATTTTCCTGTGCTGAATGACGTACCACAGTACTAGTACTAGAGTCTTCGAATGATGTGTTTTTAAATGTATGTTATTTTGTAATAATAAAATTGATATATTCTTATATACTCCGACTATATGCTCTATTCTTTCTTCGGTATGGTTCTATATTACGGAGCAGTCTATCCGATACATTATGGGGGGAAGTTGGCCTCTTAAACTTTACCTAGCCTGTAACCAATATGTGCTTGGAGTCTATTTATCTGTATTTAAGAGGATGTATAATGTCTGTTTTTATGGCCTGAGGAAGATGCTAATTCTGCATTGAAACGCGTAGCTACTTTTATCAATAAATCAGCCCTTTGTTACGTGACTATCTATTCCATGGTCTTATTTGCCTTGAAGTGTAGCAGCGCCGAAACAAGATCTGTTTTTTACTTCCTCCTACTTCACTATTCTTGCGGTGACCGGATGGTTCACCGTCCTTAGGTCTTGGCAGCAGCACACATTGGAAATTACTCCTCTAATCCTGATTTTGATCGCTCCCAGGTCAGAGCACCATTGTATATGTTCGATATACTTTTATCCATCTGTTTATTTGCACTATGTAGCGCCGTGCTTTTTGCTCTTGTCTCCTATAAGCTTCGGCTGCCTCCTACCCTCAAAATCACCAACTCCTTTCATGTGTCCCTACTGAAACCTGTGGTGCTGAACCGCTACAGTAAGACTCCTAGTCTTGCGTTTGCTCCCAGCGGTTCTTCTGATGTGTTCGAAGTAAAGATGATCCTGGACTGCAAGAGGGTAGGAGGGAGGACTTTCTATTTAGTGGATTGGAGAGAGTTTGTTCCTGAGGAGAGGTCCTGGGAGCCAGAAGAAAATCTTAATGCCCCTACCCTCATTAAGAAATTCCTCTCTTGCTCTAGACCCAAGAAGAGGGGGCGTAAGGACCGCAGACCCCTTTCATCCTGCAAACGTCTCCCTCCCCAGAGACACCAGCACATGCGGCCGTCCTGCCCTGCAGTGAGCACTATGGTGCACGCGCAAGCTCGTTCCCAGCCTTAAAGGGCCAGCGTGCGCACATGTAAAGAATTAACCTATTATCCCCAGATCACCCTAGGTTATAAAAAGGGCCCTGCCCTTTCACTCCTTGCCTGAGCGTTGTTTGTATTCCTATGTTAGTCTTGCAAATGGTTCCTTAGTTGTTTCCTGTTCCCAGTGTTTCCGTGCCCTGCTACCTGTATCCCGTGCTGTATTTGTTCCTGTGCCCTCTATAGTGTTGGAGTCGTGTTGTGCCATCTGCTACGCCTGCCGCCTTACACTACGTCTGGTGTCATCTGCCACGCCTGGTACCTCCTGACACATTTTGCATCATCTGTCGTGAAAGTACCATCTGTGCCTAAGCCTCCGTTACAGTCTGGACTATTACAGGTACCCTTGTGATTAGACTTTGTATAGACATGTTACACTGTTCTTTGGCCAGCTGCTATTCCACTACGGCGGTGCAGTATAATGGGTCCATATACCCACAGTGACAGTAACATGACATATTGTATAACTTTTCAAGAACTGTTACGTGTGGACACATCTATGCATACACATGATTTCAGAAGTCATGTTCTGTTTATGATTTTGAGGGTTTTACTTTAATAAATAAATTACAAAATGCTAAAATATTCATTGTAATTTCATAGGAGGCATATACGCTTGGTTAGCAGGAATGTTAACCCCTCTTTATAAATTTGAAAATGCTTTGGGCAAATATAGAAAGGAACAAGACACTTCTTGCTGCATATTTATCTCTGGAGGTTTTACTGTGTATGACTTGCTCACCTTTTTTGAATTTTTTTATAAGGCTATTAAAATTTTATTTTTTTCATCGTTTGAAGCGGTCTTCTTCTAGGATAAGGTCTGGGGAATGCAGCTGGTCTTTGAATGTTGCGCTACCCAGTGGTATGTCTTGCTATCATCCTGACAATTTACTTTTTATCAAAGCGTCCTCACATAGAGTCTGACAGTCAGTGGGCACAGCAGGGTACAGAAGAGCTGGCCAACAATGGAAGAAGGACATTGGCAGAATCTCACTGCCCTCTTGTTGAATGACACAATAATATAATATTCGCACAATGGGACATATGAAGCTATATGGATTTCATACTCAAGCTATGTTTGCATTATACATAGATGTTGAGACCACTTTTCCTCTCGATAGGCCAGTGCAATACATTCTTTTGACTAAACCACAAAGGGGACAGTACGAAATATTCTTTATGACAACAATTGGATGCCCCTGCTGCTAGTGGCTGCAGGGTAGTTTTTATATTTGGGTTTTGCCTTGGAGCATGTAATTTTGCTTCTAAACAAAAATACATATCAAATGATGATAAAATAAGTGCTACATATTACATATACAATAATGTTATCCAACAGCAAAAAGATACTATGTAACATGTATAACCACCAAAAATTCATATGTTAAGTTTGTCTAATGATCAGTATGTGCTTTATGTACAAATTGTAATTGTAATCACCAAGATGAACAAATGAATACATTTTTAAATCAATCCAAAAAATGGAATCAACGAAAGATATTGGTTACTATGAGCATTGCAGGTTAAAAGATACAACAAATCTCCAGAAACCTTTCAACTCTCCATGTTAACATTCCTCATTTATTCCTCCAGGAAATGTATGAATAAATTGTCTACTTGGTGATACCATTCCCATTGTCATTAAGGTGTGGCCCTACACATTCAAAGGGTGTATTCACATGGTGCGGTTTTGTCGTGTTTTTTGGCACGCCACCAAAACCTTCACTGCAATAACACATGTGTTTTTACTGCAATTTGTTGCGATTTTGCAGTTAGCATGGAAACCGTGGCAAATTGCTGTAGAAACGCATGCACTTTTGCAGTGCGAATTTTGGCCGTGCACCAAAAAACGTGGCAAAACCACCCTTGGTGAATACCTCCTGACTATGTAGGAACATACAGTATTTAAAAGGAGAATGGTAATACCTAGTTGTCAATTTATTCATACATTTTCAAAAGGAATACGAGAGGAATTGAACAACACAGAGTTTTAAGAAGAGATGCTCCAGAATTGTTGTTTTATAGGGAAAGCTAAAACAAACATTTGAGGAGCGCTAACTGGTCCTTTTTAAATTATAATTGGTTAGCTTTTGGAACCCGCATAGTGCCACCTATATGCGCCCATATTGTATTGGCATTATGATGGAATGTCTTTCCTCTAAGGCCCAGTTAACATATTCAGGACTTCACAAGGTTTTTCATGCTGAAATCTACATGAAATCCACATTAAATTCAATGACAAATCTGTGTCTCTGTGCAGATGTGGTGGAAATTCCATTTATTAGCGTGGATTTCGTATGGAAAAGCCGGTGGATTGAATCGGGCTCATCATCGTGCAGATCCACTTCACATCAAACTGCAAATCTCCAGCAGAAATGAGGCAAACCTCGGATTTCTGCCGCAAATGAGGGTATTATTTAACAAAGGATGTGTCTTATCAGTGTACCAGTAAAGGATGAGTCTCAAAACTGTTTCTGAGCCACAGATGACACTCATAATAATGTCCCAGGCACAGATAACCCTCATAATAGTATTCCATCCTCAGTGTCCCAGTCACTAATGTCAATCATAGCAATCTCCAAGTCACAGATTTGTCCCAGCTACATATGCACCTTATAACTCAGTGTGATCCCAAACTAATGCTCCAAATGAAGGTATTATTTATCAAAGGGTATGTATTTTTTGTTTCGGCCACAGATGGCCCACATAACAGTGTCCCAAACCAAGATGCCATTCATAACAGTTTTCCAGTCACAAATGCCACTCATACCAGTGTCCAGGGCCGGACTGGGACACAAAACCAGTCCTGGCATTTAAAAGCACCCAGGCCCACCTGCTGGCCATGCATTATGTTAACGTGGTTGCAGGCCCACCCTCCAGCTATACAAAAAACATTGTACATTGTTCCTGATGCTTATTGAAATGCTATCTTGTGCTACTCAGATATTTCATAAATAAGTAAATCTCACAAAACTGCCTAATAGGAGCAGCATGTGATTGGCTGAAAGAATGCATCGGTCACTACTCTCACACAGGAACGGTTATCCGTTATAGCAGCAGGAATAGGGACCTGATAATGAGTAAATGGTGATGACACCCAGAAATGGACTCTCCCCAATCATACTTAAATTTCTAGTAATACATTAAATTATCCAGAAATATAAAAAATGTGTGCAATAAATGTAATACATTATATACTACAAGGATATATAATGCGTCCCTAATTTATTTATGAGATCAATTTTAGGCAGTAAGTATAAAGGAGATATAAGTTTAAGGCCCTGTTCACACGGCGTGTATTTGACACGTTTCAAAAACCGCTTGATTTAAGCTTCCCATTGACATCAATGGGAAAACGCACCGTTAGTGCATACAATGCATATACACATGAATAATGCCGCCATATATAGAGTAGACATAAATAATGCCATTATATACTGTACACATGAATAATGATGACAGATGTACTGTATACATAAATAATGCTTCTATATACTGTATATTATACACATGAATAATTTTGGCATATATATTGTACATGTGATTGCCACTATATACACTGTACACATGAATAATGCTGCTATATATACTATACACATAATAATGCAACCATATATACCATACACATCAATTATGCTACTATATATAATACATACATATATAATGCCACTATATACTGTGCACATGAATAATGTTGCCATAAATACTGTACACATGAATAATGTGACATATTCTGAGTTCACGAACAATACCATCATATATTTCTTACACATTACTAATGCTGCTATATATACTATACACATGAATAATGCCACAGTATATACTGTAAACATAAATAACGCAACTATATACTGTACACATGAAAAGTTTGGCCATATATATGGTACACAGGAGTAACGCCACTATATACTGTACACATGAATAATACCGCCATATATACTGTACACAAGAATAATGCTACTATATACATGAATAATGCTGCTATATATACTGTACACATGAATAATGCCACTATATACTGTACACATGAATAATGCTGCTATGCATACTATACACATAAATATTGCTGCCATATATACCGTACATATGAATACTTCTGCAATCTATAGTACACACATGAATAATGCCATTATATATTGTGCACATGAATAATGCCGCAATGAATACTGTATACAGTAACCTGAAACACACGCAACACATGTGCCCCTCACATTTAAAACACATACCACACACACGCCTATCATACCAATGGCACTGACTTACAATGATTTTTTGGGGATTTTAACATGTTGTTTGTTGTTACTCAACATGTAGCACTATTTTTCCTGTCAAAATCTGACAGACACTGTGACCGAGACTCTGATTTCGAACAGAGTTTAATTTCCCTGCATCTACTAGAGAGTTGTTGGTTTACAGCAGACTGTAATAGAGAGTGGCACTGCTGAGCAGTTACTGTATACCAGGTTCAATGCCTGCTTATTCACTCAGAAAACTGCAGCGACTCAGCAGTGCTTTCTCTCTTTTTCTTATCTAAAGAGGTCTGTGAAATCTGCCGGTGTGGCCCCACCACTGCTAGGCTGGTAGGCAGGCTCTTTCCATCTGGTGAGAGGAAGCATTGCTTTCTCTCTGCCGCTTTATTATTGCTCGATTATACAGTACAGAGGCGGCCATCTTCTTGCCATCCATCTGACGGTCTGATCAGTGCCCGCTTACAGATAAGCTTGATCAGACACTGGAAGTGAATGGGTGGCAGCGTGTAGGTGGCAGCCAATCAGCCCACTGCTCACCAGCCCATCTGGCATTTGCCAGAACTGCCAGATGGCCAGTCCAACCCTGCCAGATGTGCGTCATAACATAATTCCAGCCATAGAGGTCCCTATACATCCCGCTGTGGGTTAATGTACACTAAAAAGTCCTTTTAATTTTAGGCTTAGATTTCCTAAAAATTGACCTTTGAATGAGAAATGATCGCTTGCTAAGAAGACTTACAACAAACTACCAGCTCATCACTGGTGGGATCTGTTTGTCCTTCTGCTAAATTAAATAACTGATACTGCTTATATTAATCAAATTTTTTTCATCTGGGTTCACAAGTTTTACCACATATTACCAATGCGTTTACTGGCTGTGTGGTTTTTATCGAAGAAACACATGTCTTTTGTTTCACTTGTAAAAACCACATGGCCAATAACCGCATCGCAGAACCACAGCAATTTGCAATAAAGTGATCGCGGATTTCCAGCGTGGTTTTTGACCAGGCTGCACTCTACCTCATTATGTGAACACAGTCTTTTCCTGATCAGTGATCCAATGAAAACCTGTCTACAAAGTGTCGTTGACTGAACATCACCATCACTGTCAGGGTATGTTCACATGGCTTATTTTCTGACGTTTTTTGGGCTGAAAAATCGGAAGCAGAACGCCTTCAAACATCTGCCCATTCATTTCAATGGGAAAAACGGCCGCGTAAAGAAATGGCAGCGAAAAAGAAGTGCAGGTCACTTCTTGGGACGTTTTTGGAGCCGTTTTTCATAGACTATTGAAAACAGCTCCAAAAACGTCTGTAAAAAAATGGCGCGAAAAACGCGAGTGGCTTAAAAAACGTCTGAAAATCAGGAGCTGTTTTCCCTTGAAAACAGCTCCGTATTTTCAGACGTTTTTGAGTTTGCTTGTGAACATACCCTAATGGTAAACTACAGCCTACAATTCTGTTAAAGGGGTTGGCCAGTTTACTATGAAAGGCTTTTAATATGTGGCTGGAGGCAAAACAAGAAACTTACTAATATAAACTCTTCAGCCCTTTTTCTCCAGTTTTTGCAAGCCACGTCCCCAGGTGAAAAAAATCCTATCCCCCTCCGTCACGCCGCCCTCGTCCATAATAGACTACATGGGTAACCAGAAGACTGAGGTCCTCCATGCCTAAACTAACCGGAACTTCCGGTCCCTCTTCAGCGCTTGCGCTGGTTTCTGACTCGTCCAGAAACAGCGCAAGCGCACCAGATACTCTAAGGGTGCCATCTGCAAATGTCCTTCATGTTCATTATTTACATGTGCGATCGTCCTGTTCAGGACGATCGCACATGCATTTAGGTCAGATCAGAGAAGTATCACCATCAATAAATTAAAATATAAAGTTCCCCGCTAGTAACTTAGAGAGAGGCTCAACCCGGGATACCCAGGGTCCACCCTATCTTCCCAATCCGGTGGCAGGCAGCGCACGAATATTGGAGTGGCAACCAGCGGCTGCCTTCACCAATTGCAGCGAGAACCACGTAGTGGCTTGGCTTCCCCCCTGCCCTCCACACAATCCGGGAGCAATATGTCATCAAAGGCCTCTCTTACACTCCACGCAACCTGCTACATGTGGCTCCGGTCTCCTCTCTGGGTATCTAGCACAACGCAAAAGACTTGTACAAGGGCCGTGACACAGGTGCCCCACCGAACCCTCTGATAGGGGACTGGCCTGCAACCTTTCTAGCTTCCACCCTGAGCAGCCACTACAGTCATGCCTTGCCAACAAGTATCTAGAACCAGTCATACCGTTATATATATCTATATACACACATATATATATATATATATATAGAAGAAGAAAATTTGCAGCACTCCAACATGAAAAAAAGTGGTGGCTTGACAAAGATCCTATTGTAGGATTGAAACGTTGCTGTTGTTTTGGATTGAATAAACCACCACTTTTTTTCATGTTGGAGTGCTGCAAATTTTCTTCTTCTATATATTACTATACGTCCTAGGATCGGGACGTTTTGCTGGGCACCTGGTCGATTATTCATTAGTGAGTGCTGCTGCCTTCTTGTTTGCTATATATATATATATATATATATATATATATTGAAGAAAATCCCACAGCACTCCGATATAGTGAAAAAGTGGTGGTTTATTCAATCAGCACAAGCTGCAACGTTTCTGTCCTGCTATAGGACCCTTTTCAAGCATAGTGATACAAAAAGCATGTGTGCAATATATAGTTTGTGTCTCATTAACATAATGAGTGAACATTAAGACAGTATACAATCAATAATTGTACTAATATACATAATAATATTTTTTTTTTAAATACAATAAAGTGTTAAAGTCAAGTGATTACATTAGCATATAAAAAAATACAAACAATCGTTGAAAACAGACATAATAAGCATGATTATTGTAAAATTGAATATGCAACAGTGTGTTTGTGGGTGGAGAACATCAGACCACTCACCAATACAAAGTGGTGTATGTAGATTCCTAGATGTGAATATGTATCCGCTCTACACATGGTGTCTTTAGCAGATCGGCATCCTCAAAGTGTTACTACGCATGCTCGCATGTTGAAGACGGAAGTCTGTAGTTGCGTAGCAACCAATGAAACTCAAGCCAGCATGCACATGGAACGCATCAGACAACACAATGTGAGAAATCGAAGCGTGTATTCTAGCATTAACTGATATCTGTTTGACTGATCGATACAATCAGGAAAATACGTACATAAGCAATATTGATAACCTATTGCTCAAAGAGGACGGAACGCTGTCAAACCTAACAATCCAGGTGCTATAGTTGTGTTGATAACGTTGACACAATCAACGGCAAACATTATAGTGTATCACAAACTATATTATATGCATTTAAATCCTCCAAGCATTAAACGTGATAAAAAAATGTATACAAAAAATAGAAAAAACTAGTTCAGTCGAACAGATATGATTGTATATCATTATTACACAGTAAATTCAATCATGGTGAGTGGTCACGATGTTCAACTGATTAGCTGTAAAAGATTTTTTTTTTTTTATATAAGTATACATAATCAAATGGTTATCACATAGTGAGACATAAAAACATTATTATACAACATGTATCACACACTACATACAAATAAATGCATGTGTGTGTGCGTTCATCAAGAAGGACACTACAAAGATACCAAACAGATAAAGATCCTATGCACATTAATTGTTTAATCTCGCCACATTAAATTCAATATTTAGGCCCCTCGGTTTTAAAGAATCCAATAGATGTATCCATTTAAGTTCACATTTATGTAATAGCCTATGTCTATCTACCCCCCTGTAAAGAACAGGAATATGTTCAAGTATCATAAACCTAAGGTCTTTCTCAGAATGACCCAACTCAGAAAAGTGCTTCGCCACTGGCAAGTCACATCTCTTCTTGCAGTTAGAGTGTCTATAGTTATTCAAACGGGTCTTAAAGTCGCAAGTGGTTTCACCCACCTATAAGAGTAAACAATGGCGCCAAAGTACATAAATTACCCACCCAGAGTCACAGGTGAGAAATTGTTTTGTCTTGTATTGTTTATGAGTAACGGGATGTGTAAAAAAATTCCCCTTGCACCTAAACCGGCAATTGACGCAGTGTAGACAAGGAAAATGTCCTATTTTTCTGGGTCTTAGTAATGTTTGTTGGTCTATCACATGTGTTCTACCGACTTGATTATTGACCAGTTTGTCTTGTAAATTCTGTGGGCGTCTATATGACATAAGGGGTTTGTTATTAAACGTCTCAATATGTTTATAGCTGTTTTGAATAATACCCCAATGTTTGTTAACTATTCTCGACACCTCTCCACTCAAATCATTATATGTTGTAACAAATGGGATACGGTTTTGTTGTTTAGGTACTTTTGAATCGTCACAATCCCTACTCATGGAAGTAGATGTAATCTTGTCTCTGCATATACGCAACAAGTTCCTTGGATAACCCCTCTGAGAAAAATTAATAACCATCTGATCCAAAGTCTGGTCCAAGTTAACACTGTCATCAACTATACATCTTGCTCTAAGCATTTGACTATGTGGGAGAGATCGTACCATTTTCTTGGGATGACAACTCTCAAACCTAAGTAAAGTATTCCGATCGGTCTGTTTTGGGAAAAGACTAGTTTGAAAGACATTATCTCTAATACCTACCAAGACATCCAAAAATTGGATAGTTATAGTGGAATATGTAATAGTAAATTGAATATCTGAATCTATATGATTAAAAAAAGTATGAAACTCATGTAGAGATTCTTCAGAGTCTGTCCAGATGAGGAAGATGTCATCTATATATCGCCACCACCTCAAGACGTGAGAGAAGTGGTGGGATACATAGATTGACATCTCCTCCATCATATCCACAAAAATGTAAAATTTTCCCTAATTTTACCTCTGGCTTTGCGGTATCCTCTTTTTATGGTCTGATTTGAAAAGCCTCTTTCCTGAAATCTTAGTTTTAGATCCTCAGCCTGTTTTTCAAATTTTTCCGATGAGGAACAGACCCTCTTCATCCTCAAAAACTGTCCAACGGGGATAGCTCTGATGGTAGAAGGCAGATGTGAGGAACCGATATGTAATAATGAATTAACGGCTGTGGTCTTTCTAAATACATCAGTTTCTATATTACCTGCACTATTAACCTGAATGTTGATATAAAGAAAATCAATCTCCTGTCCATACTTGTATGAGAGTTTCAAATAGATGTCGACAAACTGACACACCATCTCACACAAACTGTCATTACCCGAGACTATTAGTCTTCCTGGTGGATCTAGGATATCTTTGTGAATCTTCGGAATGAGGTAGGATGTTGAAATTTTTGGATTAATCACCATCAATGATTCGTATATATATTTGGGTATTATTCCCATGTCAAAGACTTCTCGTAAGATTTCCTCAAGCTGTTTTTGAAAGTAAAGCAGTGGATTAGATGCAAGTTTAGTGTAACAAGTAGTATCATTCAGTAGTTTAAAAGCCTGTCTCTCATACATATTTTATGGCCAAAGTACAATGTTACCACCTTTATCTGCCTTAAAGCTTTTAATTCGTTAAGTGCTTTCCGTTCACTGAAAGACAGATTATCCCTACTTTGAGAACCCACCAACTTTTCCATATCATTACTGACTAGTTTCACAAAGACATCCACTGAAGGACATAAATTCAAAGGTGGAAATTTAACTGACTTTTTCCTCATGGGGAATTTAATTAACTGGTCTTTCATATTTTGTTTCTGTAAAGACTCCAAAGCAGCTAGAGTCTTTAAATCTTGAAGAGTAGTTAGATCATTGGTTTGATCGTTTCCACTATGTAACTTCCTTAGGATCAATTTGCGTGCAAATAAATGCAAGTCTTTAATTACTGTAAATAAATCACAATTGTTAGATGGAGAGAAACTTAGACCTTTAGCTAGAAGACTTGATTGTGCAGAGGTTAGTACATGTTGTGACAGATTAATTACCTGCGGGCCTTCTCGTTTTCGTTGTTTATTATCATTCCTCATGTTATCATCATTTTTACGTTTATTCGTGGCTCTCCCCCTAGTCTCACGTCGTTCGTAATGGCTAGGTCTCGATCTTAATGGGGCAGCACTGAATGAGCTGTTGCTCTCAGTTGAAATACTTGTTGATGCTGAGGAAGATCTTGATCTAGTTGACTGGATTCTTTTTTGCCATCTATAGACCCTGTTTGCCTCATAATCATTTATATCTCTTTGTAACTTTTTTGTTTCAACTTCGCAAATTTCCTTTTCCCAGTTTGAAAATTCATTCCCCAAGTCTTGATAAAATATTTTGATATAATCAGGTTTGAAGTCCTTCTCTAGTTGTTTTAGCAAAGAATCAATTTGCACTGCTAATACTTTAATATCAATTATATTAGCCTCAATAAATAACTGTATAAGAGTGTGGGAGCATTGTGTGACAGTTTCTTCCGATTTTTGTTTAATTGCCAGATTCTCCATCCCGACATTAGGGTACGTTTAAATAGAGAGACCTCTGGGCAAAATATTTTTTAACAAATAATTTTCTAGGGAGGCTTTATTCCACCATAACTTGTTTTTTTTATGCCAAGCTTCCTTCAGAGTATTTGTTAACTATTTGCCATTTTGTATATCTTCTGTTAAAAACAATGTTCACCCATCTTTGAACAATTCTGATACTTGTAATTGCCACGATTGTTCTCAGGCTTTAAAGTCCATTTCAATTCACCGGACCTCTAGACTGTGTAGAAAACACACAGATAAATTAGATTATACTCATTTAAAGTCGCCAACCCCTTTAAGGCTGGGTTCACACGACCTATTTTCAGACGTAAACGAGGCGTATTATGCCTCGTTTTACGTCTGAAAATAGGGCTGCAATACGTCGGCAAACATCTGCCCATTCATTTGAATGGGTTTGCCGACGTACTGTGCAGACAACCTGTAATTTACGCGTCGTCGTTTGACAGCTGTCAAACGACGACGCGTAAATGGACTGCCTCGGCAAAGAAGTGCAGGGCACTTCTTTGCCACGTAATTTGAGCTGTTCTTCATTGAACTCAATGAAGCACAGCTCAAGATTTACGAGCGTCTCAGAGCGTCTCAGACGCCTCGTAAATTACGAGGAGGAGCATTTACGTGTGAAACGAGGCAGCTGTGAACAGTCTGTCTTTTCACACGTAAATGCCTCTGATCGTGTGAACATACCCTAAGACCTCATGCCCACTTCAGTTATTTTTTTTTCGTTTTCTATCCGTTTTTTTTGTTTTTAACGGATAGCACACGGACACATTAATTTCTATGAGGCCATGCACACTACCATTGTTTTAGCAGAGCCGTGTGGCCGTTACGACAAAAATAGGACAGGTCCTACTCCTGTCCGTTTTTGACGGAACAGTCTCGGCCTTTCATTCATTTGGTCCGTTGAAGCAACGATCTGCACACGGAAGCCATCCATGTGCGGTCCATGTTTCACGGATCCGTCATTAGTGGCTGTTTGACGGCTGTTTGGGGTACATATTATTTATTGATTAACTTTTATTAACTTTTTTTGGGGGGGAATAGAAAAAAAATGAAATTTTGCCACCCTTTTTTGCAACCTAAATCTACGCCGTTTACCGTGTGGTATAAATAACACCATAACTTTATTCAGCGGGTTGTTACGATTGCAACAACACCAAATTTGTATATATTTTGTATGTTTTACTATTTTTACACAGTAAAAACACTTTTTTTTCAAAATTATTTGTTTTTGTGTCTCCATATTTGAAGAGCCATAACTTTTCTAATGTTCCGCCGATGCAGTTGTATGAGGGCTTTTTTTTTGCGGGACGACTTGTAGTTTTTATTGGCACCATTTTGGAGTAGATGCAACTAGTTGATCACTTTCTATCACTTTTTTTAAAGTCAGGATTCACAGAAAACAGCAATTTGTCCATTCTTTTTTATTTTATTTTTTATGGCGTTCACTGTGCGGGTTAAATAATGCAATAGCTTTATAGTGGGGGTCGTTACGGACGCGACGATACCAAATATGTGTAACTTTTTTTACTTTATTTTGTTTTTTTTAATAGTAAAGCAGTTTGTAAGGGAAAAAAGTGGGTTTTTCATTTTTTCTCTTCACATTTTTTTGGGAATTAACTTTATTAAACTTTTTTTTACTCTTTTACTAGTCCCACTAGGGGACTTTAATATGCGATCCTTCGATCGCTATTATAATACACTGCAATACTTTTGTATTGCAGTGTATCACTGCCTGTCCGTATAAAACGGACAGGCATCTGCTGGGACATGCCTCTGGCATAGCCTAGCAGGCATTCACTACAGGCAGACCTGGGGGCCTTTATTAGGCCCCCGGCTGCCATCAGAGACACAGACACTCGGCGATCTTATCGCCGGGTGTCAGTGGGATGAGAGGGAGCTCCCTCTCTCCAAAACCACTCAGATAAGGCGCCACATCTGAGGGGTATTGAGCGCCACATCTGAGGGGTTAAACGGGTGAGATCGATACTTATATCGATCTCACCTGTTCGAGCGGGGATGCCCCTAGCCCTCAGCTACATCTGGTAGCTGAGAGCAGGGAGATTTAACGGCTCCCTACTCTGTTTATTTATTCTGATGCAGTGCCGTAAAAAGGCTTATGCATCAGAATAAAGCCCATTAGTGGCCACCGTGAAAAGGCGTATTGGCGGTCACCAACGGGTTAAGGTGAAAACTAAATCTGCGACGTATACATGATTTTAATTTCCGTGCAGATTTTTGCCGCTGTGGAGATACTTTTCGCAGCGTTTTCTGTATGTGTTGCAGATTTTGGATGCAAAATTTCAACAAAGACTTTAATGCTATGTGAAATTCTACACTGAAATACACAACACAAAATTTGTCACGAAACTTGCAAAAGTAATTCTGATGCATGTGATAAAAATTTTGTGTACTCTTATTCTTACAAGCACTTACTTCATACTTTGTACATTTGTTTTGGTGGTTAAATACAAAATCATGGGAGAACTACTTTGGTTATCTCTCTAAGAGAACCCCTTTCTATATGCCCTATCATAGTGTGGGAGCTACCGCTCAAGAGCAAAGAGCTGGCCCCTGCAGGGGAAATTTTTGGCCAGCCGCAATTACAGTTGATCACCGAGGGTTTCACCAGCCTAACCCATTGATTAGATGATCACCCGGCCTGCTTCATTTCAAAAAGGGTTTTTCATGATGAGACAACCCCTTTAACCCCTTAGAGACATTTGACATATACTCACATCATAGCCAGGCTGAGCGCACTCCATACAGCGCGGCACTTTAACCCCTTAGATGCTGTGATATATAGCGACTGCGGCATCTAAAGCGTTTAGAAAAAGATGACAAACCCCTCTGACAGCCCATCGACCCCCCTGTGACACAATTGCGGGGTGCCGATGGTTGGCATGGCAGCCTGGGGGCTTAATGAAGGCCCTCAGGTCTTCCATCTTTGCCTCCGGAAAAGAGCGTAATAGTTGACTGCGAATTTCACTGCGAATTTCAGCCTTTGCAATGCAAAAACTGAAATCTGTGGCAAGTCCGCTGTGATATCTGCAACGTCTGAAATACCTGTCAAATGTGCAAATGTTGGTGCAAATTCGTTGCGTAATTGCCCCGAATCTGCACCAACATTTGCAGCGGAAAAATTCTGCCACGTGTGATCGTGGCCTTATAATGCATTCCTGTACTTTTAGATCAATGTGAAAAGACATAAATAACCATGAATTAATACATTTGTGTATATTTGCCATTCTTTATAAGATCAGAGTTGACATAAAGATGAGTCAAATGTGTGTTCAAAGTCATGTTTGAAGTTCACAATCAAGATTATAACTTGTTATTTTGACCTGTGACTTTAAAACTTTTTGTAGAAATCCTGGTGTTTCAATTAATGCCTTAAAAGGTTCAGACTGGGCATAGTTCTCTGGAGATTAATTTCCTCTATTGTCCTCTGTGATAAAAATGTTGGTGATCATGTCCCTTTCTGTTGCAAACTGAACTCTTGAAGACCCAGCATGAAGCTATAGAATTTATTCATATTGAACAATGGGCTGACTGTGTACAAGTCACGGCATTGACCACACTGAGGATACCTAAAGGTCACTGAAGTTAGCTGTCCGCTTTGTGTATATCAATTCACCTCACAAGCATAGAAACACCTACATAAATAATTAATACTCTTTTATAATTATTAGGGTATGTGCACACAACGGTTTTTGTCAAGCAGAAAAAAAACTGCCACAAAATTCCTTCCAGATTTTTGGGGCAGATTTTGAAATGCAAGCGTTTTTTTAATGCTCTTTTTTTTTTCATGTTTTTTTACATTTGTTTTAGCCTGTCTTTTTAGTTTAGCTGATGAATAAACTGTGTCAAAAACCGCTCCAAACAAACAACGTGTTTTTTCCCGCCTCATCGATTTTAATGGAGGTTCAAAGGCGCAAACCGCTCTAAAATAGGGAATGGTGCTGTTTTGTTTTTTTCTATAAGCGGACAAAACCTGCCCGAGAAACAAAAAAAAAAAAGGCTCTACCTTCCACTGAAATCAATGGAAGGAGATTTGGGGCAATTTTGTTGCTGATTCGATAGGCCATAGCAGATTAGGGTAGTTTACGTTGAAGTTGCTATAACCCAGTTGATAGCATCTATCATCTATCGATGGGTGAACCATGATACATGTGCAAAAACGATGATGTACTTCCACATCATGACATAATAAAATAAGTTGATAAAGACAATTATGCGAAACGCGAGTCGGGGTGCTTCCTGGGTACGAGAGTACACCACTTCAATGGGTAAGGCACTTTGTCTTTGACATCTTGCGGGACTGTTTTTTTATGAATGGGGGTTGGGGTCTCCTGCCAGTTGGCATTTGACACTACAAACCTTTTTTGGTTTGTTGTATTACATCGACCACAATCTTTTTGCTAGCCATTTGCATCCAGCAAACATTATTTCCCACCCTTTTTTTCCCTCTGTGGATGTACAAAGATTCTTTTTGCATTGCTTGTATTACCTTACTTGAAGAACCTCTTTCTGTATAGACATCTTTTGCACTATGCACTTTTTTTCTTGACTTTTAAACCTGTCCCAGATTAGGTACTTTATACCCAGCAGTGCATGACTCCTTGTTCTCTTTTGTATGTATATGACTTTTTGGAGTTTCTATTTTGTTACTATTTTTTACTTTGGAGGTGTAATAGCTTACAAAGGAATCACCTAACCAACAATTTATCTGTCCTGTGAGACATATGTTTATGATAATGAAATAAGTACCTACACTAACTTTCCAAACTTCCTGTTGGAGAAGGACCCTTATTTAGAAGAATTCCTTATCATGAAGATAATTTTATTTTGAAAAACGATCATTTTTGAGCAAGTTATGTACAATTTTAGATTTATGCTAATTAGTTTCTTAATAGACAACTGGGCGTGTTTTTACTTTTTACCAACTGGGCGTTGTACAGAGCAGTGTGTGACGCTGACCAATCAGTGTCCAATCAGCATCATACACCTCTCATTGTTCCAGGCCATTGTTACAGCGTAATTGTGCAGTGAAAGAAGCTGGGCTGGAACAATGAGAAGTGTATGACACCGATTGTCACTGATTGGTCACTGATTGGTCAGCGTTATACACTCCTTTCCACAACGCCCAGTTGGTAAAAAGTAAAAACACGCCCAGATGTCTATTAAGAAACGAATTAGCATAAATCTAAAATTGCTCATAACTTGCTAAAAAATGATAGTTTTTCAAAATAAAAACCACTTCTGTTATCTACATTACAGCGCCGATCAGACTATGAAGGAAATAGGGCATTTATAATCTCGTGACAGAGCCTCTTTAACCCCTTAGTGACCAAGCTTGTTTGGACCTTAATGACCAAGCCAAATTTGTCAAATCTGGTATGTGTGAATTTATCAGAGAATAACTCTGTGAAAGTTTTGAATATCCAAGTAATTCTGACATTGTTTTTTCGTCACATGTTGTACTTTATTTTAGTGGTAAAAGAAGACTGATACGATTTGCGGAAATTAATAAAAAAATAGAAAAATTGAAGAAATTTTGTAAAAATTATCATTTTTCCCTATTTTTAACTGCAATAGGTCACATATGTACATACATACTGTACAATTTTTTTTATTAAATATATATTTCCATCTCTTTACTCTATTTTGGCAGCACTTTTGAAAAAAAATTATAATTTTTGAGCAATTTAGAAGACTTACAAGTTTAGTAATAATTTTATAAATGTTGAAGTACATTTTGTTTTCCTGCACCAAGCCAGGTTTTCAGAGGCTCATAGGTGTCAGAATGGTGGAAACTCCCACAAGTGACCTCATTTTGAAAGCTACACCCCTTAAGGTATTTATTAAGGGGTGTTGTAAGTATTTTGACACCACAGTTTTTTTGTAAGAATTCATGCAAAGCAGGCATTAAAAAATATAATTTCACATTTTTCATAAAAGTATCACTTTGAAGACCGATTTCTTTGTAAAGTGACCATGAGAATGAAGAAACACACCCCAAAATCTATCACCCTGTTTCTCCTGTTTTCAAAAATGCCCCCATTGTAACGCTAATGCGTTGCCTGAACACACGGCAGGGCCCGAAAGGGAGGGAGCACCCGGAGGCTTTCAGGACTCATATTTTGCTTGAAAATGTTTTAGGCCCGACTGTACATTTGGACAGGTTTTGAACTACTAGAACGATAGAAACTCCCCATAAACTGCCCCATTTAGAAAACTAGACCCCTTAAGGTATTTATCTAGGGGTGTAGTGAGTATTTTGACCCCACAGTGTTTGCTAAATTTAATGCATAGCAGGTGAAATAAAAATAAATAAATCACTTTTTATATAAAAGTATCAATTTGAAGACCGATTTCTTTGAAAAGCAACCATGAGAATGAAGAAACACACCCCAAAATCTATCACCCTGTTTCTCTTGTTTTCAAAAATGCCCCCAGTGTGAGCCTAATGCGTTGCCTGGACACACGGCAGGGCCCGAAAGGGAGGGAGCACCTGGAGGCTTTCAGGACTCATATTTTGCTTGAAGATGTTTTATACTCCACTGTACATTTGGAGAGGTTTTGAACTACCAGAACGATAGAAACTCCCCATAAACGACCCCATTTAGAAAACTAGACCCCTTAAGGTATTTATCTAGGGGTGTAGTGAGTATTTTGACCCCACTGTTTTATGCTAAATTTAATGCATAGCTGGTGAAATAAAATAAAAAAATCACTTTTTATATAAAAGTATCACTTTGAAGACCGATTTCTTTGTAAAGCGACCATGAGAATGAAGAAACACACCCCAAAATCTGTCACCCTGTTTCTCCTGTTTTCAAAAATGCCCCCATTGTGACGCTAATGCGTTGCCTGGACACACGGCAGGGCCCGAAAGGGAGGGAGCACCTGGAGGCTTTCAGGACTCATATTTTGCTTGAAAATGTTTTAGACCCCACTGTACATTTGGAGAGGTTTTGAACTACCAGAACGATAGAAACTCCCCATAAACGACCCCATTTAGAAAACTAGACCCCTTAAGGTATTTATCTAGGGGTGTAGTGAGTATTTTGACCCCACAGTTTTTTGCTAAATTTAATGCATAGCTGGTGAAATAAAATAAAAAATCACTTTTTATATAAAAGTATCACTTTGAAGACCGATTTCTTTGTAAAGCGACCATGAAAATGAAGAAACACACCCCAAAATCTGTCACCCTGTTTCTCCTGTTTTCAAAAATGCCCCCATTGTGACGCTAATGCGTTGCCTGGACACACGGCAGGGCCCGAAAGGGAGGGAGCACCTGGAGGCTTTCAGGACTCATATTTTGCTTGAAAATGTTTTAGACCCCACTGTACATTTGGAGAGGTTTTGAACTACCAGAACGATAGAAACTCCCCATAAACGACCCCATTTAGAAAACTAGACCCCTTAAGGTATTTATCTAGGGGTGTAGTGAGTATTTTGACCCCACAGTTTTTTGCTAAATTTAATGCATAGCTGGTGAAATAAAATAAAAAATCACTTTTTATATAAAAGTATCACTTTGAAGACCGATTTCTTTGTAAAGCGACCATGAGAATGAAGAAACACACCCCAAAATCTATCACCCTGTTTCTCCTGTTTTCAAAAATGCCCCCATTGTGACCCAAATGCGTTGCCTGGACACACGGCAGGGCCCGAAACGGAGGGAGCACCTGGAGGCTTTCAGGACTCATATTTTGCTTGAAAATGTTTTAGACCCCACTGTACATTTGGAGAGGTTTTGAACTACCAGAACGATAGAAACTCCCCATAAACGACCCCATTTAGAAAACTAGACCCCTTAAGGTATTTATCTAGGGGTATAGTAAGTATTTTGACCCCACAGTTTTTTGCTAAATTTAATAAATAGCAGGTGAAAAAAAAATTAATTTCACTTTTTTCATAAAAGTGTCAGTTTGAAGACTGATTTCTTTGTAAAGCGACTATGAGAATGAAGAAACACCCCCCAAAATCTATGACCCGGTTTCTCCTGTTTTCAAAAATACTCCCATTGTTGCCCCAATCTGCTTATTAGACGTGTGGCTGGGCCAAAAAGAGAGGGAGCACCCTTTGGCTTTCAGGGCACAATTGAATAAATTCTAGGCCCAATATCATGCAATAGAGGCATTGAGCTGCCTGAACAAAAAAAAAAAACCCATTTTAAAAACTAAACCCCCTAAAAGGTATTCATTTAGTGGTGTAGTGAGCATGCGGACCAAACATTTTTAAAGGAGGAAATAATGGGTATTATTTCAGACACTATGGGTATATAATGTTTTCTTCAAACTCTTATTACGTTTCCACATGAAATAGAGGAGACGTGGTAGAAGGTTATTTTGTTAGAAATATGCCGCATTAATAAATTTGTGCGACATACAGAAGAGAAGTGAAGCCGTGAAGACGTATTTGCCTGTACTTATGACTATGTCTTGCTGAAGAAGCAGTTGGTGCCATTATGATGTCATTGTGGACAGAATTCTGTCCTAATATAAAATCAGTGGAAAGAGAGGAAAAAATAAACTGTACTGGAGTGACGGGCAATATCTTCAAACAAATGGAGGAAAATTTATCCAACTATGTGGCAAACTCGAGTCTGTTCACTAGATAGAAGAACACCTGCAGGGCTGCCATGACAAGGTTTTTTTTTTTTTCAGTGACTGGTTGTACAACGTCTCTTTTTAGCTCCATCAATCCTTATGAGGGACGAATGTGCCAAGTGACGCGGTACACCATAACAGGCCCCTGCCCGGCAAGATAGGAACCGCTATGTGCACAAAACAACCAATCACCTACAGAATATATAAAGTGTCCAAAACCATCTATAGGAACAGTAAAGGATCACTAATCCCCAAAATGATGTCAGTATTTCCAGAAGAACTGTAACAAAGCCCATGGTGTATTGATAAGGAACAGCTCGATTATTAGAGATCCTCCAAATAAAAAAAAAGATCATGCCCGTATCACGGTACAGAATTAGGAATGTAACAGCTGTATGTGGCAGGACATAGTCATAAGAACAGTCAAAATAAAAAAAATTGTGGATGTGGGATTTTGTACTGGACAATTAATTCCAGCACTTGATCACCCACAAATAAATAAAAAAAATCATAAGGGGTAAAATTAGTTTCACGGTCTGAAAAAAATGTGCTCTACAACCTCTCCCACAAGAAATTATCCGTACTTGGAAAGCCCACAAACTAAAAAGAAAATATAAAGAAATTGACTCCCTAAAAAGACCCTCCACCCATTTTTTTTTTTTTTGGTGTTAAATTCTAGTAATTTGCAACCGTGTAAAAGGTTTCGAAACAGGGGTAGTTACAAAGGGCTGGTTTTGATGGACACATGGGGCAATAAAAGCGGGTATCCCTCCTCCTGCCATGCTTGCTACATACCCGACACCTTCTTTGGGGATATTTTTGGGTCTCAGTGCAAGGAATAGGGTGTAAAAAGTGGCGCTCTGAAAGCCTGCGCACATCCTCAGATTCGCAGGATTGTGCAGGTATAGTGGACTCAAAAAGGAGATGCTCAATGATCTTCTCCTGAAATTGAAGAAAAGTGAGCGTTCCTTGGGCTTTTTTGAAAATAACAAAACTGTTATAGGTAGCAACCTGGATGAGGTAGATTGCTACCTTTTTGTACCAGGCCTCATTTTTGCGCTTCACCAGGTAAGGCTGAAGCACCTGGTCGGAAAGGTCTACACCCCCATAAATTTGTTATAGTCTGTTACACAGACAGGTTTCTGCTTTGCAGTGGTAGCCCCCCTCTCCGTAATTGCCACAGTGGTGTCCGTGTGTACGGTGGACAGCATGTAGACATCCTTCTTGTCGGCCCACTTCACTGCAAGTAATTCCTCACTTGCAAGGGCCATGGATGTTCCTTTTCCCAAACGCCTGGACACCAACTGTTGTGGGAGTCCCACTCTGTTCTTCCGTACTGTCCCACAGGCCCCTGTATTTGCAGCATGGAGGGCTTTATAAAGGGCAACGCTTGTATAAAAATTGTCTGTATAGACGTGGTACCCCTTGTGCAGGAATGGCTCCATTAGGCTCCACACATTTTTGCCAGAGGTGCCAATAGTTTCTGGGCAGCCTAGGGTATGAATTTGGCAGTCCCTGCCTTCATATATTTTGAAACCGCAGGTGTAACCCGTTGTGCTCTCACACAGTTTGTACAATTTCACCCCATATCTGGCTCGTTTGGAAGGGATGAATTGACGAAAGGAAAGACGGCCTTTGAAGCTCATGAGCGATTCATCTACAGACAAATTTTTATTAGGGGTATACAACTTTAGAAATAAATCACTTAGAAGGGTGATTAATGGCCTTAATTTATTAAGCCGATCATAGGCTGGGTCACTTCTTGGGGGGACTTAGGAATTGTCAGTAAAATGCATGAATCGCATTAGGGCCTCATAGCGGTTTCTGGACATCACTGCTGCAAATACAGGGGTAGCGTGGACAGCACTAGAAGTCCAGTAGGACCGGACAGATGTTTTTTTTAACCAAACCCATATTGAGGGTAATGCCTAAATTTTTTTTTATTTCTGGGACACTTGTGGGGTTCCACATTCTGGAGTACATAGACGCAGGCTTTTGTAGAACAAACTGCCTAGCATACAGATTAGTCTACTGGACTATCAAGTCTAGGACCGTATCGCATACAAATAAATGAAAAAAATTATAGGGGGTAAAATTTTGGACGTCAACACTAATTCCTGGGGTCGCTTCAAATTAGGGTACTTGGGGGGAAAATAATAGTGCAGGATCCCACATCACGGGAGGGACTGCAACACTCGGCCCTGCACTTGACACCTCTACAGCGACTGACGTATCTACCACCATAGGACTATGGGGTTCAGTGGTAGAACTAGAATCGTCACTGTCACTGTCGGGAACAAATTCTGAAGCGGTGTCTGTTTCGCTTTCAGAAGTGTCGGAACATAGCAAGGCGTAGGCTTGCTCCGCGCTGTACATACGCTGAGACATATTTATAGATATGTATGTATGTATGTATGTATATATATATATATATATATATATGCCCTATAAGTCCTAACCTTATAGTAAACCTAAAAACCTAAAAACGACACAAATTATTATTATTTTTTTTATATATATATTTTTTATATAACAGACGTAAAATAAATTCTAACGGCCCTAAACACGAACGCTAAACTAGCCCTAACCCTAAAGTAACGCTAAACTAGCACTAAACCTAAAGTAACGCTAAACTAGCACTAACGCTAATCTAGCACTAACGCTAAACTAGCACTAACGCTAATCTAGCACTGACGCTAATATATATTTTATGTATATATTAGAAAGATGATTTTTTTCACTTTTTTTTTCTTCACAGAACAGGACGCAGACTGATCTCTCTCTCCTCTCAGAACAACTACAATGGGAGGAGAGAGAAACACAGCCCATGTCCTGGCTGTGTTATGAAAATAACTGTCAGTTAACTCGGTGATAGGTTTTATCACAGAGATCACCTGATCAGGGACCAGTCACAACGGTCCCTGACTGTTGCTGTGCCAGCTACCAACATAGGTAAGCTTTGCACTGCGCATGCGGGCGCCATTTTGGGGGGGGATCGGACGAGGGGGGGGTGTCGGACCAGGGGGGGGGGGATCGGACATGAAGGGGAATCGGACTGGGTGGGGGATCGGACGTGTGAGGGGACCTCCGGTAGCTGAGAGAACGGAGCTATGCACTGCGCATGCGTGAGCCATTTTGGGGGGGGGGATTGGACGAGGGGGAGGGTCGGACGTGGGAGGATCGGACGTAGGAGGGGTGGTCTGCCGCTTTAGCGTGAACGCCGTGAAATAACGATTCACGGCGATCACGTGACCAGAGACCACTCGTTATGGTCTCTGGTCGTTGCTCCGAACTCTCAGCTACCTCCGGTAGCTGAGAGAACGGAGCTCTGATCTTCCGTTTCGGCGCTACTTTAGGCTAAAGCGATCACGTGAAAAGGCGTCGCCTTAGCCTAAAGCCCATTAGTGAGGAACGTAAAAAGGCGTACTGTTGGTCACTAAGGGGTTAAAGGCTATGTAAACCTTTGCAGGGCAATGTTTTTTTTAAAAAAACATGTCAGTCAGTGTGTTTGGTGTAACTTTATAATTAGGCCATGGTTAGATGTGGCGGAATTTTTCCGCTGCAAATGTTGGTGCAGATTCGGGGCAATTACGCAACGAATCTGCACCAACATTTGCATATTTGACAGGTAATTCAGACGTTGCAGATATTACAGCGGACTTGCGACAGATTTCAGTTTTTGCATTGCAAAGGCTGAAATCCGCAGTGAAATTCCGCTTCTTCTCCGCAACATAATGAGCATGCTGCGGAGGGAAAATTCTGCACCGCAGCCTAATTTCCGCACAGTTATTTTCCGCAACGTCTGAACTAAGTTTCCTAAAAATGCATGGAAACAAATGTAAAAAACGGCTGATGCAGAATTCCACTGCGGACTGTCTGCAGCAGAATTCAACAGCAATTCCGCCACATCTGAATGTGCTCAAAGTTTTTATAAAAAAATTATTTTACTTTTGAGATACAGCTGCTCTGTATTCTCTATACAGAGCAGCTGTATCTTTCGCTATGACCTAAAATCCGTCAGTCCCACGGACCTGACGGATCCACCTGTAATCTATCACATTTAAATTATGAATTTAGATGTGATAGATTACAGGTGGATCCTGCATGTCAGACACTCAGGACCCGCTCTCACTGAACAGGATTTAGTGCTATATACGGCTGCTCTGTATATATAATAAAACAAAACTGTAAAACTAATTTTTTGTAAAAATTTATTATAAAGTTACACCAAACACACTGACTGACCTGGTTATTAAAAAAAATTGCCCTGCAAAGGATTACATAGCCTTTAAAGTGTCTCCTCTCCTGCATCCAATTCTATTTTTGGCTTAAAAAGTGCATGCAAATCTGCACTGTGTAAACAAGGCCTAAAAGGGCCTGAACTTTTTGAAATTATTATTATAATTTTTTTTAATTATTTTATTAGAATTTTGCAATATTACAATAGTAACATTATTATATACATATTACATCAACATAAAAATTTCATACTCTAGAAGTTAAACATAATAGAGGAAAGAAAAATAATGTGCTTGGCTATTTAAAAAAAACCTGGCCACCTCGTAACTCAGTGGCTGGAGTCCAGTGGCAGAAGGTAGGGCACCGTTCTAGAGATACAGTGGATATAAAAACCCCTGTTAAAATGCCAGGTTTTTGTCATGTTACAAAATCAGTCCAAGATGAATCACTTCAGAACTTTTTCCACCTTTAAATCACCTATAATCTGTACAATTATATTGAAAGACAAACTGAAATCTTTTAACCCCTTAAGGACGCAGCCTTGTTTTGGCCTTAAGGCTCAGAGCCCATTTTTCAAATCTGACATATTTCACTTTATGTGGTAATAACGTCGGAATGCTTAAACCTATCCAAGCGATTCTGAGATTGTTTTCTCGTGAGACATTGGGCTTCATGTTAGTGGTAAAATTTGGTCGATATATTCAGTGTATATTTGTGAAAAATTGCAAAATTTAGAGAAAATTGTGAAAAAATAGCATTTTTCTGAATTTAAATGCATCTGCTTGTAAAACAGACGGTTATACCACCCAAAATCGTTACTAGTTCACATATCCCATATGTCTACTTTAGATTGGCATCGTTTTTTTGAATTTTTTTTTATTTTTCTTGGACGTTACAAGGCTTAGAACATAAACAGCAATTTCTCATATTTTTAAGAAAATTTCAAAAGCCTTTTTTTTAAGGTACCTGTTCAGTTCCGAAGTGGCTTTGAGGGGCCTATGTATTAGAAACCCCCATAAAACACCCCATTTTAAAAACTAGACCCCTCAAAGTATTCAAAACAGCATTTAGAAAGTTTTTTAACCCTTTAGAAATTTTACAGGAATTAAAGCAAAGTGGAGGTGAAATTCGCAAATTTCATTTTTCTTGCTGAATTTCAATTTTATTCAATTTTTTTTCTGTAACAAAGAAGGTTTTACCAGAGAAACACTACTAAATATGTATTGTCCAGATTCTGCAGTTTTTAGAAATGTTCCACATGTGCCTCTAGTTCGTTCATGGACTAAAACACAAGCCCTAGAAGCAAAGAAGCACCTAGTACATTTTGAGGCCTCTTTTTTATTAGCATATATTTTAGGCAGCATGACAGGTTTGAAGAGGTGTTGAGGTATCAAAGCAATGGAAACCCACCAGAAGTGACCCCATTTTGTAAACTACACCCCTCAAGGAATTCATTTATGGTTGTTGTTACCATTTTGACCGCACAGTTTTTTCACAGCACCTATTTGAATTGGGCTGTGAAATTTAAAACATGAAATGTTTTCTAATAAGATGTCATTTTTGATAAAATTTCTTATTTTCACAAGAAATAAAATACCCCATTTTGTTCCCCAATTTGTCCTGAGTACGGCAATACCCCATTGGTGGTGAAAAAACTCCTTCTAAGGCCTCCCATGGGCCCAAACGGCAAAGTAGCGCTATGTGTTTGTTGGATTCCAAATTTTGCTGGATTGGTTTTCGAGTGCCATGTCGCATTTGCAGACCACCAGAGGTATCAAAGCAATGGAAACCCACCAGAAGTCACCCCATTTTGGAAACTACACCCCTCACTGAATTAATTTATGGTTGTGGTTACCATTTTGACCCCACAGTTTTTTCACAGCACGTATTTGGATTGGACTGTGAAATTAAAAAAATGTAATTTTTTCCAATAAGATGTAATTTTTTATCAAAATTTCTTATTTTCACAGGGAACAAAATACCCCATTTTGGTGCGAAATTTGTCCTGAGTGCAGCAATACCCCATTTGTGGTGATAAACTGCCGTTTGGGCCCATGGGAGGGCTCAGAAGGAAAGGAGCGCTATGTGTTTGTTGGAGTCCAGATTTTGCTGGATTGGTTTTCGGGTGCCATGCCGCATTTGCAGAGCCCCAGAGGTATCAAAGCAATGGAAACCCACCAGACGTGACCCTATTTTGGAAACTACACCCCTCAAGGAATTGATTTATGGTTGCTGTGACCATTTTGACTGCACAGTTTTTTCACAGCACGTATTTGAATTGGGCTGTGAAATTTAAAAAAAATAATTTTTTCCAGTAAGATGTCATTTTTGATCAAAATTTCTTATTTTCACAGGGAACAAAATACCCAATTTTATTGCCCAATTTCTTCTGAGTGCAGCAATACCCCATTTGTGGTGATAAACTGCAGTTTGGGCCCATGGGAGGGCTCAGAAGGAAAACACCACCATTTGGCCTGATGGTGCAGTGTGAGATTTGCAATTTTCTATACATATATGCCATTTCAGTGTCCGATATAGTGTGCCCAGCATGTGCCACCGGAGATATACACCCCATAAACTGTAATGTGGGTTCTCCCAGGTACGGCAATACCCTACATGTGGCTGTTATTAGCTGTTATTAGCTGCCTGGGCACGCAGCAGGGCTCAGAAGGGAAAGATGAGGGGGATAAGCTGTGTGGAGTGCATCAGGGTAGATGAAAAATCGAAGGGATCTATGATAAATTTTAAAACACTTTCATACAGAGCCCTGGTTTTTCGGGACACGTGTCACATTGATTTATTGTGTCCTCCCTTATCCCCCTCTTATAGCAGACTCTGCACCTCTTTTGACTTTTTCCCTTCTTGACAGTTTGGGGAACTTCTTCTGGAAAGTGTTGCCGTGGTACGATGCCTGTGGCCCCGCTTCCAGAAGTACTGGGTGCCCCTTTCTTGGTCCCTAAAGATTAGGTTCTTGATAATGATGTGCACGGCCAGCTTCTTATACCACACTGCATGGCGCTGTAGGGCTTCAGGACTTGATCTGACAAGTCCACCCCTCTCATGTACCTATTGTAGTCCCGGATGCAGTCTGGTTTGGGGGTCTCTGTACTGGTACCTCGTACAGGTACTGGTGTGGCATCTCTCTTGTCCTTGTACGTGACACACAATATGTTGCTGCTAGATTGTGCCCTGCTCTCACCCCTTCTTGTTTGCCCAAGCAGAGTCTTAGGGAGGCCTCTCAGATTTCTTCTAGCAGTGCCGCATGCCGCAGGACTGGAAGTGAGGCAGTTGAAGAGTGGGACGCTGGTATAAAAATTATCCAGGTAGAGGTGGTAACCCTGGTCCAGCAGTGGGTGCACCAAATCCCACACAATTTTTGCATTAACTCCCAGTAAGAGGGGGGGCATTCTGGGGGCTGAGCACTGGTGTCCTTCCCTTCATATATCCTAAATCTGTAGGTATACCCTGATGCACTCTCGCACAGCTTATACATCTTCACACCATACCTTGCCCTCCTACCCGGCAGGTACTCGCGGAATTGAAGCCTCCCTTTAAAATCCACCAAGGACTCATCAATAGAAATACACTTCTCGGGGGTGTATGCTTGGGAAAACCGGGCACTGAAACGGTCTAATAGGGGTCTCCGTTTATACAAACGGTCAAAACTAGGGTCATCTCGGGGTGGGCACGGCTCATTATCAGTATAATGTAAGAAGCAAAGTATTGCCTCATTTTTTTTTTTTTAGGTTCCAATTCAGTTCTGAAGTTGCTTTGAGGGGCCCATATATTAGACACCCCTATGAAACACCCCATTTTAGAAACTAGACCCCTCAAAGTATTCACAACAGCATTTAGAAAGTTTATGAACCCTATAGGTGTTTCAGAGGAATTTAGAGGTGAAATGTAAAAAAAAATTTTTGGCAGAAAATCCTTTTTATACCATTTTTTTATAACACAAAAGGTTTTACCAGAGAAACGCAACTTAATACTTATTACCCAGATTCTGCAGTTTTGATAAATTTTCCACATGTGGCCCTAGTGCGGTAATGGACTGAACCACCGGCCTCCGAAGCAAAGGAGCACCTAGCGGATTATGAGACCTCCTTTTTATTAGGCACCATGTCCGGTTTGAAGAGGTCTTGTGGTGCCAAAACAGTGGAAACCCCCCAAAAGTGACCCCATTTTGGAAACTAGACCCCTTGAGGAACCCATTGCAGTTTTCATGGGATGCATGCGGCTTTTTGATCCGTTTATATTCTATTTTTAAGTTGCGTGGTGACTAAAAAACCACAATTCTACTATTGTTTTTTATTCAATTTTTTTTACAGCGTTCACCGCGCGCTATAAATGACATATTCACTTTATTCTGCGGGGAGATACGATTACGGCGATACCAGATGTTTATAGTTTTTTTTTATGTCTTATGGCGTTTGCACAATAAAATATGTTTTGTAAAAAATCATTTACTTTTTGTGTTATCTTATTCTAAGAGCCATAACTTTTTTATTTTTCCATCAATAAAGCCGTGCGAGGACTTATTTTTTGCGTAACGAACTGTAGTTTCGATCAGGACCATTTTTAGGTACATGCAACTTTTTGATCTCTTTTTATTCCGTTTTTTGTGAGGTGAAGTGACCAAACAATTGTGATTGTGGTACGGTTTATTATTTTTTTCTTTGAGGGCGTTCACCGCGCGGGATAAATAACGAAATAATTTTGTAGTTCAGGCCGTTACGAACGCGGCGATACCAATTATGTATAGTTTATTTGTTTGTTTATATATTTTTATTAATAATAAAGGACTGATAAGGGAAAAAGGGGGATTTTTACTTTTATTACTTTTAAAACTTTTATTTTCTTATTTTTACACATCTTTTTTTAATTTTTTTTTTACTTTATTACTTTGTCCCACTAGGGGACTTGAGGGCAGGAGGCCCTGATCGCTATTCTAATACACTGCACTACATGCGTAGTGCAGTGTATTAGAGCTGTCAGCTACTCACTGACAGCAAGCATAGTGGGTCCTGACTTTTTCAGGACCCACTAAGCTTCCGTCGATGGCATAGCCGGACGCCATTGTTTGGTGTCCGGTTGCCATAGTTACAATCGCCGGCCGCTATCGTGTAGCAGGTCGGCGATTGTAGCTTAACCCCTAAAAAGCCGTGATCGCTATTGAACAAGGCTTTTCAGGGGTTAATCAGCGGGGACACAGCGATCGGTCCCCGCTGTAAGAGCTGTGACAGCTGCTGTACGAGACAGCAGCTGTCACAGCTTCTGTATGTGTCGGGAGGATGGCCGAAATGGCCGTTACTCCCGTGACGTACTATTCCGTCATGGAGCGCGAACGGGGTGGTTTCCATGACGGAATAGTACGTCACTGAGCGTTAAGGGGTTAAGGTGGAAAAATGTAAAAAAGCGAACAAAAATAATGTGGTTGCATAAATATGCATACCCTCAGGGCAAGTTCAGACGTGGCGGAGGTTTTCCGCTGCAAATGTTGGTGCAGATTTGGGGCAATTAGGCAACGAATCTGCACCAACATTTGCATATTTGACAGGTAATCCAGACGTTGCAGATATCACAGCGGACTTGCCACAGATTTCAGTTTTTGCATTGCAGAAGGGGAAATGCTGCGGAGGGGAAATTCTGCACCGCAGCCTGATTTCCGCACAGTTATTTTCTGCAACGTCTGAACTAAGTTTCTTAAAAATGTATAGAAACAAATGTAAAAAACGGCTGCTGCAGAATTCCACTGCGGACTGTCCGCAGCGGAATTCAACAACAATTCCGCCACGTGTCAACGTGACCTTAAACTAATACTTTGTTGAATTACCCTTTGACATTATGACAGCATTCAGTCTTTTTGGGTAGAAGTCTATCAGTATGGCACATCTGGACTTGGCAATTGTTGCCCACTCTTCCTTGCAAAAGCGCTCCAAATCTGTCAGATTGTAAGGGCATCTCCTGTGTACAGCCCTCTTCAGGTCACCCCACAGATTTTCAATGGGATTCAGGTCCGGGCTCTCGCTGGGCCATTCCAAAACTTTGATCTTCTTCTGGTGAAGTCATTCTTTTGTTGATTTGGAGGTACAGTATGCTTTGGGTTGTTGTCGTGCTGAAAGGTAAAATGTCTCTTCATCTTAAGCTTTTTAGCAGAGTTCTGCAGGTTTTGTGCCAATATTGCCTGATATTTGGAACTGTTCATAATTCCCTCCACCTTGACTAAAGCTCCAGCTGCAGAAAAACAGCCCCAAAGCATAATGCTGCCTCCACCATGCTTCACTGTGTTAATGGTGTTCTTTTGGTGATGTGCAGTGTTGGCTTTGCGCCAAACGTACCTTTTGGAATTATGGCCAAACAGTTTAACCTTGGTCTCATCAGACCATTACACTTTTTCCCACATGCTTTTGGCAGACTCCATGTAGGTCTTTGCAAAACATATCTTTGTTAGAAAAGGTTTCCATCTTGCCACACTACCCCACAGCCCAGACATATAAAGAAAACAGGAGATTGTTGTCATATGCACTACATAACCAGTACCTGCCAGAAAGTCCTGCAGCTCCTTTAATGTTGCTCTAGGCCGCTTGGTAGCCTCCCGGACCAATTTTCGTCTTGTCTTTTCATCAAGATTTGAGGGACGTCCAGTTAATGTCACTGTTGTGCCAAATGTAATCCACTTCTTGATGACCGTCTTCACTGTGTTCCATGGTATTTCTAATGCCTTGGAAATTCTTTGGTACCCTTCTCCTGACTGATGCCCTTCAACAATCAGATCCCTTTGATGTGTTGTAAGCTCTTTCCGGACCATGGCTTTTGCTGTCACATGCAACAAAGAAAATGTCAGGAAAATCCTAATAGAACAGCTGAACTTTATATGGGATTACTCAGAATCACTTTAAATTATGGTAGCTGTGTACTAACTACTATTTAACATGAGTTTAAATGTGATTGGCTAATTCTGAACACAACCACATACCCAATTATAAGAGGGTGTTCACACTTATGCAACTACATTATTGTAGTTTTGTTCTTTTTATTTTCCCCCTCTAAGGGATTGTTCACACTTGGCGGAATTGCTGCGTTTTTTCCGTCCGGAATTGCGGACGGAAAAAATGCAGCAGAATACAGTAGCAGCAAAGTGGATGAGATTGAACAAATCTCATCCACACGCTCCGTAATACTGAGCGGAAAAAATGCTCAGAAATAAAAAGCAGCTTATTTGTTGCGGGAATTCCCCATTGAGTTCAGTGGGGAGCTAAATCCCACAAACAAATAGCAGTTGTTGCGTTTTTTTGCGGCGGGTTCGCAGAAGTCTGTGTTCCTCTCTCCAGCGCGGCCTCCTGGGATGACGATTTATCCCATGTGACCGCTGCAGCTAATCACAAGCTGTAGCGGCGGCCTCCTAGGATGACGCTTCATCTCAGGTGACCGCCGCTGCAGCCAGTCACAGGCTACAGCAGTCTCCTGGGATGAAACGTCATCCCAAGAGGCCGGCCTGGCTGGTGCTGCAGTTTTTCGCAGTGGAGATTCCGGGCGAAAAACTGCACCACGGATACGCTGCATGCTTTCACGCAGCTTATCCGTCCCATGTGAACTCAGCCTAAATGATTTCAGTTTGTTTTTCAATAGAAATGTACAGAGAATGAGTCATATTGAAGGTGGAAAAAGATCTGAAATGATTCATCTTGTACTTAATTTTTGACGTGAAAAAAACCTGGCATTTTAACAGGGGTGTGTATAATTTTTATATCCACTGTACATGTGGCTCCCACCTCTTGGACCCTCATCTAACGAACATTTATAGAATATCCTGCAGATATGCCAAAAATGTCTGAGATAGAAATACCCCTTTAGGCCTCATGCGCACAGCCGTGCCCATAATCACGGGCCGATATTGTGGGCACAGCCGGGGCTGACAGTCGCCCACATTCACGGCCCGTGCTCCCATACAAAGTATGGGAGCGTGGCCCATAAAATGCCAAAGTTAGGACATGCTCTATCTTTTGCGGTACACTTCTATGGCCTGGACACCTTCCCGTAAATAAACTGGAAGGTGTCTTTGGACAATAGAAGTGAATGAGCAATTACGGACAATTTTTACGGTCGTGTGCATGGGGCCTAAGGTAAAATACTGCTATATTATGGGAGAATTTAACAATAAAACAAAGAAAAAAGAAGGCAAAGAAATTGAAGAGGGGGTTGGAATTAGTAGAAAGTGTTCCAAATTATTATGCACATTGGATTTAAGTGTCATAAACATTTAATTATTAGTTTTTCAATTAAACTCATGGATGGTATTGAGTCTTAGGGCTCTGTGGATCATTGTAATCAATCTCAGACACCTGTGATAATTAGTTTGCCAGGTGTGCCCAATCAAAGGAAAACTACTTAAGAAGGACGTTCCACATTATTAAGCAGGCCACAGGTTTCAAGCAATATGGGAAAGAAAAAGGATCTCTCTGCTGCAGAAAAGCGTGAAATAGTGCAATACCTTGGACAAGGTATGAAAACATTGGATATTTCAAGAAAACTTAAGCGTGATCATCGTACTGTGAAAAGATTTGTGGCTGATTCAGAGCACAGATGAGTTCGTTGAGATAAAGGCATAAAGAGGAAGGTTTCTGCCAGACAAATTAATAGGATTAGGAGAGCAGCTGCTAAAATGCCATTGCAAAGCAGCAAACAGGTATTTGAAGCCGCTGGTGCCTCTGGAGTCCCGCGAACCTCAAGGTGTAGGATCCTCCAGAGGTTTGCAAGTGTCCATAAAGCTATTATTCGGCCACCCCTAAATAATGCTCACAAGCAGAAACGGCTGCAGTGGGCTCAGAAAAACATGAAGACTAATTTTCAAACTGTGTTGTTTACCGATGAGTGCCGTGCAACCCTGTATGGTCCAGATGGATGGAGTAGTGGATGGTTGGTGAATGGCCACCATGTTCCAACAAGGCTGCGACGTCAGCAAGGAAGTGCTATGTAACTATGTAACTATGAGTCATGTTTTGGGCTGGAATCATCGGGAGAGAGCTGGTAGGCCCCTTTAGGGTCCCTGACGGTGTGAAAATGACCTCTGCAAAGTACGTAGACTTTATGACTGACCACTTTCTTCCGTGGTACAAAAAGAAGACCCGTGCCTTCCGTAGCAATATTATCTTCATGCATGACAATGCACCATCTCATGCTGCAAAGAATACCTCTGTGTCATTGGCTGCTATGGATATAAAAGGAGAGAAACTCATGGTGTGGCCCCCATGTTCCCCTGACCTCAACCCTATTGTGAACCTTTGGAGCATCCTCAAGCAAAATATCTATGAGGGTGGGAGGCAGTTCACATCAAAACAGAAGCTCTGGGAGGCTATTCTGACATCCTGCAAAGATATTCAAGCAGAAACTGTCCAAATACTCACAAATTCAATGGATGCAAGAATTGTGAAGGTGACATCAAAGAAGGGGTCCTATGTTAACATGTAACTTGGCCTGCTAAGTTTTTATTATTTAAAGATCTTTTGATTTCTGTAAATATGACCTCCTGATGCTGCAAATTCAACAAATTACCATTTTAGTTCTCTTTACAACCTTTAAATTGTTTTGATCTCTGTTGTGCATAATATTTGTGGCGATAAACTGCCGTTTGGGCCCATGGGTAGCCTCAGAAGGGAAGGAGCGCTGTGTGTTCTTTGGAGTGCAGATTCTGCTGGATTGGTTTTCGGGTGCCATGTCGCATTTGCAGAGCCCCAGAGGTATCAAAGCAATGGAAACCCTCCAGAAGTGACCCAATTTTGGAAACTACACCCCTCAAGGAATTAATTGATGGGTAATGTGACCATTTAGACCCCATAGTTTCTTCACAAAACTTATTTTAATTGGGCTGGGAATTTAAAAAATATATATATTTTCCACTAATATGTAGTTTTAGCTCAAAATTTCTTATTTTCACAAGAAATAAAATACCCCATTTTGTTGCCCAATTTGTCCTGAGTGCGGCAATGCCCAATTTGTGGTAATAAACGGACGTTTGGGCCCATGGGAGGGCTTAGAAGGAAAGGACCACCATTTGGCCTACTGGGGATTTTCTGGTGCGAAGTCATGTATGCAGAAGCCCCTAAGGTACCAGTACAGTTGAAACCCCCAAGAAGTGACCCCGTTTTAAAAACTACACCCCTTAAGGCATTCATCTAGAGGTGTAGTGAGCATTTTGGCCGGAGACATACACCCTATAAACTGTAATGTTTTTCCCACGGGTATGGCAATACCCTCAATGTGGCTGTTATCAGCTGCCTGGGCACACAGCAGGGCTCAGAAGGGAAAGATGAGGGGGATAAGCTGTGCGGAGTGCATCAGGGTAAGTAAAACTGGGGTAGATTAAAAATCAAGGGATGTATGATACATTTTGAAGCACTCTTTCATACGGAGCCTTAGTTTTTCGGGACACATGTCACATTGATATATGGTGTCCTTCCTTATCCCCCTCTTATAGCAGACTTTGTTCCTCTTGACTTTTTCCTTTCTTGCCAGTTTGGGGAACTTCTAGTGTTGCCCTGGTACGATGCGTGTGGCCCCGCTTCCAGAAGTACTGGGTGCCCCCCCTTCTTGGTCCCTAAAGATTAGTTTCTTGATAACCACCTCTTGAAATTCCAGGAAAGTTCCCCTCTGGCCTGCACATCAATGTAGCACGTACACATTGTACAAAGCCATCTGTATGATGTGCCCGGCCAGCTTCTTATACCACACCGCATGGCGCTGTAGGGCTTCAGGACTTGATCTGACAAGTCCACCCCTCCCATGTACCTATTGTAGTCCAGAATGCAGTCTGGTTTGGGGGTCTCTGTACTGGTACCTCGTACAGGTACATGGGTACTGGTGTGGCATCTCTCTTGCCCTTGTACTTGACACACAATATGTTGCTGCTAGATTGTGCCCTGCTCTCACCCCTTCTTGTTTGCCCAAGCAGAGTCTTAGGGAGGCCTGCATGCCGCAGGACTTCTGGAAGCGAGGCACTTGAAGAGTGGGACGCTGGAATAACAATTTTCCAGGTAGAGTTGGTAACCCTGGTCCAGCAGCACCAAATCCCCCACAATTTTTGCATTAACTTTCAGTAAGCGGGGGCATTCTGGGGGCTGAATGCTGGTGTCCTTCCCTTCATATATCCTAAATTTGTAGGTATACCCTGATGCACTCTCGCACAGCTTATACATCTTCACACCATACCTTGCCCTCTTACCCGGCAGGTACTGGTGGAGTTGAAGCCTCCCTTTAAAATGTACCAAGAACTCATCAATAGAAATACACTTCTCGGTGTTGTATGATTGGGAAAACTGGGCACTGAAACGGTCTAATAGGGGTCTCCGTTTATACAAAGGTCAAAACTGGGGTTGTCTTGGAGTAGGCAATGCTCATTAGGAGAAGCTAAGTATTGCCTCATTTTTTATTTATTTTTTAGGTTCCAATTCAGTTCTGAAGTTGCTTTGAGGGGCCTATATATTAGACACCCCTATGAAACACCCCATTTTAGAAACTAGACCCCTCAAAGTATTCACAACAGCATTTAGAAAGTTTATGAACTCTTTAGGTGTTTCACAGGAATTTAGAGCAAAGTAGAGGTGAAATTTACATATTTATTTTTGTCAGAAAATCCTTTTTATACCATTTTTTTTATAACACAAAAGGTTTTATCAGAGAAATGCAACTCAATACTTATTGCCCATATTCTGCAGTTTTGAGAAATATCCCACATGTGGCCCTAGTGCGGTAATGGACTAAAGCACCGGCCTCCGAAGCAAAGGAGCACCTAGTGGATTTTGAGCCCTCTTTTTTATTAGGCACCATGTCCGGTTTGAAGAGGTCTTGTGGTGCCAAAACAGTAAAAACCCCCCAAAAGTGACCCCATTTTGGAAACTAGGCCCCTTGAGGAATTCATTGTAGTTTTCATGGGGTGCATGCGACTTTTTGATCAGTTTTTATTCTATTTTTAGGTGGCGTGGTGACTAAAAAACAGCAATTCTACTATTGTTTTTTTATTATATTTTTTTACAGCGTTCACTGTGCGCTATAAACGACATATTCACTTTATTCTGCGGGGCGATACGATTACGGAGATACCAGATGTTTATAGTTTTTTTAATGTCTTATGGCGTTTGCACAATAAAATACGTTTTGTAAAAAATCATTCACTTTTTATGTTACCTTATTCTAAGAATTCACTGTATTTTAACGATATATATATATTGTGCTCCCACAAATATGAACATTTGAAAATTCACTGAAGTGATAAATGAGTAAAATGTATAATTTTTATTTCATAGCTATCTAAAAACAGGGGTACAATCACCACTGTGAAAAGCCCAACCGTGTATTTAAAAACGTATTAAACACAATACTCCCAGTCCTAGTTCGTTTGCGAACCCTTTGTGACTGGGTATGTAAACAGAGATATCAAAATATGAAATCAGCGTATAACATTGGTAAAGCAGTGGTTTGGACCCTCGTTCACACAGGAGCCTGCGTTAACCGCACCAGATTCTCCCAATGTACAGATGCACAACAATGCCACTGCCCCCTACGCAAAATTCCCTCGGGTCGGGTGAAGTGAGGGAATTTTGCGTAGGGGGCAGTGGCATTGTTGTGCATCTGTACATTGGGAGAATCTGGTGCGGTTAACGCAGGCTCCTGTGTGAACGAGGGTCCAAACCACTGCTTTACCAATGTTATACGCTGATTCCATATTTTGATATCTCTGTTTACATACCCAGTCACAAAGGGTTCGCAAACGAACTAGGACTGGGAGTATTGTGTTTAATACGTTTTTAAATACACGGTTGGGCTTTTCACAGTGGTGATTGTACCCCTGTTTTTAGATAGCTATGAAATAAAAATTATACATTTTACTCATTTATCACTTCAGTGAATTTACCTTATTCTAAGAACCAGAACTTTTTTATTTTTCCATCAATAAAGCCGTGCGAGGACTTATTTTTTGCGTAACGAACTGTAGTTTCGATCAGTACCATTTTTAGGTACATGCGATCTTTTGATCTCTTTTTATTCCATTTTTTGGGAGGTGAAGTGACCAAACAATTGTGATTTTGGTACGGTTTATTATTATTTTCTTTTACGGTGTTCACCTTGTGGGATAAATAACAAAATAATTTTGTAGTTCAGGCCGTTACGGACGCAGCGATACCAATTATGTATAGTTTATTTGTTTATCTATTTTTATTAATAGTAAAACACTTATAAGGGAAAAAGTGGGATTTTTACTTTTATTACTTTTAAAACTTTTATTTTCTTATTTTTACACATCTTTTTTTAACTTTTTTTTAACTTTATTACTTTATCCCACTAGGGGACTTGAGGGCAGGAGGCCCTGATCGCTATTCTAATACACTACACTACATGCGTAGTGCAGTGTATTAGAGCTGTCAGCTACTCACTGACAGCAAGCATAGTGGGTCCTGACTTCTTCAGGACCCACTAGGCTTCCGTCGATGGCATAGCCGGACGCCATTGTTTGGTGTCCGGTTGCCATATTTACAATCGCCGGCCGCTATCGTGTAGCAGGCCGACGATTTTAGCTTAACCCCTAAAAAGCTGCGATCCCTATGGAACGCGGCTTTTAAGGGGTTAATCAGCGGGGACACAGAGATCGGTCCCCGCTGTAGGAGCTGTGACAGCTGCTGTACGAGACAGCAGCTGTCACGGCTCCTGCATGTGTCGGGAGGACGGCCGAAACGGCCGTTACTCCCGTGACGTTCTATTAGGTCATGGAGCGCGAACTGTACAGCTACCATGACCTAATAGTACGTCCAGGAGCGGGAAGGTGTTAAAGAGCTATAATTCCTAAACCCTTCCTCAAATTAGGATGTGGGTACCCTCAAATTAAAGCTGAGAGTCTGCACTTTAAGCCCATATTGATTATATAACTGTATATTCAATATGTTTTGGTAAACAGCTAAAATGCCAAAACTTGTGTCACTGTCCAAATAATTCTGGACCTAACTGTATATATATGTGTGTATATGTATTCGTGGACCCACTGGGCCATACCGCCTTGGCAGTATGGCAGCTGGCCAACAGGACACAGATCACAGTCTATAGTTCGTATAGTATACCAGTGGCAGCTCGGACAGTAGCAAGGCAGGCTCGGCTGGAACTAGGCAGCAGGCAGATGTCAGGCATGGTGTAGCAGGACAGGCGTGGTATGCAGCACAGCACGACTACAGCTCAGCACGGCTCTTGACCAGGATAGCACGGGATACTGGATACGGGATACAGGTACGGGAAACTTGGAACTGGAAGACACTAGGAGAACATTTGCATAGACAAACTTAGGGTATAACAACAATGCTCAGGCATGGGAGGAAGGGTCTGGGCCCTTCTCATAGTCCAGGGTGCTCATGAGCTCATTAAACATAAAAGTCTGGTGCGCGCGCTGCCCCTTTAAGAGTGGGCAAGAGTGTGCACGCGCACCCTACGGGACCAGGCCGGAAGTGAGTGTTGGCATCTCCTGAGGAGGAGACTGGGTCCAGCGCTCGCAGAACCATGGCTGCGGCCATCAGGAGGTGAGTGAGCATGACGGCCCGCGGCCATGGACATGACAATATATATATATATATATATATAAAGTGGCTCGTGTGTGTGTGTATTGTGACAATCTAGGGTAAGTTAGCTCACAGGATCGCCATCCTGAGGGTAAGATGGTTGGCACACTTAAGAATTTTCACTCCCACACAGTGGATTCGGTATGAAACTGGCCGCAATCAGCTTTATTGTCTTTATACAGGAAAGGTAGTTTTACAAAACAGTTCAAAAATAAATTCTAGGCCGTCCAGCCTCTAACTAAACATACAGCTTCCCTAGCTATCAGAGTGAAAGGCCTTCTGCCAAGCACCTCACAACAAACGTATGTTCTTACCAGAACCTCTGACTCCCACAGGCTGGCAATACCGGTCTTCCTCAGACTGGGAGCATTGTGTGAATAGATCACACCTTTCTTAAAGGAGCCTTAACAGCTGGCAGCTAATGAGACTCCTAAGGCAGCCCAAACCCTGGACTGTCCTAACGACGGAGTGGAACCTCCACTATTCTCTTCCACTCCAGCAACCCAACCCCTCCTCCAGGTTTCCTGCCTAACAAACAAGGAGAAAGGACATTCTTTCTTGAAACATTCCTTTTAAATATATCCCAGCAGTCTCCTGGGATGAAACGTCATCCCAAGAGGCCGGCCTGGCTGGTGCTGCAGTTTTTCGCAGTGGAGATTCCGGGCGAAAAACTGCACCACGGATACGCTGCATGCTTTCACGCAGCTTATCCGTCCCATGTGAACTCAGCCATATGAACATTTGAAAATTCACTGAAGTGATAAATGAGTAAAATGTATAATTTTTATTTCATAGCTATCTAAAAACAGGGGTACAATCACCACTGTGAAAAGCCCAACCGTGTATTTAAAAACGTATTAAACACAATACTCCCAGTCCTAGTTCGTTTGCGAACCCTTTGTGACTGGGTATGTAAACAGAGATATCAAAATATGAAATCAGCGTATAACATTGGTAAAGCAGTGGTTTGGACCCTCGTTCACACAGGAGCCTGCGTTAACCGCACCAGATTCTCCCAATGTACAGATGCACAACAATGCCACTGCCCCCTACGCAAAATTCCCTCGGGTCGGGTGAAGTGAGGGAATTTTGCGTAGGGGGCAGTGGCATTGTTGTGCATCTGTACATTGGGAGAATCTGGTGCGGTTAACGCAGGCTCCTGTGTGAACGAGGGTCCAAACCACTGCTTTACCAATGTTATACGCTGATTCCATATTTTGATATCTCTGTTTACATACCCAGTCACAAAGGGTTCGCAAACGAACTAGGACTGGGAGTATTGTGTTTAATACGTTTTTAAATACACGGTTGGGCTTTTCACAGTGGTGATTGTACCCCTGTTTTTAGATAGCTATGAAATAAAAATTATACATTTTACTCATTTATCACTTCAGTGAATTTACCTTATTCTAAGAACCAGAACTTTTTTATTTTTCCATCAATAAAGCCGTGCGAGGACTTATTTTTTGCGTAACGAACTGTAGTTTCGATCAGTACCATTTTTAGGTACATGCGATCTTTTGATCTCTTTTTATTCCATTTTTTGGGAGGTGAAGTGACCAAACAATTGTGATTTTGGTACGGTTTATTATTATTTTCTTTTACGGTGTTCACCTTGTGGGATAAATAACAAAATAATTTTGTAGTTCAGGCCGTTACGGACGCAGCGATACCAATTATGTATAGTTTATTTGTTTATCTATTTTTATTAATAGTAAAACACTTATAAGGGAAAAAGTGGGATTTTTACTTTTATTACTTTTAAAACTTTTATTTTCTTATTTTTACACATCTTTTTTTAACTTTTTTTTAACTTTATTACTTTATCCCACTAGGGGACTTGAGGGCAGGAGGCCCTGATCGCTATTCTAATACACTACACTACATGCGTAGTGCAGTGTATTAGAGCTGTCAGCTACTCACTGACAGCAAGCATAGTGGGTCCTGACTTCTTCAGGACCCACTAGGCTTCCGTCGATGGCATAGCCGGACGCCATTGTTTGGTGTCCGGTTGCCATATTTACAATCGCCGGCCGCTATCGTGTAGCAGGCCGACGATTTTAGCTTAACCCCTAAAAAGCTGCGATCCCTATGGAACGCGGCTTTTAAGGGGTTAATCAGCGGGGACACAGAGATCGGTCCCCGCTGTAGGAGCTGTGACAGCTGCTGTACGAGACAGCAGCTGTCACGGCTCCTGCATGTGTCGGGAGGACGGCCGAAACGGCCGTTACTCCCGTGACGTTCTATTAGGTCATGGAGCGCGAACTGTACAGCTACCATGACCTAATAGTACGTCCAGGAGCGGGAAGGTGTTAAAGAGCTATAATTCCTAAACCCTTCCTCAAATTAGGATGTGGGTACCCTCAAATTAAAGCTGAGAGTCTGCACTTTAAGCCCATATTGATTATATAACTGTATATTCAATATGTTTTGGTAAACAGCTAAAATGCCAAAACTTGTGTCACTGTCCAAATAATTCTGGACCTAACTGTATATATATGTGTGTATATGTATTCGTGGACCCACTGGGCCATACCGCCTTGGCAGTATGGCAGCTGGCCAACAGGACACAGATCACAGTCTATAGTTCGTATAGTATACCAGTGGCAGCTCGGACAGTAGCAAGGCAGGCTCGGCTGGAACTAGGCAGCAGGCAGATGTCAGGCATGGTGTAGCAGGACAGGCGTGGTATGCAGCACAGCACGACTACAGCTCAGCACGGCTCTTGACCAGGATAGCACGGGATACTGGATACGGGATACAGGTACGGGAAACTTGGAACTGGAAGACACTAGGAGAACATTTGCATAGACAAACTTAGGGTATAACAACAATGCTCAGGCATGGGAGGAAGGGTCTGGGCCCTTCTCATAGTCCAGGGTGCTCATGAGCTCATTAAACATAAAAGTCTGGTGCGCGCGCTGCCCCTTTAAGAGTGGGCAAGAGTGTGCACGCGCACCCTACGGGACCAGGCCGGAAGTGAGTGTTGGCATCTCCTGAGGAGGAGACTGGGTCCAGCGCTCGCAGAACCATGGCTGCGGCCATCAGGAGGTGAGTGAGCATGACGGCCCGCGGCCATGGACATGACAATATATATATATATATATATATATATAAAGTGGCTCGTGTGTGTGTGTATTGTGACAATCTAGGGTAAGTTAGCTCACAGGATCGCCATCCTGAGGGTAAGATGGTTGGCACACTTAAGAATTTTCACTCCCACACAGTGGATTCGGTATGAAACTGGCCGCAATCAGCTTTATTGTCTTTATACAGGAAAGGTAGTTTTACAAAACAGTTCAAAAATAAATTCTAGGCCGTCCAGCCTCTAACTAAACATACAGCTTCCCTAGCTATCAGAGTGAAAGGCCTTCTGCCAAGCACCTCACAACAAACGTATGTTCTTACCAGAACCTCTGACTCCCACAGGCTGGCAATACCGGTCTTCCTCAGACTGGGAGCATTGTGTGAATAGATCACACCTTTCTTAAAGGAGCCTTAACAGCTGGCAGCTAATGAGACTCCTAAGGCAGCCCAAACCCTGGACTGTCCTAACGACGGAGTGGAACCTCCACTATTCTCTTCCACTCCAGCAACCCAACCCCTCCTCCAGGTTTCCTGCCTAACAAACAAGGAGAAAGGACATTCTTTCTTGAAACATTCCTTTTAAATATATAACTCTGGACCCAAATCCTGCCCCTTAGTAGCTGCACTGCCACAGTGTGTATATATACATATATATAATATGTGCCTTTATGAATTTGTATATGTTCCAGTGTGTGCATGTGTATATATATATATATATATATATATATATATATATATATATGTGTGTGTATATACATACTGTAGCAGTGCAGCTACTGGACAGTGCAGAAGCTGTCAGGTTTCAAGCAACCAGGGAACATGTACAGCAGGGAGGGTTTTCTCTGCTGTTGCTTGGGTGTAAAGCCCGGAATAGGGCCTGGTTTGCTGGAGTGTGAAGGAGAAGGGCGGCTTCCACTCCATACAGACAGTCCATGTCTTGGGCTGTCTGATGAGCCTAGTTAGGCTTCACCTGAGGCGTCTCTTTAATTGAGGTTTGTGCTGTTCACACAGGGCTCTCAGTCTGGGGACGACAGGCATGCCAGCCTGTGAGAATCACCACAGTGTAAGGTAAAGCTGCCTATGTTTTGAGGTACTGGGCACCAGGCTCAGGGTCTCTTAGTGAGGGACACTTAATGTGTTAGTTAGAGGTTGGACGGCCTAGGGTTTGTTTTGAACTGTTGTGTAAAACCATCTTTCATATGTGAAGACCATAAAGCTAGCTGCGGCTGGTTTAAACTTTTATTCAATGAGTTTGAGTGAACTTTCTGTGTGTGCCAACCATCTCACCCTGGAGATGGCGATCCTGTGAGCTAAGTGGTCCCCAAGATGTCACAATACACAGTGGAGTCACATTATTATGACCACCAGCTAATATCCAGAGTAATCGCAGTGTGCCATGCGTACAGCAGCTTGACGGGCTGGGAGTGACTCAATAAGGTGCTGGTAGGTTGTCCCAAATATCTGGAGCCATGCTAACTGCAGTGCATCACACATTTGCTGGAGGGTGCGTGGGGGGAGGATCCATATAGCGAATAAGACGATCGAGGTGGTCCAACAGATGCTCAATTGGGTTCAAGTCTGGTGAATTAGGTGGCCAGGGAAATACTTGAGAGTCTTGGTCGTGCTCTTCCAACCAGTGTCGGACATTTCTAGCCGTGTGACATGTCGCGTTGTTTTGCTGGAAGATTTCATCTGCCCCAGGAAAGACAATCAGCATGTATGGGTGGATATGATCTGCAACGATGGATTCATACCCAAATCGGTTCAGAGCGCCTTTCACATGGATGAGTGGGTCCAGAGAATACCATTAAAAAATTCCCCATTCCATAACACTGCCGCCACCAGCTTGTGTTCTTCCAGCAATGGTTGCCAGGTGTTTGTTCTCTGATGTTTCTCGCCTGACATGGCAACGTCCATCTGTCCGATAAAGCAGAAAACATGACTTATCGGAGAAGGCAACCCTAATCTAATTCTGATACTGTCGTGCAAATTAAAGACTTTTTTCCGATGAACCTTGTTTAGCATAAGAGCAGTGACCATTGTTCTGCTTCGGAGCCCCTTACAGAGTACGGTTCGCTGAACTGTTGTTTTAGACATACGTCTGGTAGCCCCCTGGTAGATATTCATTGTGAGCTGCTCCACTATAGCATGAACTTTGGCTCTTGTGCACCTTAGTAGCCGACATTTACCTCTCACATCATTGGCGCCTGATGATCCGCAGTTATTCCCAATGGTGCCATTTGTCCACTCACGATACACTTTCACCAAAGCAGCATGCGAACAGATCACAAACTGCGCTGTTTGAGAAAAACTGCCACCCTTGTTCCGAAAGCCAATAATCATCCATTTTTGCAACTCTGATAAATCGCCCCTTTTACCCATGGAAAAACTGCTCTGTTTTGGCTTGCTAAACAAGTGGTTTGTATATCAAGTGGAGTTACAAAACCGGATTGACTTGCTGTGTTCTTGTGTGACATAAAGTGTTGGATATTGTATGTGATATATGAATTAAGTGCTTGCTAAAAGAAGTTTGCAAAACGGACACAATTTAAAACCCTTTTTTTCTTTGCAGCTTCCTCCCTGCTGAGCAGCTGACTAGGGGGAATGGTTATCTGGTCCCAGGTGGTATAAATTAGCCCTCAGGACTCTTCAAAACCTCCTCTGTTTTGGCTTACTAAACAAGTGGTTTGTATATCAAGTGGAATTACAAAACCGGAGTTAAAAAGTGGATTTAAAGCGCCTGTAAGTACTCTTCTTTTCTTTTACTTTAACAATTGTTCGCATTTTTTTTGTAACTGGGATAATTGACAGCAAGATTGGAGGTTTTCTCCAGTGCACAGTTTGCCATATGTATGCACGACTGGAGCCGGAGTTCCAGGGTGTGGCAGATGTGAGCATGTTGTTTGCCTGGAAGCTTGCATTAGAGATCTGGAGGAGCAAAATACAACACTGAGGGCGATAGACAATCTTGAGCGGAGCATGCTGCTGACTGAGCACGCAGTTAGTAGGGCAGACCTGGAGGGTGAAGACATGGGTCAGCAGGACCAGGCAAGTAGCTGGGTTAATGTAGTTAGGGGCAGTAGAAAGGGGTCCAAGAAAAGGAAGACCAATCCTGTTTCTGATATTCCAAGCAAAATTGCCAAGTTGGGTGATCATGCGAGGGTGTCGGTCTCAGCCAGGAGAACAACCCTAGTGGATACTGATCTCCCTAACAGCCAGGAGAACAGCCCAGCTAGTAGTCGGCTGGATGGTAATGCAGGTAAGGCAAGACAATTGGTAGTTGTAGGGGATTCTATAATCAGGAATACGGATAGAATAATTTGTCGCCAAGAACGCCTCAACCGAATGGTTTGCTGTCTCCCTGGTGCCAGGGTTTGGCATGTGGTGGAACGGGTGGATAAATTACTGGGAGGGGCTGGTGATGATCCAGCTGTCGTGATCCATGTGGGTACCAATGACAGAATAAATGGTAGGTGGAGGAGCCTTAAGAATACTTTTAAGGAACTAGACTACAAGCTGAAGGGAAGGACCTCCAAGGTTGTATTCTCAGGAATACTGCCTGTGCCATGCGCATTACAGGAAAGACAGCAGGAGCTCAGGGAGTTAAATGCATGGCTTAAGTCTTGGTGTAGAGGAGAAGGCTTTGGGTTCCTAGAGCACAGGGCTGACTTTTCATTGGGGTACAAACTGTATTCTGCAGATGATTTGCACCTAAATGGAAGGTGGTCCGTTGTGCTAAGGGAGAGAATTCTAGCTGGGGTGGTGGAGTATTTAAACTAGGGCTGATGAGGGAGGTCAATGTAGAAAATAAAGGGGTAGTCAGGTTAGAGAGGGGTCAGACTATATTGGTGGGGGGAGAAACAGACTGTGGGGAGAGGACTAGACAACTGGATTAGGAGATCCTTTTGTTACAAAACAGCAGTGAAAATAAAAATGCCCAAATAATGTAAAATAATCACATTTCTGATAATAAAAGTGAAAAAGCGAAAGGCAAGTTAAAGTGTATGTTCACAAATGCCAGAAGTCTAGCAAGCAAAATTGGGGAGCTGGAGGCCTTGATACTGGAAGAAAATCTAGATATAGTTGGTGTTGCTAAAACATGGCTAGACTCTTCACATGATTGGGCTGTAAATCTACAGGGTTTTACACTTTTTCAGAAAGACAGGACAAATAGGAAAGGTTGTGGTGTATGTCTGTATGTGAGAAGTGATATGAAGGTGAGTGTGAAAGAGACAAGAGTGGGTGAAGACTGTGAGGATGTTGAAACCTTGTGGGTGGAACTAGAAAAAACACTGAAAAAATTACTTTTGGCGTAATCTATAGACCCCCCAATATAACTGAGCAGATGGAAGTTCAGCTATATAAACAGATGGAGCAGGCTGCACAGGCTGGTACTGTAGTGATAATGGGAGATTTTAATTACCGGGATATTAATCGGTGTCATGGATCGGCTTCAACTGCAAAGGGGAGACATTTACTCAACCTGTTGCAGGAAACTTTTATTGGCCAGTTTGTGGAAGACCCGACTAGAAATTAAGCTCTTTTGGATCTAGTCATTTCTAATAATGCAGACCTTGTTGGGAATGTCAATGTTAGTGAAAACCTCGGTAACAGTGATCGCAATATAGTTACATTTTACCTATACTGTAAAAAACAAACACAGGCTGGGAGGGCAAAAACACTTAATTTTAAGAAAGCCAATTTCCCCAGGACGAGGGCTGCAATTCAGGATATAGACTGGGAAGAACTAATGTCAAATAATGGTACAAATGATAAATGGGAGATTTTCAAATCTACTTTGGGTAATTATGCAAAATTTATTCCTATAGGTAACAAGTATAAATGACTAAAATTAAACCCCACATGGCTTACACCTTATGTAAAATGGAAAATACATGACAAAAAAAGTGGTAATGGGGAGTTGGTCCATGGGGATTAAGAGAAGGCTGAGTTACTAAATGAGTTCTTCAGCTCTGTATATACAACAGAAGAAAGAGCAGCTGATATAGCCTGTGCCGGTACTGTTAATATATCAGTTGATATACTAAATTGGATGAATGTAGATATGGCCCAAGCTAAATTAAATAAAATAAATGTGCACAAGGCCCCGGGACAAGATGGGTTACACCCTAGAGTTCTTAAAGAGCTTAGTTCAGTTATTTCTTTCCCCCTTTTCATAATATTTAGAGATTCTCTAGTGACTGGTATAGTGCCAAGGGACTGGCGCAGGGCAAATGTGGTGCCTATTTTCAAAAAGGGCTCTAGGTCTTCCCCGGGAAATTATAGACCAGTAAGCTTAACATCCATCGTGGGGAAAATGTTTGAGGGGCTATTGAGGGACTATATACAGGATTATGTGACAAAAAAATAGTATTATAAGTGACAGCCTGCACAGTTTTTACTAAGGACAGAAGTTGTCAAACTAACCTGATTTGTTTTTATGAAGAGGTGAGCAGAAGCCTAGACAGAGGGGCCGCCGTGGATGTAGTGTTTTTGGACTTTGCAAAGGCATTTGACACTGTCCCTCATAGACGTCTAATGGGTAAATTAAGGACTATAGGTTTAGATAGTGAAGTTTGTAATTGGATTGAGAATTGGCTCATTTACTGTATCCAGAGAGTTGTGGTCAATGATTCCTACTCTGAATGGTCCCCGGTTATAAGTGGTGTACCCCAGGGTTCAGTGCTGGGACCACTATTATTCAACTTATTTATTAATGATATAGAGGATGGGTTTAATAGCAATATTTCTATTTTTGCAGATGACACCAAGCTATGTAATATAGTTCAGTCTATGGAAGATGTTCGTGAATTGCAAGCGGAATTAAACAAACTGAGTGTTTGGGCGTCCTCTTGGCAAATTAAGTTTAATGTAGATAAATGTAAGTTATGCATCTAGGTACCAACAACCGCATCATATGTCCTAGGGGGGGGGGGGGGCTATACAGGGGGAGTCACTTGTTGAGAAGGATCTGGGTTTACTTGTAAATCATAAACTAAATAACAGCATGCAATGTCAATCAGCTGCTTCAAAGGCCAGCAAGATATTGTCGTGTATTAAAAGAGGCATGGACTTGCGGGACAGGGATGTAATATTGCCACTTTACAAAGCATTAGTGAGGCTTCATCTAGAATATGCACTTCAGTTCTGGGCTCCAGTTCATAGAAAGGATGCCCTGGAGTTGGAAAAAATACAAAGAAGAGCAACGAAGCTAATAAGGGGCATGGAGATTCTAAGTTATGAGGAAAGATTAAAAGAATTAAACCTATTTAGCCTTGAAAAAAGATGACTAAGGGGGGACATGATTAATTTATATAAATATATTAATGGCACATACAAAAAATATGGTGAAATCCTGTTCCATGTAAAACCCCCTCAAAAAACAAGGGGGCACTCCCTCCGTCTGGAGAAAAAAAGGTTCAACCTGCAGAGGCAACAAGCTTTCTTTACTGTGAGAAGTGTGAATCTATGGAATAGTCTACCGTAGGAGCTGGTCACAGCAGGGACAGTAGATGGCTTTAAAAAAGTCTTAGATAATTTCCTAGAACAAAAAAATATTAGCTCCTATGTGTAGAAATTTCTACCTTCCCTTTTCCCATCCCTTGGTTGAACTTGATGGACATGTGTCTTTTTTCAGCCATACTAACTATGTAACTACTATGTAACTATGTAACAACGAGTGATATTTGTTCAGACAGCCTATCGCACACCTTATATACAAATCAAGCCAGCCCACGAAACCTCACTTCCTTCATGGGCTACGCACTGCCAACCTCAAAAGTAGGAGGTGGTCATCAGGGCCTTAGGGGTGTTCGAACTGTGCGAGTGCACAGGGTGCTGCAGCCTCCCCGCATGTAGGCGGAGCCACTGGGCAGGTAGTTTGAGCTCTATGCTCTCTGCTCCTCGTTACACACACGGTGGAAACATGAGCAGCAAGAGCAGAGGAGAGATTTTAAGTGCTTATATGTGTGTATGTCTCTGTACTTATGTCTCTGTGTGTATATGTTTCAGTTTGTGTGCCCATGTGTCTATCTATATATGTGTCTGTATGTGTATATTTTTCTGTGTGTGCGTGTGTGTGTGTGTGTGTGTGAGCCTGTGTGGTAATAGTTAACAGAGTGTGATATCTGTGGTGTTACATGGGACTGCAGGTAACATCTACTACATTATCTGTTCTCAGAGATTTATCCCTACGTGTGATATCTGTGGCGTTACATAGGACTGCAGGTAACATCTACTACATTATCTGTAGTCAGAGAGTTATCACTATGTGTGTTATTAGCTGCAGTCCTATGTAACACCACAGATGTCTACTACATTATATGTACTCAGAGAGTTATCACAGTGTTATCTGTGGTGTTACATAGGACTGCAGGTAACATCTACATTATCTGTACTCAGAGAGTTATCACGGTATTATCTGTGGTGTTACATAGGACTGCAGATAACATCTACTACATTATCTGTACTTATATGTGTGCATATATGGGTCTGTGTTTGTGTGTGTGTATGTGTATATATATATATATATATATATATATATATATATAGGTTTGTCTATACATGAGCCTTTATGTATTTTTATATGCTCCAGTATGTGTGTTTATATATTTACCTAAGTGTATGTCTGTATATATATTTGCCTGTATGTCTAAATATCTGCCTTTATTTATGTACCAGTATGTGCGTGTCTATATATGTGGTTCATTTTTGGTTTGTGGAGGGCAGCAATAGAGTCCCGCAAAGGGCGCCATTCAACTTAAGGCCGGCCCTGCATCTGCCTCTGCATTGTAGTACTTTTTTGTCCACTACTTGCAGCCTATAAAACCCTTGGTAACTATTGACAGTTTCAATACTTTATGTGCTTCTTTTTGGTACATGAATTTGTTAAAATACTTTTAATAATGATATAATAAATGTTACGTTTCGCGTTTTGCTTATGCTCACTGATGAATATTTTTGTGTGACAAACGCTTTGTTATCTTTTATTCAGTGATAGGTCCCTTCCATCTGTCCTCTACTTTTTACCAATGTACAAATGGGGACAGATGGAGGTATGACTGCAGGTTCAGACTACACAAGGTATGTGTGTAATATGTAACTATGGAGATACATAACTTTATATTGAAGCAGTAGACACAAAATGGTAGGATATTTTTAATCAAGATTATTTGCAAGGTTGCTTAATTTTTATTTTTTTTAGATGCGTTGGAGCAATAGCAAAAAAATGATTTTAGAAGTGGACATACCCTTTAAGTGACTTGTTCACACAGTTCGGATTTGATGCTGATTTTGCTTAAAAAAATGCAAAATCTGCATCAAATCTGCTCTGTGTGAACAAGGCCTTAGGATTTTATTACACATGAAATATACAAAACAGAGGATTCAATGATAACATATTAGACAATTGGAAATGATTAGGCTGAAGCATGCTATGAGATCAGAGTTGGAACTATTATAAAGCTGCACTGTAACCGCTTCTTTTTGTAACACTGCTGAGAGGTTAATTCTATCTAGTGCTTACCTGTACAAAATAGTGTGGCATAAGATACAGCGATCAAAAACAGTGATGAGATTTTTTTTTAAGCGGCATTAACCATCATGACCTAGCAAAATGAAGGGAAATGGTTTAACAGAACTGTCAGATTCAATATAGATAATAAAAGCATGGATAAATGTTTATTACATAGAGGAGACAGATCATTTCTGTATAGAAATTGAGGATGACCTTTACTGATAGCTCTTATCTGCCCAATATCCCAGAGAAGAAAGGAATGCAAAATAAAACCATATCTTCTAATATTTATTCAAGAATAGCAATCCAATGTAGCAAAGGATACCAGTTGCTGATTTAGATTTAATATGCAAGGTTGTCACCCGGTGTATCTTTGATTTGGAATCATCTCATACATGTTGGCCTCCACATTCTCCAAGCTATTTCTATGTCAGGAGAAATTATTAATATGCATTGTAATATAAACTGCTTTTCCTTCATATTCTTACAAGTATTAAAATGTTCAAAATATCAGTTGAAACTTTTATCCTAATGAGTTGGTGTGAGGGGCTCTCAATTCAATAGATCACGGTTCTGTGCATGAACAGTATATTTATTGCCCCGGATGAGATTGCAACCCATCCTGGGAGATCTGGAAAGCCTTTACTGATCTCCCAGAATGGAATCTGGTCCTGTACTTGGCACTAACTATACAGCTTAACTTTGGAAGCTGTAGAGCTATATTCAAAACGGCAGTGTTTCCCAATAGCGCTATCTACAGGAGGGGGTGTGGCACTATCTACAGGGTGGTGTCTGTGTGTGGCTATCTACATGGGTGTGTGTGGCGCCATCTACAATGGGAATGTGTGGCGCTATCTACTGTGGTGTGTGTGGTGCTATCTACGAGGGGGATGGGGCACTATATTCAGAGGGGTGTGGTGCTATCTACAGGGGGGTGTATTACATCTACATAGGGACTGTGGCACTGTATGGGCACTGTCAACACTGTGGCGCTATCTAAATGGGAACTGTGGTGGCAGTATCTACATGGGCACTGTGGCACCATCTATGTGGGCACTGGCACATTATATGTGGGCACTATTGCACTATGGCACTTTATATGTTGCCAAGGTGGCACTATGTGGGCACTGTGACACTATCTACAGTGGGCACTGTGGCACGATGTTGGCCCTGTGGCACGATCTATGTGGGCACTGCAGCACAATCTACATGGGCACTGCAGCACAATCTACATGGGCACTGTGGTGTTTGCAGGGGGTTGGGAAAAAAAAACCTGACGATTGAAATTCATCCTTTTTTTAACAGCTGGGAAATGGATGAAAATTTGGAGACTCACTGATGCAAAATGGCCCAATAAATAGGGCTCATAAATCAAGGTCTCCATACTGCTGTTGGCTTTGTCATGGCATGCGCCTATCCTTACCCTGCCTTGTCATTTGCATTTCTGAATCATTCTGATAAAATACATATTTTAGATAATATCTATGTATGTCAATTCCCATATATTTACCAAAAGCGAAGCTAAACTTTAATTCTTTATTATTTGTAAGTCAATGAGTAAGCACTAATGCAAACAATCTCTCATTAGGGGTAGTTTACACAGAGTATTTTGGCCGTGTCGGAAACAGTGCCAAAAAACGCCCAAAATCGTTTTGAAATCGATCATGATTTGATTTTAATGGGAGACGGAGGCATTTTTTTCCCAAAAGAAGCGACATGCCCTATCTTCGAGCTTTTCCATCTCTGACCTCCTATTGACATCATTGGAGGGCAGAGAAAGCGGTTTTCGCTGCGTTTTTTTGGTACGGCGCTCAATGGCCGCGGCCAAAAAACACAGCGAAAAAACGCAGCAAAAAACACGGGAAACAGCGTGCAGGCAGGTCAGAATCTGCCTCAAAATTCCTGAAGGAATTTTGAGGCAGATTTTTCCACCTGCAAAAAAACTCTGTGTTAACAGGGCCTTAGCCTTATACACAAAATAAATTGTTGTCTTAGCCAAGACCAGCAACAGAAACTAAACAGAAGAAATATATAAAGAAAGGCTTTATAGGTCTGCTCTCCTGGAACCATTTCTGGTTTTGGCTTACAAAATGCATGCAAGATCTACAGCAAATCTGCACTGTGGGAACAAGGCCTAACCTTATTTTACTTGACTGAATTCACCACAGAAGTTAGATGGAATAATATATATGTACTTGTACGTACAGCAGACAGAATAAACCTATTCCTCACTCTTTGACCGGCTTCATTCATACAATGAACATGTTGACATGTTATATGGTATCCATACAGCAGTTATTCCAGCTAATCTGAATAATCTGAATAGCAAAAGGGCTAAAGTTACAAAGTTTGTGTCACTTTCCACTATTCACTTTTTAATTGGTAGAGGAAATTTTGACCTTCAACCACTATAAATCTCCCGACCTTATGTAACTTACGCCAGCGGTCCCAGTCAAATTCTAGCAATTGTAAGGAGATAAAGAATGGTGATTTCTAAAGCGATTTCAATATATTCTTCATTTACATGTTATACACGATGAGAAATGTTTAACCAAAGGAAATGAGCTTCAATGAGCTTCCTTTAATATGCTATTACTTGTCATTTTCATTCTATTAATATGAAGTTGTTACCATTTTTTGTTTTACTATAATGTCAGTGTATAAAAAAAAGTACGTGAGGGGTTAAAAATGTTGTATTGTTGACCGTTAAATCTACTGTCCACTCAGTAGAGATTCGAAAAATGTCTGTGTACCTAGAATAGAGTTATTAAAATCTGTACGTGTTTCTCCTCACATCAAGAGCTACGAATCTAATCTTTTCCAAATGAGCTGCTTTACAAACAAATCTTTTTAAGCAAAAATCATATCTGTTTCAGTGAAGGAGAATAATGCTAATGGCGTATAGAAATTCAGAGATTAAATGAGGTATGAATATATGGAGGATAAGACAATTACTACCTATGAAATAATATATTTGTAAAGCTAATTTCTCGAGAACACGAACAATTTCCGTACACTTGACCCCTTCTTCACTGTCTTGTCCATGCTTGAACTCTCCTTGAACTTTGAAGATCTGTCTCGAGAATATGATATGGCCATCTTTTTTGCATCTGGTTATTTTAGCTCCTATTTCCAACCCTAAAACAGACATTAATGTGATTTACAGACCAAGCCATCTGACATGGGTTGGGATCTGGATCAACCTTTCATGCCCTGGAATTAATGTGAAAATCTCTAAGACGTTAAATGGTCTGACACCTTGTAAGTGCACATTTTAAAATTCATGAGGCTTGGAAGATGTTGAACTTTGAAGGCCTTTACTTTGTTTTATTTTATTTTTGACCGTAAAAAGAATATTTTCAAATTAGTTCTTCGAATTAGGTAAAGGTTTGTCAAAAAGCACTAAATCTAAGGGCCGTTTTACACGAGCCAATTATTGGGCAGATGATCGTTCACAGAACACTCGTTCCCGATCATCGTCCTGTGTAAACAGGGCGACGATCAGCCGATAAACTCACCGGCTGATCATATCGTACATGCAGCAGAAAATATTATCGTTGTCGGCAGCAGATCTCTCTGTGTAAACAGGGTGATGTGCTGCCGACATAATAGAAATATATGGGGACGAGTGATCGTAGTAATCCGCTCATCCGCATACATAGCTCCTTGTGAAAGCAGCATAGGAATGCCGATCAACGATTGATCGGCACACATTGTTATGGCCAAAAATTGCCGCTGTAAAAGGACTTTAACTGTTAATACTGTAATCATAACAGTATGTTTGTGGGTAGTGACAGTAGTAATACGAAATCCGAATGATTAGAATATATGATTTTGGCATAGAGCATTAATCTGCCATATTAATTTTTAACTAATATCAATGAACAGGTTTAAAATACAGGGGATATCATCTAATACTACATTTCCCCTTTAGCAACTGCCTGCAGATTTCCTTGGGCTAGAACTGCGGATCGTTGGGTGTGAAGTTGGCCATACACTAGAGATTTCAGATGACCAAAAATAATAATTTTAGACAATTTTTTTTACATTTTTCAGCCCCTTTTTTTGACACTTAAGAACATCACAGACACCAAGTTAAGGCAAATATCTGTAGAAAAGTTGATCTGTCTTGTTTGGGTCCTTCCACCATTACAGAGTGCAGTTGTTTGTGCAAAAATACAGATTAGTGAACACCATCCACAGAAGCCCGGGTAACAGAGTAAGTCAAAGATCAATCTACTGTAGCAATTGTTGTTGATTTATCCTCTTAACTTTGTTGCCCAGAATCACAACATTTACATACCGACCCTGAAGTTCAACCATTCAATGAACAGGCCTGTTTGGACCTTAATAAACAAGCAATTTTTTTTAGTTTTTTCATCCTCACATTCCAAGAGCCATAACATTTTTTTTGTCGATGTAGCTGTATAAGGTCTTGTTTTTTGCAGGACGAGTTGTATTTTTTAATGACACCATTTTGGGGTACATATAATTTATTGATTAGGTTTTATTAACTTTTTGGCGGTTTACCGTATGGTAAAAATAAGATGTTAACTTTGTTCTAGGTGTAGGTATGAATGAGGCGATACCAAACTTGTAGTTTTTTTAAAAATGTTTTAGTACATTAAAAACATGTTATATAGAAACATGCAGATGGAAAGTGTCGCTGCTTTCCGAGAACAATAATATACAAAATTTTTCTGTCAATGTAGCCGTATGAGAACTTGTTTTTTACGGGATAAGTTGTACATTTTATTGGTACAATTTTGGAGTACATATCGTTAAAATTTTGTTTTAGGGGCGGAATAGTAAAAAAAAACCCTGCATATTTGCCATATTTGTTTGTCACGACATGCGCCGTATATTCTATGGGTTATTACAATTGTGACCTTATTAAATATGTATTTTTGGTTATGTGAACCACTTTAAAAAATATATATAATAAAAAAATTTTTTTTGTCCCACTTGGGAACTTGTGGCTCGATCATTTGATCGTTTGTATAATGATTTGGAATACTTAGCATTTCAAAGCATTATTGCCTATCGGTGTTACACTGAAAGGCAACTTAGTAAGTCACGGCCTAAAAGGCAGATACCGATGTCAGACCTAGTTGCTTTTGTTAGGCCCCCGGCTGCCATGGTAACTCATCGGCTCCCCGCAATCGCATTGTCGGGTGCCGATTCACTGATAGAGGGAGCATCCTCCCTCAGTTAAACACCTGAGGGCGCAGTCGCTATTGACCGTGACATCTAAGTAGTTAAAATGCTGGGATCAGAGTTATCTCAGATCTCGGCAGCTATAGCAGAAGTTCTGTTGTGTATTGCAGCTATACTACATTGACGGATATCTATCTGTCACAGGGCTCAAAGCAGCAGTCCCCCTTTCTGAATGACTTAACTATTTAACAACCAGTGATGGATATATCCGTCACTGGTTATTAAATGGTTAAGTCATTCAGAAAGCTGCTGTCTGAAACCTCTATGAGCAGCTGGACCCACAGCGGGATGGCTTTAATCTTAGAAGGGGGTATCTAGTTGGGAAAGGTGTTTAAAATTGGGATACAGTTGTGAACCTTGGGAGAACAATGACAAAATGATAAAATGGCATTCTAGCAAAAAAAAGATATCAACAATTTACATGATAGTTGCAAAGGTCAACAGCACAAGTAAATATACAGTCCAAAGTTAAATATCCAAATAGCAGGTGCTCATAGAATATGGCCACAGCCCAAATAACCGTTCAAACTTTGAAGCTTGATAAAGACCCCTTGAAGAGTCACAAATGTTTTGTGAATAAAACCTTTTGTTTTTCTTTATATGAGATGGTGATTTGGTGCCTTTGTAATTTTCTATCCACACGATAGCCAATAAATGTCAGATCAGTGGTGGTGCAGTCGCTGGAACCCCCACTGGTTGCTAGATAAAACATTTATTACCTATCTAGTAATTAAAGTAATATTGCGTGTGTCGAGCTGTGCCCATACACATTTGATTTTTGATTGTTGTTGAATATGTGTATCCCTTTAGAACCCCAATCTACACATGTTCTAATGGCTACTTCTATCAGGTTTACATTTTGTGTGACAATCATATAATCTCAAGCTGGTGCCATTAACATGACAATGAGATAAGTGAATTCCAATGCCCTGCAAATCTACCAGTTCTCCATCCAATAAAACACCTTTCGGATGTGACGGAATTGTAGATTCCCATCATAAATGTGCACCCAACAAATCTGAAACTAGGTGATGTCATCATGTCTCTTATAAACTTCTCCAGCACCTTGTCCAATTCGTTGAATCCATTCTCCAAAGAATTTAGCCTGTTCTAAGTACAATCAGTACTAAATAATAGAGAGGACACTTTCTATTGCATCCAGACTCCAAAGGTCCAAAATAAGTAGTTAGGAGAATTTCTATTTAGTAGAGGGACTTAACGCCCACTCACCTTACTTGCAAATGTTGTATTAATTTTTAACACCATATGATAATCCAGAATGTCTGATAAACTGGCACCACTATGCCTTAATATATATATATATAATGCACAAATATGTAATTAAAAGCAACAACATCTTTATATACTTTTAAACCCTCATCTAACTGGTATATACAATAAATTACTTCACAATGCGTATTTATATTCTTTTAATAGGTGTGTAGTAAAGGCAACATGTAACCCTGAACATTGAGTTCCAAAAACTTCCATTGCTTTATTTCTACTTTAAAATGGTTGAGTAAGTGGAGCTAAGCCAGACAATTGTAGTAAATCCACAGTATATACAATCCTGGGATGTTTTACATGCAGTTCACAGTACGATGCAGATTGTGTATATATAAGATGATGAGCAACAAAAAGAAATATAATCTGCATCGCAATGCTCCCCTTAACAAGCACAAGGGAAAATAAATTGAAACATTTTCTTGATTGCGTTCATCGTCCTTTCCAGAAATGAATGAGCACGTTTCTCTGCTCATACCCAGACAATTTCTCTCTCGTTCTCATTCCGCTTCCTAACCAAGTGTCACAAGATGGTAAAAGTGACAAGCTTAAGAAAATGAAGATCTCATTCTGTTTGAATATTATGTTAACCCCCGAGCCTCACTGCTTCATTTGTCAGCTTTTCCATATCTCTCTCCCCCCGCCATGCCTGACCCTTTTGGTCTGATTATGTATGATCAATGTGCACATTTACAGTGGGGATCTTCCCATATATCCAGACCCTCGGCCTCTAGTCACTCATGCAGATAATAACAGCGGTTCTACTCACTTGCCCATAACTACAAGCTTCATTAAATGGAAAGGATGTCACCAAATGTCCCTTTAGCCATCTTTTTTTAAACCACGAGGCTTGCGAAATAATGATCATGTTGTCAAATAAGTTAATTTACAAGCATCGTTTTAATAGCGTTTCTCGTAATAAACAACTAATTGGAAGGAGAAGGTTGAACCAGCATTGTTGTGTTAAATACTTATGAATAATTTAGTCTTGAAAAACGTGCAATGTTATCTTTAATTGAATCAGTTTCTTATATACCATGTTCATATTAAGAACTGTATACTGAATAAAAATACATGAAATCTTTATACACAAACAATAAAAATGACTAAGTAACAACTATATGCTCTATTTAATAATGTTAGTTTATTGTTAACTTAAAAGGCTTGTTTGAGATTAGAAAAAAGGATCTACCTTTTATCCAGAAAGAGTGCCACTCTTGTCCATGCAATGTGTCTGGTATTGCAGCTCAGATCCATTCACTTAAAGGGGTTGACCAGGATTAGAAAAACTTGGCTGCTTTCTTCCAGAAACAGCGTCACACCGTCCATTGGTAGTGTCTGGTTTTGCATCTTCGCTCCATTGAAGTGAATATGATAACCTACAATACAACACACAACCTGTGGACTGGTGTGGCACTGTTTTTCTAATTGTAGACAATTTAAAGGGGTTTAACAGTCTCATAAATTGATGGCCTATCCTCTGGATAGACCATTAATATGTGATCGGTCGGCACCCCCGTTGATCAGCTGTTTTGAAGGGGCTGCAGCGCTTGTACGAGCGCTGCTTCCCCTTCATTTCTATTGCTTACACTGTGAATTGTCGACACAGTTGTAGCTGCGATTCACAGTATTACAGCCCTCTCCAATTCACTTCAATGTGAGAAGGATTTAACACATTAACAACATGCCACGTACATGTACGTGACAGCTGTTAAGGGGAAGTATGGAGCGGGCTCAAGAGCTGAGCTCGCCCCATACTCAGCTGGTGAGGGCTGTGTCATACACTCACTGCCGTCGTGCCCCTCCATGACGGGATCGGCCGGTGACGATGGTTGTCATGGCAGCCACCTTTGTACTCTTTTGAAGCCTCTGGCAAGGCTTCAAAGGAGACTGTCAGTATCACGATATACTGCAATGCATTAGTATTGCAGCATATCATGCAAGCGATCGAATTATCGCTGGTTCAAGTCCCATACGGGGACTAATAAAAGAAAGGAAAAAAAAGTTAAATAAAGTTTTTTATAATGTTCCAAAAAAAAAAAGTAAAAAAAACTCCTTTTCCCATTTTTTCCCTAAAGCCCATGTTAAAAAAACATAAAAATTAACATAACTGGCATCGCCACAATATAGCGCTGTTAAACCCGCTTGGTGAACGCCGTAAAAAATATATATTATATATATATATATATATATATAAACATGCATATTGCTGGCTTTTGGTCACCTTAGCTCTCAATAAAACGTAATAAAAAGTGAGCAAAAAGTCGCATGTACCCCAAAATTGTATCGGTGCAAAATGTAAGCCCTCAAACCACTAAAGTCATGGCCAAGTAAAAGTTATGGCTCTCAGAATATGGCAACACAAAACATTTTTGTTTTCTAGCAAATAGTTTTATTTTTTTAAAAGTGGTAAAAAATAAAACAAAACGTATAAATTTTGTATTGCCGTAATCGTATCAACCTATAGAATAAGGTGAATATGTAGTTTTTACCGCCTGATGGATGCCGTAAAAACAAAACCCCCCCAAATAATGGCGTAATCACAGTTTTTTGCCCATTTCAAGCTACAAATAAAAAATTTTCAGCTTCCAAATACATTATGTAGCACAATAAATTGTGACATGAAAAACTACAGCTTGTCCCGCAAAAAACAAGCCCTCATATGGCTATGTCAACGAAGAAATAAAAAGTTATGTCTTATGGAAGGCGGGGAGGAAAAAACGAAACTAAAAAAACTCTCATTGGCCTGGTCTTTAAGGGGTTAATACTATGAACCGCCGTTACAATTGTGTTGACGATTCAGAGTACGAGCACTAGAAATTAAATGTAAGCAGCGCTTGTACAAAACAGCTGATCGATGGGGAGTCGCCCTCATATAATATAGCACAGAGGCGTAGCTAGGCTCCCCTGAACCGGGGGCAAAGATTCAGATTGGCGCCCCCCGCCAACTTATTTCCCGACATTTCTTCCCCCTCAACATGTTTGCTTTCTCTACCAATCAATGAGGTGTAATTTTTTTTAACTTTGTTTTTAGTGCAACTCGAGCATAAACCCGTTTCTACATCTTACAGGCAATATAGTTCTATAAGGGAGTTATCATAACAATAAATTAAAAGGAAATATATAAAAGAGGTCACACACAGCCCCCTGTAGATAGCGCCACACACAGCCCCCTTGTAGCTAGCGGCACAAAAAGCCCCCTTGTAGATAGCACCACACACAGCCCCCTGTAGATAGCTCCACAAATAGCCCACCTCTTGTGGATAGCGCCACACACAGCCCCTTGTAGATAGCACCACACACAGGCCCCTTGTAGATAGCGCCACACACAGCCCCCTGCAGATAGCGCCACACACAGCTCCCTTGTTGATAATGCACACAGCCCTCCCTTGCAGATGGTGCCACACAGCCCTCCTTGCAGATGGTGCCACATAGCCCCCTCTTGTAGATGGTGCCACACAGCCCCACCTTGTAGATGATGCCACACAGCCCCGCCCTTGTAGAAAGAAATAAAAAAAATTACTTACCTTCCCCTGTTCCCTGCTCCGAGGCTATTGTATAGGACTGCGTGATCCAGTGATGTCATCATGCCGGACTGCGCTGGCACTCCGTCCCAGCATCTTATAGGCTGCTGGGCTAATATGGCCTGTAGCCTAGTGATGGCGGAGCAGTGAGCTGTCCTGCCCTAGTATTCCATTGTATCTGCATCCTGAGCCCCCCCCCGGTGCTAGCGATGCCACTGGGCATGAGGGGGCCCGTGTTGCCTGGCCCATAACTGTAATGTGCTGGGCAGCACGGGCACCGTAGCAGCAGGGGGCCCAGAGAGGATGGGAGAGCAGCTGTATCAAAACAGCTGATCACAGCTCATGGGCGTCCTGCAGGCTACAGGGTACCTATCAGCAGTGATCAGCTGTTTTAATCGCCCCCTTCCCTACATTGTAGTTGCGCCCGGGGCACATGCCCCGCATGCCCCCCTAGCTACACCACTGATATAGCATATTGCTAGAATATACCATACCATTATGTTATGTGGGTATCTGATCTCTGGGAACACTGAGGATCTTAGGGGTTCTGATTGTTGGACACACATGAATCAGTAAGTGATGGCGTATCCTACTGATATGCCATCACTTCTAATAATTGAAACACAAAAATAAATTAGGAATTGTTATGAATAGACAAAAAAGTTTTCCTTCCCAAGTGGCAAGTTTTTCCGACTTAGACTGAGCCATGAGGCATGCCCTATACCTCAGCTACTTGTGGCACCTTTAGACTTGGTTTCAATATAGCGTAAACGCTGCAGAATTCTGTGTGTGAATTCCGCAGAATTTACAGTAGAAGCAAAGTGGATGAGATTTGAACAAAACTTTCATAAATTGACATGTGGTGCGTTTTTTAAATCCGCAGAATGTCAATTCATGATGCAAAATCGTTGCTCTTTTGTTTCGGATTTGCCTCTTGAAACCCGCAACATATAGCAAGTGTTGCTACTTTTGTGGCAGAAATGCTGTGATTCCACCACAAAATTGCGACACTGTAATGGCAGGAAGGAGGTGAAGGGAAAGTGAGCCCTAATCTACCCACCGCCCTGTCCCTGCCTACTTGCAACGACCCGCCCTAGGCGACGGGGTACAACTGGGCGGCGGTCCCTACGCTGTCTAAGAGCACGGGAGAACGTCTTTAGGCAACCCAGGCCACCAATAGTTTCTGGTAATGAGGTGTTTGGTGCCCAAGATGCCAGGATGACCAGATAGAGCGGAGTCATGGTTTTCCCTGAGTACCCTTAGCCGGTATTGCAGGGGAACAAACAGTTTGTCCCCAGGGACGTTCCCGGGAGCTGCACCCTGATCAGCCGCGATATCAGAAGCTAAATCAGAATCCGTGGCAGAAACGATTATACCAGGGGGTAAAATACAAGCAGGATCCTTCTCGGAAGGAGGATTGGCCATGAAACTACGTGACAGAGCATCAGCCTTAATATTCTTGGACCCAGCCCTATAGGTAACCAAGAAATTAAATCTGGTAAAGAATAGTGCCCACCGAGCTTGTCTAGGATTAAGCCTCCGGGCCGATTCTAGGAAAACCAGATTCTTGTGATCCGTAAGGACCGTTACCTGGTGTCTAGCCCCCTCCAGGAAGTGCCGCCACTCTTCAAAAGCCCATTTAATGGCTAGAAGTTCGCGGTTGCCAATATCATAGTTACTCTCCGTGGGCGAAAACTTCCTAGAGAAGTAAGCACAGGGGCGGAGATGGGTGAGGGAGCTGGTACCCTGGGACAAGACGGCCCCCACTCCCACCTCGGATGCGTCAACCTCCACAATAAATGGCTCCTCTTGGTTGGGCTGAATCAGCACGGGGGCCGAGATAAAGCACTTCTTGAGGGTCTCAAAGGCCTGGACGGCCTTAGGGGGCCAATTGAGGACATCAGCACCCTTGCGAGTAAGGTCCGTAAGAGGCTTAGCGACGACCGAGAAGTTGGCAATAAATCTCCTGTAATAGTTGGCGAACCCTAAAAAACACTGTAACGCCTTAAGGGAGGCAGGTTGGACCCATTCCGCCACAGCCTGAACCTTGGCAGGGTCCATGCGGAATTCATGAGGAGTGAGGATTTGCCCTAAAAATGGTATCTCCTGTACCCCAAAGACACATTTTTCAGTCTTAGCAAACAGATTATTCTCCCGAAGGACCTGGAGCACCTTCCTGACATGCTCCACGTGGGAGGACCAGTCCTTGGAAAACACCAGTATGTCATCAAGGTACACAACAAGAAAATTACCCAGGTAATCTCTCAGGATTTCATTAATAAAATTCTGGAAGACAGCAGGGGCATTACACAACCCAAAGGGCATGACCAGGTATTCGAAATGACCCTCGGGTGTGTTGAACGCAGTTTTCCACTCATCCCCCTCTTTGATGCGGATAAGGTTATATGCCCCCCGTAGATCGAACTTAGAAAACCATTGGGCTCCCTGAACCTGATTAAAAAGATCCGGAATCAAAGGAAGTGGGTACTGGTTCCTTACGGTGACCTTATTCAGGTTACGATAATCAATGCACGGCCTAAGACCACCATCCTTCTTCCCCACGAAGAAGAAGCCAGCACCTACAGGAGAAGTCGAGGGGCGAATGAAACCCTTGGCCAGGCATTCTTGGATATACACCCTCATAGCTTCACGTTCAGGACATGAAAGATGAAATATCCTACCCTTAGGAAGCTTGGCACCAGGCACCAAATCGATGGCGCAATCGTAATCTCTATGGGGGGGCAACACCTCGGAGGCCTCCTTAGAAAACACATCGGCGAAGTCCTGAACAAACTCAGGAAGCGTGTTTACCTCCTCCCGGGGAGAAATAGAGTTAACAGAAAGACATGACATAAGACATTCACTACCCCATTTGGTGAGATCCCCAGTATTCCAATCAAACGTGGGATTATGCAACTGCAACCAGGGAAGACCTAATACCAGATCAGACGATAATCCCTGCATCACCAGTACAGAGCACTGCTCCAAATGCATGGAGCCAACCAGGAGTTCAAAAACAGGAGTATGCTGAGTAAAATAACCATTAGCAAGGGGAGTTGAGTCGATACCTACTACAGGGATAGGATAAGGTAAATCAATAAAAGGCATCTTTAGAGACATAGCAAATTCCACAGACATGATATTAGCAGGTGAGCCAGAATCCACGAAAGCACTGCCCGTGGCAGACCGGCCAGCAAACGAGATCTGAAAGGGAAGCAAAATTTTATTGCGTTTCACATTAACGGGAAATACCTGTGCGCCCAAGTGACCTCCCCGATGATCACTTAGGCGCGGAAGTTTTCCGGCTTCTTATTCTTGCGCCTGGGACAGGTGTTCAGTAGATGCTTGTCGTCCCCACAGTAGAAGCAGAGACCATTCATTCTGCGAAACTCCCTACGTTGTCGAGGGGACATGGAGGCCCAGAGTTGCATAGGTACCTCCGAGTCCTCCGTGGAGGGGCGAGGAGACGGGACCTCGGGGGGGATCGCAGAAAAGTCAGAGGGGAGCACATAGAAGCGTTTAAGCTGACGTTCCCTGAGACGTCGGTCAAGTCGTACTGCTAGGGCCATAACCTGGTCAAGGGAGTCAGAAGAGGGGTAGCTAACCAGCAGATCCTTCAGGGCGTCAGATAATCCTAACCTAAACTGGCACCTTAGGCCGGATCGTTCCACCGAGAAGCTACGCACCACTTTCTAAAATCAGAACAGTATTCCTCAACCGATCTCCTACCCTGACGTAAGGTCACCAGCTGACTCTCGACTAAAGCAGTCCTGTCAGTCTCGTCGTAAATGAGTCCGAGGGCAGAGAAAAAACGATCAACAGAGGAAAGTTCAGGGGCGTCAGGAGCCAAGGAGAAGGCCCGCTCTTGGGGCCCTTCCTGGAGTTGGGATATGATGATACCCACCCGCTGGTTCTCGGAACCTGAGGAGTGGGGTTTTAGGCGGAAATACTGTCTGCAACTCTCCCGGAAGGAGAGAAACGTCTTACGGTCCCCTGAGAACCGGTCAGGTAACTTGAGGTCGGGTTCTAGAGGTGGGACCTGGACCTGTAGGGAGAGGCCCTGCATCTGCTGGGTCAGGGTCTCAAGGGGGTCCATGATAGCGTCAGCGTAGGAGAAATGGTAGACTAGGTATGAGCTTGTAATTATGTAATGGCAGGAAGGAGGTGAAGGGAAAGTGAGCCCTAATCTACCCACCGCCCTGTCCCTGCCTACTTGCAACGACCCGCCCTAGGCGACGGGGTACAACTGGGCGGCGGTCCCTACGCTGTCTAAGTGCACGGGAGAACGAACAGGGAACACGCAAGGGAAGGGGCAGTAGCCACGGAACGCCGCGAGGAAACGGAGCGGTGAATGAGTAGTCAGGACCAGGATGAAGTGGAGTATACCAAGGTGAGCACGGAGAAGGAAGCAAGCCAGGGGCAAAGCAAAGCAGGTTAAGCGGAACTGCAGCAAGGCAGAAGCACGGCAGAAGCAGGCTGGAGCAAGCAGCGGTGAGGCCAGGAATCCAGAAGAATTACAAGCACTGAGGAAGAGAACACGGCAGGTAATAAAGGACAGGGGGCGGAGCTAACTCCGACTGACCAGGCCGCGATAGGCTCTCCCACTCCTGAGCCTGCCACCCTGGTTGGTGGGAGATGGTGTCAGTCGAACACGTCTGGCCTCAGGTGTTGATTGATTAATCCCAGGAGTATACCTAGACGTAGTACCTGGCAGATCCCTAACAGACACATTCCTCTGTTCTCTGTCCAGCTTAGCCTCCTGGGATGGCGTTTCATCCCATGTGACAGCTGCAGCCAATTGCAGGCTGCAGCAGTCACATGGGCTGCAGAGTCATCCCTGTAGGCCAGGCTGCACTCAGAACAGAGGGACGCATCGCTATTACAATGCCCAGGTATTGGTATTAATTTTTTTTTAAGCACTGCTTTCCGCAGAGGTCATTCCACCCGAAAATCTGCATCACAATTTGGTGTGGTTTTTCGGGCGTAATTCCCTGCGGGTTTTTGGTCGGATATGTTGCGTACTTTCACGCAGCGTATCCGACCTGTGGGAACCCAGCCCTAGGCCTTATTCACACGAAAGTGTCCGTTTTGCGCGAGTAAAAAACGCAGCGTTTTTCCTGCATTGCAGTTCCGTGTGACATCAGTGTATGGTGCATGTCTGCGTTTTTTACGCGCGCATGTCATCCGTATGTCAGGCGTTTCACGTCAGCAAAATAAACTGAAGGAGGTGTTTTTCTTTTTCTCATCATTTCTTTAGTAACTGTTGCGTGAATCACGGACAGCACATGGATGTGCGTCCGTGAGTTTCACACACCCATTGACTTCAATGGGTGCGTGATGCTCTAAAAACGCACAAGTATAGGACATGCAGTGAGTTTCACGCAGCGGACAAACGTGCATGAAAAATACAATGTCTGAATGTCCCCATTGACTTGCATAGGTCCATGTGGCATGCGTGAAATACGCTCGTGTGAATTAGGAATTAGGGTGCAGTTACACGCAGCAGATTTTGTTGCAGAGATTACTGACTGAAAATCAGTTTCATTCATCCGAATGGGGTTGTTTCTGCAGCTAATGTATGGATTTCCGCAAGTTCCATTCAGGTGACTGATTCTAGGTCACAGAAATTTCTGCAATAAATCTGGCGTGTGTGAATTCACCCTTAGGGTTTATTCACACGAACGTAGAGTACGTCTGTGTGATGGCCGTTAAAACAACGGCCATCACACGGACGCATGTATTTCAATGGGGCCGTTCACATGGCCATTGTTTCAACGGACCATGTGAAGGGTCCGTTGAAAAATAGAACGTCCTATTTTCTTCCGTTTTCACGGATCCCTCGATAAACTCAAGTCTATGGGGGTCCGTGAAAACAGGACCTGCACGGGTGCAACTCGGATGTGAAAAACGAATGTTTTTCACATCCGAGTTTGCACTTGTTCGTGTGAACCTGGCCTTACTGGTAAATGTGATTGCTCCCATGGTGTCCTGAATAATGTCTCATGTTTAGAACTCAGCTGGGACTTTTGAAATGAGTTTATATGGTGGTGTTGCAGGGGCGTACTGTGGGGGTGGTTTGTTTATTTTACCAATGTCTTTTGAAAGTTTAACACATGTATTTCAAGTCAGACCCATCAAAGAGCTTGTGCATTGTTTATCACGGATTGTAGTATCCTGATCCTGGCAACAATCTTAAAAAGTATGCTTCAGACGTCACTCAATTTTAACATAGACGAGTGCCTAAACTTGTCCTTGCAATATTGTTACCAAATCTACCCCATTATTAATTGAATTTCCGTGTACAGATATGAGCTTATTTCTATTGAGAATATATAGCTACAAAAACGTATTTACATTCAGCACTATTCTTGTGTGGCAGTTTTCTTGCCATTGTATCATCCAGGGTGATGTTATAGGAAATGTATCTACTGACAGACCTACAAAAATAACAAAACACCTCTCGATAAAAGTATCTGCCTTTATTACCAATCTCTACTTCTTGGCAATCCCTTCTATTCCCTTTTAACATTGCAATTCTTTAGATGAACATTTTTTTCCCCTTCATTCAATTTTAGAAATCTTCCCAGGAGTAACATTCGCAGGAGGCAGTAAATAACTGTCCTTTGCAATACATAGTACAATATACTGCCTGCTGACCTGCTGAGGCACGAACGCCTAAATTCTTACGACCGGAAATTAACAGGAACACTCTGTTACTGATAGTGTTGTGGTAAACACCATTATTTATAATGGCATTGTTTTCTGATGCCTCTTTTATGTCCGTTTATTAGTTTCTTGCATGGGGCCAAGACGAACAGTACGATTCATAATGTCATTGTTTTAAAAATGCATTTTCTTGATGACATATGGATGTATTCCGTTGGTGAAGCTGTTTGCCAGTTGGCTTGGCGGACAGTAGTAATGCAAATTCAGTTTGTGTAGTGCTGTGAGAGCATTTGCTAATAGATGCTTTGTGCAAAGCCTGAAAGATGCTTCTTCATGGATAGGATTCTGCCAGAAGCATACTGAGATATTCACAATGTCATTCTGCTACATTTCGAATGTTTTTCTTTATATACGGAGACAGAAGTTACATTACATATTGAGTGTTAGAATAATTCTTACAATGTTAGTTAAAAAAGATATTCTTAATGTAAGATCTAAGTAAGTAACTTTCCCTTTATTATTGAAACCCACTGAACAATCTGTCAATTTTGCAACCCCTTTGGCAACAAATGGGCCCCCCTAAGTGGCTTTTAAATGAATTCTACTTCTGGGAACAGATACCTAGTGTGTCTTGTTTAGTAATTGTTGGTTTAGTGAGACAAGTATGTTTGTAAAAATTGATCCATCTGGTTGAAAAATATATATTTTCTATTTATTAATGTAGCACCAATTTATTCTGCAACAATGTTACATGTGGAGCCCACATTTTCTAGTGGAGCCCACATTTTCTCCTTTTCATAAACATACACTAGGGCCAATTTTACAAGCCAATTGACCTATATGGGAGGTAATGGTATCAGCTAGGCCGGATACAATGAAATATCCTTATACTTTAAATGCTCCATAATATTTACAGTGTTCTTTATTACCACCAAGTATAGCCCTGTGTTTAGCTTATATAAGGTGACATGAATACATTGTAATGCAGACCACTATGACAGACCATAAGGGCACATTCAGACGTGGCGGAATTGCTGTTGAATTCCGCTGTGGACAGTCCGCAGTGGAATTCTGCAGCAGCTGTTTTTTACATTTGTTTCTATACATTTTTAGGAAACGTAGTTGAGACGTTGCGGAAAATAACTGTGCGGAATTTAGGCTGCGGTGCAGAATTTTCCCTCTGCAGCATGCTCATTATGTTGCGGAGAAGAAGCGGACTTTCACTGCAGATCTCAGCATTTGCATTGTAAGGGCATGGCCCCACATGGCGGTTTTCCTCCGCAGCTGTCCGCATCAATGCCGCACAGAATCTGCGTTGCAGATTCTGCGGCGGATCTGCCCAAAATGTGCAGTAAATTGATGCGGACTAGCTGCTGCGTACTGCGGTAAAAGTGCTTCCCTTCTCTCTATCAGTGCAGGATAGAGAGAAGGGACAGCACTTTCCCTAGTGAAAGTAAAAGAATTTCATACTTACCGGCCGTTGTCTTGGTGTCGCGTCCCTCTTTCGGCATCCAGCCCGACCTCCCTGGATGACGCGGCAGTCCATGTGACCGCTGCAGCCTGTGATTGGCTGCAGCCGTCACTTAGACTGAAACATCATCCTGGGAAGCCGGACTGGAGGAAGAAGCAGGGAGTTCTCGGTAAGTATGAACTTCTATTTTTTTTACAGGTTGCTGTATATTGGGATCGGTAGTCACTGTCCAGGGGGCAGAAACAGTTACTGCCGATCGCTTAACTCTTTCAGCACCCTGGACAGTGACTATTTACTGACATCACCTAGCAACGCTCCCGTAATTCCGGGAGCCCCATTGACTTCCTCAGTCTGGCTGTAGACCTAGAAATACATAGGTCCAGCCAGAATGAAGAAATGTAATGGCAAAAAAGCAAGACGCATCCGCAGCACACATACCATGTGCATGACAGCTGCGGACTTCCTTGCGGAACTTAGAATCTCCATTGAAGTCAATGGAGAAATTCCGCCATGAGTCCGCAACCAGTCCGCCACTGCTCCGCAAGAGACAGAGCATGCTGCGGACACCAAATTCCGCTCCGCAGCCTATGCTCCGCAGCGGAATTTTACGCATCGTCTAAACGAACACTTCTAAATAGAAGTGGAAGTCAATGCAGAAACGGCTCCGCTGCGGATTAACGCTGCGGAGTGTCCGCAGCGGAATTCAAGTGAAATTCCGCCACGTGTGAACCCAGCCTTATACTTTTTTTCTGTTACGTTCCACTCCTGGTTTTGGCTTACAAATAACTGATATGAAATACAGACCAAAGTACTGCCGTGTAAAAGTGGCCTAAATTTTGGGGGTTGAGTAGCAATAAAAAAAAAAAATATCTACTTTTCATCCCACCTTTCCATCTCCATACAATTTATTCTACTACTGCTTTACGAATGGTTGAAAAAAATTAATATATGTTATTGTTTAATTGGTTGTACTAAAATTGAAATTGTGGATATACAAATTATGCTGCATCAGATGAAATGTTACTTTCCAATGTGAAAAACGCATCAATTATTGACCTCTAAATTGGTATAGTATTTTGCTATTGAACATAAGGGTCAGGCAGTTGCATGATGTATGTAGCGTTGCTTCTTTGGAGCCAGAGATGCATGACGGAGGATTGGGAGGTACACCACAGCCAGTTGTATATTACTGATCTGTGAGCTTCGTTCTCGGAGGCCGTAAACTTGCCAGATTTTGAGGGCTGCACTTTCTCAATCAATTTTCCAGGTGGTGTCTACAGGTAAGCTAATTAAGGCGCAATTAAAGCAATCTGGAAGATTTTTTCTTCTGCCACCTTGGAGAATTGAAATCTTAACAATAGTAAATTGGTGTATTACGGCACCTTATGTATCCTAATTGACCATGGCATTGTAACCTTTTCAAAGACTCACAATGCTGTATATCAGGCAGGGACGTGGAAAATAATGGGGAGAATACTATTCTTTAAAATGTATTTGCAGTGAAAAGCTGTATGAATGTCTCACAATATTTTTTATATAGCATATGAATTATAATAAACTCATATTCTTGTGACCTCCATGAAATAAAAAAGGTAAATATGCAGCGGTGAACAATATACAGTTCAAAGAACATTCTATTAATCTAGAGTATATCAAAAGAGAGCAGTATACAATTCAGAAATCATTGGGATGGACTCTATCGGATACAGAGAATTTTATATCTGCTTAAAGGGTTTGTCCGAGATATCATATTTTCGATAACCCCATGAAATCATTTAAGTTATAAATATAAATACATTTGTAATATACTTACGTTTTCCAAAGTGGCCCCGTTTCCAGATCCTGCTGTCGGGAACTTGACTGTTGATGTCTCTCTCTGCTCTGACTCTGCCGCTTTGTTGATCTTGAATTCTTGCCGGGTATATGACACGTCACTTGTGACGTGGTGTATATCGGCTTGTCCTGTTGTAACACGCATGCGCGGCCCCTGCTGTTATCTCGAGAACAGCAGGGACCGCGAGAGCAGCAGTGACAGCGCATGCGCGTTACGGGATGTGACGCAGAAGAAGCCGATATACGACACGTCACCGAGGTCTCTCTGGTACGAGACCATGTGATCGGGATACGACACGACAGTGGAGGCGGCTGAAAAGGTGACGTCAGAGCTCATGTGACCAGAAGGAAAAAGCAGCCAGAGCGGAGAACAGAAGCAAGATTGCACGGGTAAGTATATTATGCAATTTTTAATATGTGCAATGTATTTTTAATGTACTAAAAAAATAAATCTCGGACAACCCCTTTAATACCTCTGTTCTATTGTAATCACTGTTGGAAATAGAAGAAAAAAAAATTACTTTTTATTGCCAGTGATGCAGGAATAATAATATTATTCCTACTTGAGAGTACGGCTGGGTACACACGAGCATGTTCGGTGCGTAAAGGACGGAACGTATTTCGGCCGCCAGTCCCGGACCGAACACACTGCAGGGAGCCGGGCTCCTAGCATCATAGTTATGTACGACGCTAGGAGTCCCTGCCTCTTCGTGGAACTACTGTCTCGTACTGAAAGCATGATTACAGTACGGGACAGTTGTCCTGCAGCGAGGCAGGGACTCCTAGCATCGTACATAACTATGATGCTAGGAGCCCGGCTCCCTGCAGTGTGTTCTGTCCGGGACTTGCGGCCGAAAAACGTTCCGTCCATTACGGACGTAACATGCTCGTGAGAACCCAGCTTAAGGCCTCATACACAACTCCGTTGGATGCCGTACGGCCGCTAATGACGGATCCGTGAAACATGGACCGCACACGGATGGCACGAGGCCTTAGGGGAAGCAATATACATATCAAAGGAAACAAACAGCTGTTGCTTGACACATCTATTAAGAATGATCGAAAATAAAAAGATTTTGTCTGTAGATGTGTACTATGAGGGGAATTTACTACTGGTCCTAGGGTTTATTAACACACAGCGTTTTTAGGAAAGTGTTGGAGTTCTAAGTTAAATTTTTAATAGAAAATTTTCCACAGCACTCAGCACACTAGGAGCTTCCCACCCAAAGACAAAAATTATGCAAATTCCACGTCCAGAAATCCCATCTGGACAATCTTCAAATGGTGAAGAAACTTGAGGACAGCATACGTATGGCAAAAATATAGTGATGTTTATTAACACAACCCAAATATATTAAGACAAAGGCTACATTCCGACCCCGCTGGAGTATTTTTCACGCCTTGAAAAAGACTCCAGTGGGGTTGAAATGTAGCATTTCTCTTTATATATTTGGGACGTGTTAATAAACATCACTATTTTTTTGCCGTACGGATGCTGTCCTCAAGTTTCTTCACCCGATGTTAAGTTAAAGTCAATGGAAGAATCTAAAACGCCATATAAACATGGCTTTTTTATGTGGCATAGTTTTTTTTAACTTGTCTTTTGGCTCTGTGGCCATTTTTTAAAAGTTGCAGCAAGCCTGGCTTTGGTGTTTTTTTCCCCAGCATTTAGTGGCTTTTCTCTCCCATAAACCCCCACAGGTTTTTTTTCATATTTTAAAAAAATGCAATTGTCAGTTTTTTCTTTATGGCGTTTTCGTTGGAGTTTTTTCGGTAAAACGCATGTGTTGCAAAAAGGATACTTTGTATTACATGATCTTTGAATCACATGGTTTGCAGTGTGAGAAGTGCCACCTAAAATAAATGTAGGTATTAAACACACTATTTTTAAAAAAAAAACGCCATGAAAATCGCCATAAGGAACTATGTGCTATTTTTTATTTTTTTTAAGTGTTTTGTGTCACTTTTTTTGGACAAAGGTGGCCCTACACCAGTTTTTTTGCGTTGAAAAGTCACAAAGTACACGAACGTCACAATTTGTTTAAAAAATCTTGATTTTTGTTCCGCTTGCAGGGTGCACTGCACTTTTCCGGAAAGTGAACACAGCTTAGCAAAAAGGGATGGGGCCCAACAAATTTTCTATAATGTACTCAGAAACTGGCGTCAATTATAGCGGAAATCTATGCCAGCTGGTAGCTGGTAGAGAAAGTGCTGCATGCTGCGATACTTCGGGATTTCTGATGAAATCTGCTACGGAGGCTCCTAGCGGAGCCCCTAATGCAGATGTGAACACAGCCTTAATAAAGTGACAGCTTTATAACTAGAATGTTCACACATTGGGACAGATTTATTAATACCTTTCTGAAGTTAGACACAGGATAAACCTAGACCAGACAGGCAGAAACGTGACAAATTAATGACAGTGGCACACGCTGTTTGATAAATTTGGTGCATTTTGCTAGACACATTGGTCACTTTTTTCGTTCTTAACCCACCTTTTAGGTAGCTTGCTTTACAGCAGTGTTTTGCGCAAAAAACTGGACATTTTACATTGTACATTTTATGATCCCTTTTAGCCACGTTACTTTTTCTAAACACTTTTAAAAAGCTGTCAAGAGTAGGGGAAAAAATGTCCACCATGTATGACACTTTTTTGGCACAATTTGAGCCAGAATTCTGGTGCACTTTGCTCAGTAAATATCCCCCACTGTCTTTCAATCTTTACCCTATTCTGGAGTATCATCGCTAAAAAAGGAGACTGGGTATTGTCCAGATAAATAGAGCTAAGGGCCACGGTTTATTATCAGAAAATATATGGGCATTTTTTCTCAGACTTACTATTGGTATTGTGCCAGAATTATGGCCTAAATTGCACCTTCATTAAGGCAAAAATCATTTTAGATAAGAATCTGCATCAAAAAACGTGTCAAAAAACTGTGTGAACATAGCCTAAGGGTCCCAGGTTGCAAATAAAAACAAATAAAAGTTTGAGTGAAAACAGCAGTTTGACGCTTGTTTTGTTGAGATTACCTACATTTTTATGAGACATCTATTGCAGTACAAAGGAAGTCTCAAAATAAAGGGTTTTTATTTATCATCCACACTGAGGTTCTTTTGGAGATTGATATTAAACTGAGCTAAATTTATTTAAATAAGGATTGAAAAGCTTAAATCAGTTGAATGAGTAATGTTGTGGAATTGGTTCCCCTCACCTGAGCGATTTGGTTATAGGATGTAGAAAAGTAATTATGGACCCAATATAAGCAATTTTTAGATCACAATTGGATCCCATTTAGATCATGCCATAAGGAACTGAGTTATATATGTTAGGGAGATCTTTTCTTCTATACTGTATGTCATTTTCCATAAAAAATGGAAACCGATCCTAGTCTCCTTAGGGACCATTATCCTTTGTACTTGGGCTCATTCCAGCAGAAGAGGATATCATGAATATAGTGTGAGGCTACCTTAGCTGTATAATGTAAACATGTTGGAATAATGTATTATGCAAGTTAATGTATTTTATTTTATAACCTACAAATTTTGAATGAATGATACTAGAATAACAGTTAAAAGTGTCAAATCTTGCAAGTCTTATTCGCACATTGCATTTTTTATGCCATTTTTGAAGCCATGACCAGGAGTGGATTGTAAAAGTAGGGGAAGTATATAGGAAAGATTCTAATTCTCTTTTTTTCAATCCACTCCTGGTTGTGGCTTCCAAACTGCACCATATATGGACCGTGACGTCAGGGGCACCTCCTGGAGCGGAATCTGGCCAGGGATTACCGACGCTCTGGCCGGGGATTCCACTCCAGGAGAAGTCCCTGGTGTCACTATCCATATATGGACAGTGATGTCACGGGCTCTTCCTGAAGTGGAATCTCCAGCCACAGTGTGGCCGATGCTCTGGCTGGGGATTCCGCTCCTAGAGGGAGCCCCAATGGAGCTATCTACAGGGATGGGGGCGGGGGTAGCGCTATCTTCAGGATGGTTGGGAGGTATGGTTAAACTAGGACAATTATATGCTTTATCCTCTCCATAAAACGTAATAAAAAATTGAATATTGTTTCTTACATCAACTGGACTTGCACCTTAACATTTGACAGTGCCACAACATCTGTCACTGCTATAATGAAAAAAATGTTATTAGCAAAAGCTATGCTCATAAATGCAGTACATACTTCAAACCAGTTTACAAACATGATAGATATTGGTAAGTCTAGTTGTTGTGAAAGTTTCTTGCACTACCTCTACATCATCACTAGATGGCCAGTTAGGTCTTTTCTAAAACATTTGGTTTATAAATACTGGTTTATTTAATGTTACATTTCCTTGCAAGCTTACTTGTTCTTATGAAGGAGATGCAGAAAAATGAAACCTGAAAAAACATGATATATATACACAAATAAAATAGGCATAGATAAGTATACAATGCATTTGGAAGACTTCAGACCCCTTCAAATTGTTATGTTGAGACCTTGTGATATAATTAAAAAAAAATCATGTTTTTCTCCATCATTCTGTAATCAATACCCCATAATGACAAAGTGAAAACAGAATATTAGTAATCTTTGCTAATTTATTGAAAAGGAAATACTAAAATATTGCATTGACATGAGTATTCAGACCCTTTACTCAGTATTTAGTTGAAGCACCTTTGCCAGCTATAACAGTCTCCAGTCTTCTTGGGTATGATGCCACAAGGTTTGGACACCTGGATTTGGGGTATGTTCACACGGCCTATTTACGGACGTAATTCACGGACGTATTTCGGCCGCAAGTACCGGACCGAACACAGTGCAGGGAGCCGGGCTCCTAGCATCATAGTTATGTACGATGCTAGGAGTCCCTGTCTCTCCGTGGAACTACTGTCCCATACTGTAATCATGTTTTCAGTACGGGACAGTTGTCCTGCAGCGAGGCAGGGACTCCTAGCATCGTACATAAGTATGATGCTAGGAGCCCGGCTCCCTGCACTGTGTTCGGTCCGGTACTTGCGGCCGAAATACGTCCGTCAATTACGGACGTAATTAGTGTGTGTGCACATACCCTTGGGGATTTTCTGCCATTCTTCTCTGCAGATCTTCTCAAGCTCTGTTAGGTTGGATGGGGCCATTGGTCGACAGCAATTTTCAGGTCTCTTCAGAGATGTTCAATTGGGTTCAAGTCAGGGCTCTGGCTGTGCGACTCATGACATTCACAGAGTTGTCCCTAAGCCACTCCTGTGTTGTCTTGGCTGTGTGCTTAGGGTCATTGTCTTCTTTGAAGGTGAACCTTCAGCCCAGTCTGAGGTTTTATTAAAAATATCCCTGTACTTTGCTCCATTCATCTTTCCCTGAACCGTGACCAGTCTCCCTGTCCCAGCTGCTGAAAAACACCCCCATAGCATGATGCTGCCACCACCAAGCTTCACTGTAGGGATGGTATTGGGCAGGCGATGAGCAGTACCTGGTTTCTTCCAGACATGACGCTTAGAATAGAGGCCAGAAAGTTCAATGTTGGTTTCATCAGACTACGGAATCTTGTTTCTCACAGTCAGAGTCCTTTAGGTGCTTTTTGCAAACTCAAGGCAGGCTTTTATGTGCCTTTTACTGAGGAGAGATTTAGTTCTGGCCACTCTGCCATAAAGCCCAGATTAGTGGAGTGCTGTAGTGATGGTTGACCTTCTGGAAGTTTCTCCCATCTGCACACAGAATCTTTGGAGCACAGTCAGAGTGACCATTGGGTTCTTGGTCACCTCTCTTACCAAGACCTTTCTCCAGCGATTACTTACTTTTTTGGGGCGGTCAGCTCTAGGAGAGTTCTGGTTGTTCCAAACTTCTTCCATTTATGAATTATGGAGGCCACACTGCTCTTGGGAACTTTCAGTGCAGCAGAAATTGTTTTGTACCCTTCTGCAGATCGGTGCCTCTACACAAACCTGTCTCTGAGCTCTGCAGGCAGTTCTTTCCTCCTCATGGCTTCGATTTTGCTCTGATATGCATTGTCAGCTATGGGACCTTATATAGACAGGGGTGTGTCTTTCCAAAACATGTCCAATCAAATTAATTTACCACAGGTGGACTCCAATTGAGGTGTTCAAAGATGATCTAGAGAAATGGGAGGTACCCAGAGCTAAATTTCAAGGGACATAACAAAGGGTCTGAATACTTACGCCCATGTGAAATGTAATAGTTTTTTCATTTTTAATAACTTTGCAAAAATGTCTCATTCTCTTTTAAATTTGTCATGATGGGGTATTGAGTGCAGAATGATGGGGAAAGACATGATGTTTTTTTTATTTTAGCACAAGTCCTCAACATAACAAAATGTGAAAAAAGTGAAAGGGTCTGAAGATTTTTCGAATGCACTGTAGCTGTTTTTTTAACTTTTTTTCTGAGTCAGCGCCATCACCAGCGGACACCCTGCTGTAAGGCCAGGACCGAAGCTAGCCTCCAATCCGGCCGATAAACCCCTTAGATGCAGCGATGAAAAGCAATTACTGCACCTAGCGACCTATTAGGCTACACCCGAAGGCTAATAGCCTTGCTGTCAGCATATAATTGACAGCTCTAGTACACTGCACTGTTTAGGTAGTGCAGTGTATTAGAATAGCAATCAGGGCTTCGTCCCTTCAATTCCCCCAGCGGCACAAAAAAAAAGTTAAAAAAGTAAATAAAAATGTTGTAAAGAAGTATAAAAATAAGTTTCATGTTAAAAAACAATAACCGCCTTTTTTCCCCATAATAAGTCTTTTATTATTAGAAAAAACTGAAAACATGAAGAAAATTACACATATTTGGTATTGCCGTGCCTGTAATGACCCAAAGTATAAAAATAACATGTTATTCTTCCCGCATGATGAACACCATAAAAAATAAAAAATAAAAAACAATTCCAGAATCACTGTTTTTTGGTCACCATCTCTCTCAAAACAGAATAAAAAAGTGATCACAACGTCGCACGTACCCCAAAATTGTACCAATAAAAACTACAGCCCGTCACACAAAAAACAACCCCTCCCACAGCCTTGATGGAAAAAGAAAAAAGTTATGGCTCTCAGAATATGGTAACACAAAAAGTAAATGATTTAAAAAAAAGGTGATTTTATTATGCAAATGCTGTAAAACATAAAAAATCTATACACATTTTGTATAGTCGTATTCGCATTGAGCCGCAGAATAAATGTAATTTATAGCGCATGGTCAACACTGAACAAAAATTTATAAAAGACTATAGCTGTTTTTTGATCACCTTGCTTGCCAAAAAACGGAATAAAAAGTGATCAAAACATCGCATGTACCACAAAATTGAACCAATGAAAACTACGGATTGTCCCGCAAAAAGTAAGCCCTCACACAGCTTTGTTTGTGAAAAAAATAAAAAAGTTCTGTCTTCAGAATATGGCAACACAAAATGTGCAGTGTGTTCCAAAAGGGGGATAAGATTGGGCACCATTTATCAGTGCGACACTAGCCACATATCTATGGATAATTATTTATTTACCGCTATATTATAACCTCTTCATATACCCTGATGTACTCTGCCCAGCTTACATATGCCCCCACATTATAAACTGAAATACCAGCAAAACCCCAAACAGAACTACTACCAAGCTAAATCCATGCTCTAAAAGCCAAAAGGCGCCTCTCTTATGAGCCTTAGGGTATGTGCACACGGCTTATTTTCGTCCGTTTTTGGGGCCATAAACGGCCGAAAATTCGGAAGCAGAACGCCTCCATACATCTGCCCATTGATTTCAATGGGAAAAAAGGTGTGCTGTTCCGACGGGCCGTTTTTTTACGCGGCCGTTTTGAAAAAATGGCTGCGTAAAAAAAACGGCCGCGAAAAAGTAGTGCATGTCACTTCTTGAGCCATTTTTGGAGCCGTTTTTCATTGACTCTATAGAAAAACAGCTCCAAAAACGGCCGTAAAAAAGGCAGCGAAAAACACGAGTTGCTAAAAAAAACGTCTGAAAATCAGGAGCTGTTTTCCCTTGAAAACAGCTCCGTATTTTCAGAAGTTTTTTAGTAAGCGTGTGAATATAGCCTAAAAGTCAAATGGAGCTCGTTCCCTTCTAAGCCCTGCTGTGGGTCCAAACAGCAGTTGGACAGATAGACAGTGCCCTACATAAAGCCCCCCTGTAGATAGTGCCCCACAGGTAACCCACACCTGTATATAGTGTCCCACATATAGCCCACCCCTGTAGGCACATATGGGGTATTGCCATGCTCAGAAGAGTTTGCTTTACAAATATTGGGGTGCTTTTTCTCCTTTATCTATTGAAAAATCTGAGCTAAAACGGCATTTTATTAGAAAAAAATTTAGATTTTCATTTTCACGGCCTAATTCCAATAAATTCGGCTGACCTGTGGGGTCAAAACCCTTAATATACCCCTCGTTAAATACCATGAAGGGTCTAGTTTCCCGACTTATTATGAGAAGCCTGTGGAAAGCGACCCAAAATGTGTGACCCAAATCGGACAATTTAAAGACAATGCTACCGAATACTAACCACGTGTATGGAAACTTTTGAGCCACTGGGAATGAAATGAAAGAAAAAAAGCTGAAATAAATAATTGTCTCTATTATTATTCTGACATTTCAGTCTTAAAATATATCAGTTATTCTATCTGACCTATTAGAGGGAACGTGTACTAGGATTAAATGTCAGGAATTTTGAAAACTGAATTTCAATGAATGTGGTTAAGCTGTACGTAATCTTATGACTTTAACTGTATATAGTTAGAACCAATACCTTAACCCCTTCACGATATCAGCCGCATATACACGACGGAGATCGGGTGGGGCAATATGGAACGGGCCCATGTGCTGAGCCCACTCCATAAAACAAGCGTGTCAGCCAGTGGCGTAACTACCGCTGTAGCGGCTACTACGGGGCCCGCGGCATGAGAGGGTCCGGGCCGCCTGCCAAGACGCCCCTCCCATATGCCCGGTGGTGTCGTTAGCAGCCGTTTTGGTTTCTACAGGGGTAGCGATCCTAATATGGGGCCGGTGCCGTCGAGCCCCTAAGATTTATAGGCATGGTGGCATGGGCCCTCTCATGCCCGGTGGCATCGCTAGCATCGGAGGGGGCCCCGGTGCTAGTGACATCCACCCCCTCTTGCAGTAATTGTACCTGCGTCTATAGCACGCAGGTACAATACATGCATTAGCGCTGAATGGCCGGACACGTTACAATGACGCTGATTGGCCTTTCAACGACACTAGTGGTGTGATGACGTCACCACGCCGCTTCCATGGTTGAAAGGTGCTGATTGACGGAGCAAGTTATTCTGCCCTGCCAATAAACACCTTTCAACGACGCGCCGCCTGCGTCATTCAGCTCCAGCAGACCTGCTCAGAAGAGACCAGATCTGCATTGCCACCGAATGGCGCGGGAACGGAATCAGGGTGAGTATGTAAAGTTTTATTCTATTAAAACTGTGAGTGGCATTATCTGTGGGGGCTCTATCTACATGGGGGGTCTATATGTGGGGATGTGGAGCACTATCTACAGGGGTGGGCTATATGTGGAACTCTATATACATGGGTGGGCTATATGTGGAGCACTATCTATAGGGGAGCTATTTGTAGGGCACTACATATAGGGGTGGGCTATATGTGGGACACTATATACAGGGGTGGGTTTCCTGTGGGGCACAATCTACAAGGGGCTATATGTAGGGCACTGTCTACAGGGTTGGGCTATATGTGGAGCACTACCTATAGGGGGAGCTATTTGTAGGGCACGATCTACAGGGGTGGGCTATATGTGGGACCCTATATACAGGGGTGGGTTACCTGTGGGGCACTATCTACAGGGGGGCTTTATGTAGGGCACTGTCTACAGGGGTGGGCTATATGTGAGGCACTATCTGCAGAGGTGGGCTATACATGGAGCACTATCTATAGGGGAAGCTATATGTAGGGCAAGAAGGTGGCTCAGTGGTTAGCATTATTGCCTTGCAGCTCTGGAGTCAATATGTGGGCACTATCTACAGAGGGCTGTATGTGGAGCACTATCTACAGGGTCTACAGGAGGAAATCATATGACTATCAGTCAAAGAGGATTCGACGTAAAACCAAGTAGAGACTTGGTGCACTGACCTTTTATATACAAGATATGTCCTATAGATGAGGTCAATTAACGCAACATTATTATGAAAAAATACAAAATATACTTTATTGGTAAACATGTATAAGACAAAACGGATTTACAACAGTTAATTGACCACTTCTATAGGACATATCTTCGTTTAAATGTGCAGAAATGTTTTAAAAGTGAGAAGCTGAGGACATATGAGCGGAAAACTGCAGAAATGGGTCGTGACCGGGAGAAACCCATAATAGAGGTCTGGACCGGAGGGAGAAGAAAAGGAAAAAAGAACTAGAATCTGAGATGTCACGGGTGAGTCACTTAATGTTAATATTTTTTCTGCCTCTAATCAGTATTGTAGTTACTGTATGATCTGCAGCGAGATGTTGTGTGGTATAATTTTTTTTTTGTGAAACCGCGTTTCTCAGCATATCCTTACCATTGTTCGGGCCATGCTTGGAGCTGTAGTTTTACGCCGTACAAACCTACACAGCAGGTGTTGCACTAAATTCAGCTGTATTTGTTCTGGTGTTGTATATATGTACTGAGCTTGGTTATGGGGCTGTATATATGTACTGAGCTTTGTTCTGGTGCTGTATATATGTACTGATCTTTGTTCTGGAGCTGTATATATGTATTGAGCTTAGCTCTCGTGCCGTATATATGTCAGAGCTTGGTTCTGGTGCTGTATATATGTACTGAGCTTTGTTCTGGTACTGTATATATGTATGAGCTTGCTTCTGGAGCTGTAATTATATAGGATATATTTATAATAACAAAATCGCAGGGCAGATGGCAAATTGTATTCAATTCATTGTATATTTAATGGGAACTTGTCTGGTAGTTTCAACCCCTTGAACCGCCACCATTCGGCAATACATGACCTGACAGTATTTCCAAATGTGTGTTTTTTTCAGATGCAGCAAAATCTATAAAATCAACTTTTAAAACGGCGCACACTATATGCTAATTACTCATTAAAGGGTCATGGGTCGGTGCCGCTATCCTGAAGAGTCACATAGTCCTGCCTCTAAACCCACCTTTCAATGTTTGATTGACATCCTCTGGCTGATACAAATTTATCAGATGTGCCATTGCCTTGTACTACTTGGGGGGCTGTGTAGCACTATATACAAGGGAGGGAGGGCTATGTGGCACTATACACAAGGGGGAGCTGTTTGGCCCTATAGACATGGGGGAGCTGTGTGGCACTATATTCAAGGGGCTATGTGGCACTACTAAGGGGGGGCTGTGTGGCACTATCTACTAGGGGGGCTGTATGGCACTATATACAAGGGAGGGGGTCTGTATGGCACTATTTACAAGGGGGAGGGCTGTGGCACTATCTACTAAGGGGCGGCTGCGTGGCACTATCTAATAAGGGGGGCTGGGTGGCACTATATATAATGGAGGGGGGCTGTGTGGCACAATATACAGGGGGAGCTGTATGGCGTTATATACAGGGAGGCTTTATGGCAATATCTACAAGGGGGCTATATGGCACTATCTACAAGGGGGAGGTTGGGGGCACTATCTACAAGTGGGGTGTGACACTGTCTACAGGCGGGGCTGTAAAGCACTGTCTACAGGGGGGCTGTATGGCACAATTTACAGGGGCACTATCTATAAGGGGGGCTGCGTGTGGCACCTGGGCGGGCCCAGTCAATAGTTTGCTATGGAGACTAGTTTTTCCTAGTTACGCGCTGAAGCAAGATCCCACTTGTCTTAGCCCCTTAGATGTTGCGGTTCGCTTTTGGTTAGAAACACGAGGGTGCTGATGGTTGGAATTGCAGCCTGGGAGCCTGATGAAGGCCCCCAGGTCTGCCATCTTTGTACTCCTATGAAGCCCTGCCGGAGGTAGGGCTTCGTAGGAGACTGTCAGTATAACGATATACTGCAATACATTAGTATTGCAGTATATCATGCAAGCGATCCAACGATCGCTGGTTCAAGTTCCCTAGGGATACTAGAAAAAAAGTAAAATACAGTTAAATAAAGTTTTTTTAATATATGAAAGAATGTATTGTAAATGTCGTAAAAAAACAAAACCCGCCAGAATCACTATTTTTTGGTCATTTCCTCTCCCACACAAAATGAAATAAACAGTGATTAAAAAGTCTCACGTACCCCAAAATGGTACCAAAAGAAACCACAGCTCGCCCCGCAAAAAAATAAACTCTCATGCCGCTCAATCGATAGAGAAAAAATAAAGTTATGGCTCTCAGAATATGGCGACAAAACACAAATTTTACTTTCAACAATGTGTTTTTTTCTTGTAAAAGTAGTAAAACATAAAAAAATATATCAATTTGGTATCGCCAATATCGTATTGACCTGCAGAATAAAGTTAATATGCTGTTTTTACCACACTGTGAACGCCGTAAAATTGAAACCCCCAAAAATATTTTGGGTTATTTTCCCATTCCAGCCAACAAAATTTATTTTTCTAGTTTCCCACTACATTTTATGGTAGGATAAGTCCGGGTTCCCATGCAGTGTAAATGCTGTGTAATTTCCGCAACGGAATTCCGTGCGTAAATTTTACAGCATTTGCAGTAGCAGCAAAGCGGATAATATTCATAAAATCCCATTCCCATGCTTTGGAAAAAAAATGCAGCGTAAACGATAATTTAAATCCGCATTCAATATGGATGCAAAACCTGATTTCACCGCAAAAATTTTAATACAGTGGAAAAACCATCATACTTACCCAGAACTCCCTGCTTCTTTCTCCAGTCTGGCCCCTGGAATGATGTTTCATCCCATGTGACTGATGCAGTCAATCACAGGCTGCAGCGTGATCTTAGGCCGGACTACGCACAGAAGAGATGGAGGGGGTAAGCACAAAGCGTTTTCTTTCTCCGCAGCGGAAATTTCTGGGCAAAAAACCGCACCACAATCTGAACCGTGGGAACCCAGCCTAATTGGTGCCGTGAAAATCTACAACTCGTCTCGCAAAAAAACAAGCCCTCATACAATAAATATTTTGACCAAAAAATAAAAAAGTTATGGCTTTTGGAAGGTGGGGAGAAAAAAACCGAAAGTGAAAATCCGGGAAAATGACTGTGGCGGGAAGGGGTTAAAGGGGTGTTCTGAGATTAGAAAAAAAGAGTCCTCTTTTTCTCCATAAATGGAATGGACTGTGTTTGGAATTGCAGCTCTTTTCCATTCACTTGAACAATTGCAATACCAGACACATCACATTTAGGCTGTGTTCACACGACCTATTTTCAAACGTAAACGAGGCGTATTATGCCTCGTTTTACGTCTGAAAATACGGCTCCAATACGTCGGCAAACATCTGCCCATTCATTTGAATTGGTTTGCCGACATACTGTGCCGACGACGTGTAAAATGACTGCCTCGTCAAAGAAGTGCAGGACACTTCCTTGAAATGTAATTTGAGCCATTTTTCATTGAATTAAATGAAGAACAGCTCAAGATTACGGGCGTCAATGACGCCTCGCAAAATGCGAGGAGGAGCATTTACGTCTGAAACGACGGAGCTGTTTTCTCCTGAAAACAGTCTGTAATTTCAGACGTAAATGCCAGTTATCGTGTGCACATACCCTTACAAGAGTGGTGATGTTTCTGGAAAAAAAAGCATACCCCTTTTTTCAAACAAAGTCTTAAAATGAAGTGGATTAGATTATTACAAATTCACATACAAAATGCATTTCCCCAGTATGTGACTGATCACTGTAAACGACGTATTGTATTGTCAACTGGTATTGGTCTTATGAATCATTTGTTCAATAGTAACATTTGTGTTGTTTCTAACTGCGTCATTTTTCCGTTCACCGGTTCTGTTCAATGTTTCCGTCGGAGGAACCGATGAACGGAAAGCCGAACGGAAACTATTCCTTCCGTTTGCATTACCATTGATTTCAATGGTAATGCTTCCGTTGCAGTTGGTTTTCCGCTGCAGTTGGTTTTCGTTTGTTTCCGTTACATAAAGTTTCCCTTTTTATCATGGAAACAATAGCTTAGTCGACTATGCTAATGTTTCCATGAAAAAACGGAAGCACTTTTTGTACTTTTTTTGGAAGATAGTTTTTTTTTTACGTTTGGTAGACTGAAGGCTACGGTGAATGGCTGCATGCATTTTGCTGACAGGTCTGCAGGGCAAGTGTGCGGAGTAGAATTTTTAGATAGCCCTTCAGACATTTATTGGTAAAGAGATTTTTTGTATTATAACTTTTTAGTAGTTTTTTGCTTGAACTAAACTTAAAATGCAACTGAAACCTCATTGAAAACTTCTGCTTTGCTATTGTTGGCTATAATGATCTAAAAACACCGCAAAGTTGGAAATGTTTACCTGCAAACACAGCAAATCTGAGGAACCGAAGTAAAATGTATGATTATGAAAGATTAGCTCTATGAATGTCCTTCAGCAGAAAGTGTTTCATTAGGTACTCATTTATAAGGTACTTGCATATATTTGAGAAATTCAAGTGCATTTTAAATGTGAACATTGTCAAAAGGGGTTACCACACAATCCATGTACAGTATTCTTTGACCTTCATATTTCTCATACAGATCCCTATGTGATTAAGGAACATCTGGATTGCTCCATTAACTGATCTCACTGGACTGCACTCATTCTGTTCTAGTTTATGTTGAGGTGATATAATATGACAGCAGAAAAAAAAAACCGTAAGGTTTTTTGGGCTATATATAACACATAGAAAAAAATTGTAATTGAAGATTGCGCACAAACACAAACAAAAAATATGTGAATACTCCTTCTGGTCAGTGGGATTAGCTTTTTCAGAGACACCCACTGTTAACAGGTCTAGAAAAATCAAGTGTTCTCATGCATTTCCTTAGATTTGCATTAACTTACTAAAGGTACATACTAAAGAACTCAACAACTTTATTAAATTTAGCATTTCTAAGTAAATTTGTCAAATTTCTGTAATGTACTAGTCAACTCTGATGGCTATTGTAGAGAAGTGAGACATACCTAGGAGCCGTGAAGCTGTTGACCACATAAGCTCACAAAATCTAACTACAGCTTAAGGGCAGATTCACACGAACGTTGCGTTTTTGCGCGCGCAAACAACGCAGCGTTTTGCGAGCGCAAAAACCATTTGACAGCTGCGTGTGTCATGCGTGTCTGATGCGCGGCTGCGTGATTTTCGCGCAGCCGGCATCATAGAGATGAGGCTTGTCAACGCCCGTCACTGTCCAAGGTGCTGAAAGAGCTAAATCTTTCAGCACCCTCGACAGTGAATGCCGAACACAACAGCGAAAAACCTGTAAAAAAAAAAGATAAAGTTCCTACTTACCGAGAACTTCCCGGCCGTTGCCTTGGTGACGCGTCCTTGGTGACGCGTCCTTGGTGACGCGCCTCTCTTGACATCGGGCCCCACCTCCCTGGATGACGCGGCAGTCCAAGTGACCGCTGCAGCCTGTGATTGGCTGCAGCCTGTGCTTGGCCTGTGATTGGCTGGAGCTGTCACTTGAACTGAAGTGTCATCCCGGGAGGTCGGACTGCAGGAAGGAGACAGGAGTAATCGGTAAGTTAGAACTTCGGCTTTTTTTACAGGTTAATGTATTTTGGGATCGCAAGTCACTGTTCATGGTGCTGAAACAGTTTAACTCTTTCAGCACCATGGACAGTGACTATCTCCTGACGTCGCGTACCGATAATTTTTTTGCCGGGATCGGCCAAAACGAGTTTGGCCGAACCCGGTGAAGTTCGGTACGCTTGTCCGGCTTCGCTCATCGCAAAGACACTCCGTTTGGATGTTCGGAAACAGAAAAGCATGTGGTGCTTTTCGGTTTTCATTCACCCTTTTCACTGCTGTTGCGCGAATCACGCTCGTCCCACGGAAGTGCTTCCGTGTGGTGCGCGTGATTTTCACGCACCCATTGACTTCAATGGGTGCGTGATGCGCGAAATACGCAGAGTTATTGAACCTGTCGCGCTTTTTGCGCAGCAGACAAACGCTGCGCAAAAAGCACGGACTGTCTGTACTGCCCCATAGACTTGTATTGGTCCATGCGTGCCGCGTGAAAACCACGCGGCCCGCACGGACCGAATACACGCTCGTGTGAATCCCCCCTAATACACCATACTACTGAGATCCAAACTAACACTGGAAGCAACAGCCACAACAACTTAAACCCCTTAATGACTGTGCCTGAAAAGGTCTTAATGACCAGCTAAATTTTCCGGTTTTTACCTCTCTGCATTTCAGCAGCCATAACAATTTTATTTTTTAATTGATGTGGCCGTATGAGGCCTTGTTTTATGCAGGACAAATTGTTTTCTTTTTTTTTCACAGTTTGGAGGTAGAATTTTTTTTTTTTACGGCGTGAATTTAAGAAAAAGCAATTCTCGGCATCGTTTTTCTTGTTTGTTTTTTATCCCATTCACGTTTTACGCTAAATATACCATTAGATTAATTCTTCAGATTATTACGGACGTTTAGATACCTAATATGTGTAGGTTTTTTGTTTTTATTTAGTGTAGGGGCAATAAAATATATTTTATGCAAAATAATTACTTTTTTTGGCATTTTCTTTTTTTAAAGGGATAACTTTATTTATAACTTTATTTTTTACTTGTAATGTAGTAGCATACTCCTGTATGCTAATACATCATACTGTGTCACTATGACACAGGCTGCTGTTAGGGCAGCACATAGTGTGCCCGAACAGCAGGCTTACTGAACAGACAGCCCTGGGGTCCTTTGTATGTCCCCAGGGCTGACTGCAGAGGGATTCCCCGGTGTTTGATCATGTCACCAGGTTTCCGTTGACGAGATCAAAGCAGAGAGTTCCCGTACTACAGTGATCAAACGGTTAAACAGCTGGCAGGGGCGTAGCTAGGGGGGGGGCAGGCGGCGCACGTGCCCCGGGCGCAGCTCAGAGGGGGGCGCCAGCGCCACCTCCTCCTGCACTATAATTGTACCTGTGTCGCAAGGACACAGGTACAATTAGAAGCAATGAATGACCGGGCACGTTCCGTGCCCGGCCATTCAGCGCCTTCTCACGAATGAAGCAACTGGTACCTTTTGTACCAGTGAAGCTTCCGTCGATGAAAGACGCTGACTGACTGACAGGGAAGGTCATCCTGCCCAGCCAATCAGCGCCTTTCATAGACGCTGTGTTCAACCCCCTGGAGACCTGCGCAAAAGAGCGCAGGTCTCCATGGCTGCCGGACGGCGTGGGAGCGGGAATAAGGTGAGTTTGAATTATTTTATTTTTTTAACTGTAATAGACGTGTGTGTCTGTATCTGCGGGGGGACTATATCTACAGGGGGACTATATCTACAGGGGGACTATATCTACAGGGGATGGGCTATATACAGTGGGACTATATCTACAGGGGGGCTATATACTGGGGTGGGCTATCTACAGGGGGACCATATCTACAGGGGGTGGGCTATATACAGGTGGACTATATCTACAGGGGGTGGGCTATATACAGGGGGACTATATCTACAGGGGGCTATATACTGTGGTGGGCTATCTACAGGGGGACCATATCTACAGGGGGACCATATCTACAGGGGGTGGGCTATATACAGGGGGCTATATCTACAGGGGGGCTATATACTGGGGTGGGCTATCTATGGAGCACCATATACAGGGGTGGGCTATAGCTACAGGGGGGCTATATAGTATATAGCCCCCTGTAGATATATCCCACCCCTGTAGATATAGCCCACCCCTGTAGATATAGCCCACCCCTGTAGATATAGCCTACCCCTGTAGATATAGCCCACCCCTGTAGATATAGCCCATCAGTAATGATGGGGGTAGGGAAATAGACAAGTGAGCCCTAATCTACCCGCTACTCAGTCCCTGCCTACTTGCAACGACCCGCCCTAGGCGACGGGGTACAACTGGGCGACGGTCCCTACGCTAAATAAGTGCACGACAGACAAACAGACAAGGGTACACAGAAGCAAAGGGAAATGGGGCAGTTGCCCACGGCAACACCGTGAACAACAAGAGTGGTGAACGAGCCGAGTCAAACCAGGAGTGTACGAGGTACAAAACGCAGAGCAGGAGAGTAGTCAGTAAGCCAGGGTCATATGAAGCAGGGTCAAATAGTACAGAAGCTGCAGCAGGGCTAGGAAACCAAACAGAAGAATCACAAGCAAGGAGGAACAGGAAAGGCAGGTATAAATAGACAGAGGGCGGGAGCTAGCTCCGTCTGGCCAGGCTGTGATAGGCTCTCCCACTCCTAAGCCTGCCATCCTGAGTGGTGGAAGATGGAGTCAGTCTCATAGACATAGAAGCAGGTGCAGACTGATTACTTATGGGCGTATACACAGAAGCTGTGCCTGGCAGATCCTTAACACCACCCCTGTAGATATAGCCCACCCCTGTAGATATAGCCCACCCCTGTATATAGCCCACCCCTGTAGATATAGCCCACCCCAGTAGATATAGCCCACCCCTGTAGATATAGCCCATCCCTGTAGATATAGCCCACCCCTGTATATAGCCCACCCCTGTAGATATAGCCCACCCCTGTAGATATAGCCCACCCCTGTAGATATAGCCCACCCCTGTAGATATAGCCCACCCCTGTGTATAGCCCAGCCCAGTAGATATGGTCCCCCTGTAGATATGGTCCCCCTGTAGATAGCCCACCCCTGTAGATATAGTCCCCCTGTAGATATAGTCCCCCTGTAGATATAGTCCCCCTGTAGATATAGCCCACCCCTGTATATAGTCCCCCTGTAGATATAGCCCACCCCTATATATAGTATCCCACAAATAGCTCCCCCTATAGTTGTCCACAGAAAGCCCACCCCTGTATATAGCCCCCTTGTACATATAGTCCATCCCTGTATATAGTGCTCCATGGCGGGCTCCAGGGTGTGCTATCTGTGGAGCACTATATACAGGGGTGGACTATCTAGTGGAGCACTATATACAGGGGTGGACTATATGTACAAGGGGGCTATATACAGGGGTGGGCTATCTGTGAAACACTATATACGAGGGTGGACTATATGTGGAGCACTATATACAGGGGTGGGCTATATCTACAGGGGGGGCTACATACATGGTTGGGCTATCTGTAGAGTACTATATACAGGGGTGGGCTATATCTACAGGGGGCTATATACAGGGGTGGGCTATCTGTAGAGCACTATAGGGGGAGTTATTTGTGGGACACTATATACAGGGGTGGTCTATATGGGGGTACTATCTACAGGGGCTCTATGGCAGGCACTATCTACAGGGGGCTCTATGGCAGGCACTATCTACAGGGGGCACAGTGTGTGTGTGTGTGTGTGTGTGTGTGTGTGTGTGTGTGTGACACGGTGTATGGTGCTATTATAATTAGAGGTGCAGTGTATGGCGCTATTATATTTAGGGGCATAGTGTGTGGTATAATGATAACTTTATATTTATTTATAGGTGCAGAAATGTTGGAAAAGTGAGAAGCTGAAGACATGTGAGCGGCAAACTGCAGAAATTGGCTGTGACCGGGAGAAGCCACCATAGAGGTCTGGACCGGATGGAGAAAAAGAACTAGAATCTGAGACGTCACCGGTGAGTCACTTAATGTAAATGTTTATTCTGCCTCTAATCAGCACTGTAGTCACTCTATGATCTGCACCGAGATGATGGGTGGTATGATTATGATAGGATTTATTTTTTGTGAAACTGCATCTCCCAGCATATCCTTATCATTGTTTGGGCCATGCTGGGAGCTGTAGTTTTACGCCGTACACACCTACCATACGGCAGTGATTGCACTAAATTAAGCTGTATTTGTGCTGGTGTTGTATATATGTACTGAGCTTGGTTCTGGTGTTGTGTATAGAACCATATTGCTTGTAAAATGTACAAATGTTTTTATGCTCGCGTTTCATAAAAATAAATGACACGTCGATTGGTAGAGAAAACAAACACGGCGAGGGGGAAGGAGATGTCGGGAAAGAGGTTGGTGGGGGGGGGAGGGGGGGCGCCAAACTGAATCTTTGCCCCGGGTGCTGGAGAACCTAGCTACGCCTCTGACAGCTGGGGTCCGACTGTTTTCCGACCCCAGCTATTTTCAGTAGGCTTCTCTAAGATCAGGAGCTGTAAGTTACAGCTCCTGCTTAGAGGATGAGCTCACAGGAGCTTTCATCAGCCTCTTCTACAGCGACGGCAAAAGACGTCGCTGTAGACTAAGGACATGCACCGCAGGTGGTCGTTCAAGTTATTAAGAATAAATACAGAACATACAATATGATGTAGCTAGTAACAACGGGACACTAAAAAAAAGTCCCAAAAAATGTCCAAACAAAATCAAAAGAGGTCTTTTGCTCAATATTCCATTAATACACCGCAAACCAATCCAACTTAGGGACTGTCCTCTCTTCAACTCCAGCTTGTAGTAAAGGTGTAAATGATCGTACTGTAGCAGTACAGACAAAATACGCTTTTCAGGCCAAACCTCCTTCCAGTGTTTGCTCCGTTCAGATCAAAAGAACACCGAATCTCCCCGAATGCTTCCATTCCACAATGTAACCTCTCACTGCCATTGGTGGATTAAGTAGACCATAGGCCTTGGGCTGTTACCCAAACTTGGGCCCCCCTTCTCCACCGCCGCCCTGCCACGCAGTAATTATTGTTAACACTACCTTTCTACCTTTTTGTGCAAGCATTAACAAATGGGTATTACGATTCCCCTTGTCAAAGGGCTGTGTCCCTACATACTGACAGTCTGTAACGATCGCTGACCGTAAAACAACTGGGAAGAGACACATCCTCCTGACAAGGGGAATGGTAACACCCATTTGTCTATCAGTCCTGGACTGCACAAAGAATTTCCTATAATAAATATGTCAGTAGAGGTGACAGATTCTCTATAAATCCAGTGACTCACAGCTGATGACTTCTCAGATTCTAGCAGTTTTTCTCCTCTTTTATTTTTCTCCATCCGGTCCAGATTTCATGACGACTTCTCCCGACCACAACCCATTTCTGCAGAATTATCACTCAGATGTCTTCGGCTCCTCACTTTTCCAACAGTCCCACACCTATAAACGAAGATAAAATTATCATGGTGCCACACACTGTGCCCCTAAATATAAGAGCAGCATACACTGCTCCCGTGAATAAAATAGTAGCAAACACTGTGCCACTGAATATAATTGTGTCAAACACTGTAAAGTAAAGCACCACATACACAGTGCCCCTTGTAGATAGCACCACACACAGCACCCTGTAGATAGAGCCACACACAGCCCCCAGTAGGTAGCATACCACACACCCCCTGTAGATAGTGTCACACACAACCCCTGTAGATAGCACTAAACACATCCCCCTGTGGACAGCGCCACACGCCCCCCTGTGCATAGCGCCACACCCCCTATAGATAGCGCCAGACAGCCTCCTGTAGATAGCATCACGCATAGCCCCCTGTACATAGTACACACAGTCCCCTGTAGATAGTGCCCCACACCCCCTATAGGTAGAGCCACACACGCACAGCCCCCTGTAGATAGCGCCACACAACCCTCCCCTCTTGTAACTAGTGATACACAGCCCCCTTTGTATATAGTCCCACACAGTCCACCTGTAAGGGATCTGCCAGGCACAACTTCTGTGTATACGCCCATGGGTAATCAGTCTGCACCTAGTTCTATGTCTCTGAGACTGACTCCATCTTCCACCACTCAGGATGTCAGGCTTAGGAGTGGGAGAGCCTATCGCAGCCTGGCCAGACAGAGCTAGCTCCCGCCCTCTGTCTATTTATACCTGCCTTTCCTGTTCCTGCTTTGCTTGTGATTCTTCTCGTGTGGTTTCCTGGCCTTGCTGCAGCTCCTAGCTATTTGACCTTGCTTCATACTGACCCCGGCTTACTGACTACTCTCCTGCTCTGCGTTTGGTACCTCGTACATTCCTGGTTTGACTCGGCTCGTTCACCTCTCTTGTTGCTCACGGTGTTGCCGTGGGCAACTGCCCCATTTCCCTTTGCTTGTGTCCCCTTGTCTGTTTGTCTGTCGTGCACCTACTGAGCGTAGGGACCGTCGCCCAGTTGTACCCCGTCGCCTAGGGCGGGTCGTTGCAAGTAGGCAGGGACTGAGTGGTGGGTAGATTAGGGCTCACTGTCTGTTTCCCTACCCCCCTGCCATTACATAATCACAAGCCCATATACCTAGGCTACCCTGGTCCCTCACTCTATTATGGACCCCCTTGAGACCCTGGCTCAGCAAATGCAGGGTCTCTCCCTACAGGTCCAGGCCCTGGCTCAGAGGGTCAACCAGCCTGGCGCTGCCATGGTAGTACCCCTCACCTCACCTCTTGAACCCCACCTCAAGTTGCCTGACCGGTTCTCAGGGGACCGGAGGACTTTTCTCTCCTTTCGGGAGAGTTGTAAGCTCTACTTTCGCTTAAAGCCCCACTCCTCAGGTTCTGAGATCCAGCGGGTGGGTATAATTATGTCCCGGCTCCAGGAAGGGCCCCAAGAATGGGCCTTCTCCCTGGCTTCAGACGCCCCTGAACTTTCCTCCGTTGACCGTTTCTTTTCTGCTCTCGGACTCATTTATGACGAGACTTACAGGACTGCCTTTGCCGAGAGTCAGCTGGTGACCTTACGTCAGGGTAAGAGACCTGTGGAGGAGTATTGCTCTGACTTTAGGAAGTGGTGCGTAGCTTCTCGGTGGAATGACCCTGCCTTAAGGTGCCAGTTTCGGTTGGGTCTGTCGAACACCCTGAAAGACATGCTAGTTAGCTATCCCTGTTCTGACTCCTTAGACCAGGTTATGGCTTTAGCGGTACGACTTGACCGACGTCTCAGGGAACGATAACTTGAACGGTTTTGTGTTTTCCCCTCTGACTCCCCCATGATGCCTCCCGAGGTCCCGTTGCTTCGCTCTTCCACGGAAGACTCGGAGGTACCTATGCAACTCGGGGCCTCCGTGTCCCCCCGACAACGTAGAGAGTTCCGCAGGAAGAATGGTCTCTGCTTCTATTGTGGGGATGACAAACATCAAGTGAACACCTGTCCTAGGCGTAAGAATAAGCAGCCGGAAAACTTCCGCGCCTAAGTGATCATCGGGGAGGTCACTTGGGCGCACAGGTATTTCCCGGAAGTATGAAACGTAATAAAATCTTGCTTCCCTTTCAGGTCTCTTTTGGTGGTAGGTCTGCTACCGGCAGTGCCTTCGTGGATTCAGGGTCTTCTGCTAATATCATGTCTGTGGAATTTGCTATGTCGCTAGCTATGCCTTTGATTGATTCGCTTAAACCTGTCCCGATAGTGGGTATCGACTCCACTCCTCTTGCTAATGGTTATTTTACTCAGCATACCCCGTTTTTGAACTCCTTGTTGGCTCCATGCATTTGGAGCAGTGCTCTGTACTGTTGATGCAGGGATTATCGTCCGATTTGGTTATAGGCCTTCCCTAGTTGCAGTTGCATAATCCCACGTTTGACTGGAATACTGGGGAGCTTACCAAATGGGGTAATGAATGCTTGACGTCATGTTTTTCTGTTAATTCTATTTCTCCCCCTGAGGAGGTGAACACGCTACCTGAGTTTGTTCAGGACTTCGCCGATGTTTTCTCTAAAGAGGCCTCCGAAGTGTTACCTCCTCATAGAGAATACGATTGCGCTATCGATTTGGTACCAGGAGCTAAGCTCCCTAAGGGTAGGATATTTAACCTTTCTTGTCCCGAACGTGAAGCCATGAGAGAGTATATCCAGGAATGCCTGGCCAAGGGTTACATTCGCCCCTCTACTTCTCCCGTAGGTGCTGGCTTCTTCTTCGTAGGGAAGAAGGATGGTGGTCTTAGGCCATGCATTGACTACCGTAACTTGAATAAGGTCACTGTAAGGAACCAGTATCCCCTTCCTTTGATTCCTGATCTCTTTAATCAAGTCCAGGGGGCCCAATGGTTCTCTAAGTTTGATCTACGGGGGGCGTATAACCTTATCCGCATCAAAGAGGGGGATGAGTGGAAGACTGCGTTTAACACGCCCGAAGGTCATTTCGAATACCTCGTCATGCCCTTTGGGTTGTGTAATGCCCCCGCGGTCTTCCAGAATTTCATAAATGAGATTTTAAGAGATTACCTGGGGGTATTTCTTGTAGTGTACCTTGATGACATACTGGTGTTTTCCAAGGACTTGTCCTCCCACATTGAGCATGTCAGGAAGGTGCTCCAGGTCCTTCGGGAAAACAAACTGTTTGCTAAGACCGAAAAATTTGTGTTTGGGGTGCAAGAGATACCATTTTTGGGTCAAATCCTCACTCCTCATGAATTCCGCATGGACCCGCCAAGGTCCAGGCTGTGGCGGAATGGGTCCAACCTGCCTCCCTGAAGGCGTTACAGTGCTTCCTGGGGTTCGCTAATTATTACAGGAGATTTATTGCTGACTTCTCGGTCATCGCTAAGCCTTACGGACCTCACTCGCAAAGGTGCTGATCTCCTCCACTGGCCTCCTAAGGCTGTCCAGGCTTTTGAGGTCCTTAAGAAGTGCTTTATCTCGGCCCCGGTGCTTGTCCAGCCCAACCAAATGGAGCCATTTATCGTGGAGGTTGACGCATCCGAGGTGGGAGTGGGGGCTGTCTTGTCCCAGGGTACCAGGTCCCTCACCCATCTCCGTCCCTGTGCCTACTTCTCCAGGAAGTTTTCGCCCACTGAGAGTAACTATTATATTGGCAACCGCGAACTCTTAGCCATTAAATGGGCATTTGAAGAGTGGCGCCACTTCCTGGAGGGGGCTAGGCACCAGGTAACGGTCCTTACCGACCACAAGAATCTGGTTTTCCTAGAATCTGTCCAGAGGCTAAACCCGAGACAAGCTCGATGGGCGCTATTTTTTACCAGATTCAACTTTTTGGTTACCTATAGGGCTGGGTCTAAAAATATTAAGGCCGATGCACTGTCGCGTAGCTTCATGGCCAGCCCTCCTTCGGAGGAAGATCCTGCTTGTATTTTGCCTCCTGGTATAGTCGTTTCTTCTATTGATTCCGATTTAGTCTCTGAAATTGCGGCTGATAAAGGTTCAGCTCCCGGGAACCTTCCTGAGAACAAGCTGTTTGTTCCCCTACAATTCCGGCTAAGGGTACTTAGGAAAAATCATGACTCCGCACTATCTGGTCATCCAGGCATCCTGGGTACCAAACACCTCATTGCCAGAAACTATTGGTGGCCTGGGTTGCCTAAAGACGTTAAGGCCTACGTCGCCGGTTGTGAGGTTTGTGCCAGGTCCAAGACTCCCAGGTCCCGACCAGCGGGCTTACTACGTTCTTTGCCCATTCCCCAGAGACCTTGGACCCATATCTCCATGGATTTTATCACCAATTTGCCTCCATCTCAAGGCAAGTCGGTGGTGTGGGTGGTAGTAGACCGCTTCAGTAAGATGTGCCACTTTGTGCCGCTCAAGAAACTACCCAATGCTAAGATGTTAGCTACCTTGTTTGTCAAACACATCCTGCGTCTCCATGGGGTCCCTGTCAATATTGTTTCGGACAGAGGGGTACAATTTGTTTCATTGTTTTGGAGAGCCTTCTGTAAAAAGTTGGAGATTGATCTGTCCTTCTCCTCTGCCTTCCATCCTGAAACTAATGGCCAAACTGAGAGGACTAATCAGTCTCTAGAACAATATTTAAGGTGTTTTATCTCTGACTGTCAATATGATTGGGTCTCATTCATTCCCCTCGCCGAATTTTCCCTTAGTACCCGGGTCAATAACTCGTCAGGGGTCTCCCCCTTTTTCTGTAATTTTGGGTTTAATCCACGGTTCTCCTCCGTTTCACCTGGTAGTTCCAACAATCCCGAGGTAGAGGTCGTTCATCGGGAACTGTGCACAGTCTGGGCCCAGGTTCAGAAGAACCTAGAGGCGTCCCAGAGTATACAAAAAACTCAGGCTGATAGAAGACGTTCTGCTAACCCCTTGTTTATGGTCGGGGATCTGGTGTGGTTATCGTCTAAGAACTTGCGCCTTAACCCCTATCCGCACCAGGACGTAACTGTCCGTCATTGCGGGAAGTTACTTCCCGCACGAGGACGTACAGTTACTGAGTTAATCCCGGTGCACACTGTCGGCGACAGTGTGCACCGGGAACCAGGAGGTCAGCTGTCGCCGACAGCTGACACTCCCCTCTTGCCGGCCAGCGGTCCTTTGCCGCTGATTTCGGCGCATTAACCCCTTAAATTCGGCGATCGGGTGCAATCGCCAAATTTTAGGGGTTTCTAACATATCGGCAGACCCCGCGATTTCGGACGGATAGTTAGTATGGCAAACGGAAGCCAAACAATGGCTTCCGGGTCTGCCATGGACAGAAGCCCATCAGGACCAACCTTCGGCTGGTCCTGATAGGCTTCCTGTCAGAGTGACAGAAAGTCACTGTGCCGTTCCCGATGCACACTGTCGGCGACAGTGTGCATCGGGAACTTGGAGATCAGCTGTCCCCGACAGCTGACACTCTCCAGTGTTGCCGATCAGCGGCTCATCGCCGCTGATTTCGGCAATTAACCCGTTACATGCGGGGCTCGATTGCGATCTCCGCATGTAGCGGGTTTGTAGCGCATCAGCAGCCCCCATGCAATCGTGGGGGCTTCTGATGCTTGTGATGGCATCCGGGGGCCAGACAACGGCCCCCAGGTCTGCCATGTATGTCAGCCTATGAGGATCAGCCTCTGCTGATCCTCGTAGACCAACTGTCAGAGTGACTGTGACGTCACACTGACAGTTGGAATACATTACACTACCTAGGTAGTGTAATGTATTCTAGCAGCGATCAAAGCTGCAGGTCAAAAAAAGAAAGTGTAAAAAGTAAAAGAAAAGTCAATAAACAAAAATATAAAGTGTAAAAAGTAAAAAAAAGTTAATAAAAATGTTTTATAAAAGTGTAAAAATAAAAGGTTTTGTTTTCCTATAATAAGTCATTTATTATAGGGAAAAAATGAAAACGTTAAAAAAAAGTACACATATTTGGTATCGCCGCGTTCGTAACGACCCAATCTATGAAAATATAATGTTAATTTTTCCGCACGGTGAACGCCGCAAACAAAATAAACGGAAAACTGTCAGCATCGCTATTTTTTGGTCACCACCCCTTACAAGATATAGAATAAAAAGTGATCAAAAAGTCGCATTTACCCCAAAATGGTACCAATAAAAACTACAACCCGTCCCGCAAAAAACAAGACCTCCCACAGCTTTTTTGACGAAAAAATAAAAAAGTTACGGCTCAGAATAGCGTGTCCCAGAAAATAAATTATTTTATAGAAACTTAATTTTATTGTGCAAACGCTGCAAAACTTAAAAAAAACTATACACATATGGTATCGCCGTAATCGTACCGACCGGCAGAATAAATTAAAACGTAATTTATTGCGCACGGTGAACGCTGTAATAAATAAAGAATTTAAAGCGCAAAATCGCTGTTTTTTGGTCACCCTAGCTCTAAAAAAAGATACTGAGGGGCCAAAATGCTCACTATACCACTAGAAAAATTCCTTGAGGGGTATAGATTCCAAAATAGGGTCACTTTTGGCGGGTTTCCACTGTTTTGGTCCCTCCGGGGCGTTGCAAACCCGACATGGCACTGAAAACCAATCCAGCAAAATCTGCGCTCCAAAATCCAAAAGGTGCTCCCTCCCTTCTGAGCCCTGCTGTGGGTCCAAACATCAGTTTACGACCACATATGGGGTATTGCCATAATCGGGAGAAATTGCTTTACAAATTTTGGGGTGCTTTTTCTCCTTTATTCCTTGTAAAAATTGAAAAATTCTATGTTTCCACAGAAAAATAGGTGATTTTCATCTTCACAGATTAATTCCACTAAATTCTGCAAAAAAACTGTGGGGTCAATATTCTAACTATACCCCTAGAAAAATGCCTTGAGGGGTGTAGTTTCCAAAATGGGGTCACTTTGGGGGGGCTTCGGCTGTTTAGGTACCACAAGACCTCCTCAAACCAGACATGGTGCCTAAAATATATTCCTAAAAAAAGGAGGCCCCGAAATCCACTAGCTGCTCCTTTGCTTCTGAGGCCTGTGTTTCAGTCCATTAGGACACTAGGGCCACATGTTGGATATTTCTAAAATCTGCAGAATCTGGGCAATAAATATTGAGTTGCGTTTCCCTGGTAAAACCTTCCGTGTTACAGATTTTTTTTTATTACATATGAATTTCGGCAAAAAAAATGAAATTTGTACATTTCACCTCTACTTTGCCTGTGAAACGCCTAAAGGGTTAAAATATTTTCTGAATGTGGTTTTGAATACCTTGAGGGGTACAGTTTTCAAAATGCGGTGATTTATGGGGACTTTCTAATATATAAGGCCCTCAAAGCCACTTCAGAACTGAACTGGTCCCTGAAAAAATAGCCTTTTGAAATTTTATTGAAAATATGAGAAATTGCTGCTAAAGTTCTAAGCCTCGTAACGTCCTAGAAAAATAAAAGTACTTGAAAAAAAATGATGCAAACATAAAGTAGACATATAGGGGATGTTAACTAGTAGCTATTTTGTGTGGTATTACTATCTGTTTCACAAGCAAATACATTTAAATTTAGAAAAATGCTAATTTTTGCAAATTTTTTCTAAAATTTGACGTTTTTCACAAATAAATATTGAATTTATCGACCAAATTTTTTCACTAACATAAAGTACAATATGTCACGAGAAAACAATCTCAGAATCGCTTGGATAGGTAAAAGCATTCCGGAGTTATTACCACATAAAGTGACACATGTCAGATTTGAAAAAATAGGCTGTGTCCACAAGGCCAAAACAGGCTGTGTCCTAAAGGGGTTAAGGTCCCGTCCAAGAAGTTTGCTCCCCGGTTTATAGGGCCGTATAAGGTCATTGAAGTCCTCAATCCTGTCTCCTTCCGACTGGAGTTGCCCCCATCTTTTCGTATACACGACGTGTTTCATGCCTCCCTCCTTAAACGCTGCTCCCCATCCTGGACTCCCTCGAGGAAACCTCCTGCTCCCGTTCTCACCCCTGAGGGGGTGGAATTCGAGGTGGCCAAGATTGTGGACAGCAAGATGGTCCAAGGCTCCCTCCAGTACCTTGTCCATTGGAGAGGATACGGGCCTGAGGAGAGGACTTGGGTACCCGCCCGGGATGTTCACGCTGGGGTATTGGTCAGGAAGTTCCACCTTCTTTTCCCCAATAAACCAGGTCCACTTAGAAAGGGTCCGGTGGCCCATCATAAAAGGGGGGGTACTGTAAGGGATCTGCCAGGCACAACTTCTGTGTATACGCCCATGGGTAATCAGTCTGCACCTGGTTCTATGTCTCTGAGACTGATTCCATCTTCCACCACTCAGGATGGCAGGCTTAGGAGTGGGAGAGCCTATCGCAGCCTGGCCAGACGGAGCTAGCTCCCGCCCTCTGTCTATTTATACCTGCCTTTCCTGTTCCTCCTTTGCTTGTGATTCTTCTCGTGTGGTTTTCTGGCCTTGCTGCAGCTCCTAGCTATTTGACCTTGCTTCATACTGACCCCGGCTTGCTGACTACTCTCCTGCTCTGCGTTTGGTACCTCGTACATTCCTGGTTTGACTCGGCTCGTTCACCTCTCTTGTTGCTCACGGTGTTGCCGTGGGCAACTGCCCCATTTCCCTTTACTTGTGTCCCCTTGTCTGTTTGTCTGTCGTGCACCTACTGAGTGTAGGGACCGTCGCCCAGTTGTACCCCGTCGCCTAGGGCGGGTCGTTGCAAGTAGGCAGGGACTGAGTGGTGGGTAGATTAGGGCTCACTGTCTGTTTCCCTAACCCCCTGTCATTACACCACCCTTGTATATAGTGCCACACAGCCCTCCCTTTGTATATAGTGCCACACAGCCCCCTCCCTTGTATATAGTGCCACACAGCCCCCCTCTCTTGTATATAGTGCCACACAGCTCCCCCTCCCTTGTACATAGTGCCACACAGCTCCCCCTTGTATATTGTGCTACACAGCAGTCTCCCCCATGTATATTGCCACATAGCTCCCCCCAAAAAAAATATATTCTACTTGCCTTGCCCCATTCCCGTGATGGATGGAGTGCTGCACAGCCTCCCGGGGGGACGCCTGCGCAGACCAGAGAGATGCAGTGACTTTATCAGGCCGGCCTGCGCAGGGAGTCTTCCCAGCACCTTATATGCTGCAGGCCTAACGTGGCCTGCAGCCTATAGTATTCATTTGTATCTGCGCCGGTCAGTTGCCCAGTCCCCCAATGCCGGCCCTGTCAGGCGGCCATGGGCCCCCTGGGAGCCTTGGGCCCCGGGCAGCCACCCGAACCGCCCTTATAATGATCCGTCACTGCTCACTGTAACAGTTTAAAATGGTCCAAACATAGTGTAACTCCGCAACTTCAGATGAACAGTTAAAACAAGGGGGTTTTAATTATACACAGAAGCTGTTAAGGCGAAACCCAAGGTTGGATCCATGTGAGGCGTGCTGCTTGCATTGTTATGAAAAAGCGCTGGTTTTTTTTAATGTTTGTGAGTATAATAAAAACCCCTTTGTTTTAACTGTTCATCTGAAGTTGTGGAATTACATGATGTTTGGGCCATTTTAAACTTTGTTGCAGTGAGGGACTACAGTGTGGAGTGAAAGCATTCGGGGAGACCCGTTTGTCCTTGATCTGAACAGATTAAACACTGGAAGGGTAAGGTTTGGACTGAAAAACTTATTTTTCTGTACTGCTAGAGTAAGATCACTTAGACCTTTAATACAAGCTGGAGTTGAAGGGAGGACAGTCCCTAAGGTGGATCGTAACCACAACAATTTCACAACAATTATTCTTCAGCAACTTCAAGGGTAGATTCTCACACCTGAGTAGCCACACACAATCCTGAAATCACAATGTAAAATGTCTAGTGTCAGTGGAGTGGAGTGGTATAAAGCATATCATCATAAGTATGGTAGAGGAGGTCTAAGTGTGATTTGGGCTCCTTAATTTAAATGAAAACTAAAGCTGTGGCATAAAATGTCATTGTGACAACAGTTTGTAGAAAGCTCTCCCCTGTTACGGTTTGACAGTGCCCCCATGCACAAATTTAAATTCATATAACCATGTTTTACTTAGTCTGATCAGGAAGAACAGTAGTGATCTACACAGATCCCGACCTCATTGAATCCTTTTGGGACTAATTGGAACAATGTCACCGAACATCATGCCCAACCACACTCTTGTGGCAGAATGCACAATAATCTCCAGTGACGATTGTTATAGTAGCAAAGAGGAACTTAGAGTGAGATTTACGACAAACACATGCAGTATGGAAGTTTTTTGCGGAATAGACTTTCTTTTGAACATGTGGTTTATGAAGTCCATTGTCCTTAGATTGAGTACTACTAACCTTTCCCATTGTCATTAGCCCTTTATATTAGTTGGCAAAATAAGCGTACAATGCACAGCGAGTATCATGCAAGTGTCCTATTGAAATAAATAGGACCTGCACATGATACTCGATGGAAATTGTATAGTTGCTTCCACAACTGTACCGCCAAGCATGCAGTTGTGACTCTCCACACCCGATGGGAGTTCGGGCGGGAGAGTAACATTGGAGGACCACTTATGTTGCTTACAAATTTACTTACTTGTACCTTTGCTATCTGCTTTTAAAAGATACAACTTCCTTGGTCATGGATGAAGGTGAATAAGTTGCACACAAGTGTACAGATGACCTGAGGAAGGCATCAAGAATCAACGTTTCCAAACAAGTCCACTTGTTTATAAGTACAACTAGATGTAAACTAGAGAATAATACATGCAATGTATGTAATTGTAGTGTAATTTATATTAAATAATGAAAAATAAAGATAGTTTAAGTCTTAGATACATGTATACAAAATATATAAAAGATATCCATACAAATTTTTGCATGTGATTATCACTTGATGGAAAACCTCATATTTTTCCCATACAAAATATCTCTCCCTTTAAGCCTCTCCTCTTACTTATTCTACATCACTTACATCTTCATAATTTTACTACATTAAACCTGGAAGAGCACGGTGCCTGCCAGAAAGACAAGATGGTCTTCCAGCCCTGCAGCCAATCGGACAGCTTGGATTGCAAGGGAGAGCCTGGCTAAGTAAGTCACATTCTGACCTGCATCATCTGCTCGTTTGAAATCCACTGGAACCTTGCAAACTTCTGATACCATTCTGCTTCGATACTTTAAAGCATAAATACCCGGGGGAAAACAGCCACTAGGATGGATCAGATGTACTGTATTTACTCGATTGTTTTCTAGATAGAGAGTTACTGTGGAACATATAGTGCTTATAAATGTACATACTGAGTACACTAGGTCATGTTGTCCCTTCACCATCTCTTTATATTTATCTCTATACGTTAGTTGAGTATAAAAATATGAACACATACATCCTGACATAATGTAATACCAATACTATTTATATTTAAAGGATATGTACACCTTTGTACTGAAGTTTTTAGTCTTTATTAAAAATGTCCTTCCATTTGGCTGCTGTAGAGTCTGTGTAATTAGTGTAGACAGCTGGTCATCTGCAAATTCTAACTCAAATCCGTCAGTGCATTGCACTGACCCAAATGCTATGCCCCTCACTTCTCTCAGTGTTAGACTAGGTTGACACGTTGGAGTCAAAATACATTTTTCGTCACTTACATGACAGCTAAAATAGGAATCGCGTCAAAAAACTGATTTTGACTGCAATGAAAAAATCCAGCCTTAGAGATAGCAGAGCGTGGAGAAGGGAGAAAGCATACAAGTGTTCCGGGAAGGCAGATCACACAAGCTGTCAGTATCATGGACTAGATAGGGAAGAAAGTACAGGGGTGGTAGTGATCACACCCGCTATCACACTCTTATGTGCTGTGTACAATCTTCTCCATCTCCCTGCTGCTCTATTCAAAACTGAGAGAAGGGAGTGGGTGTGCAATTGAGTCAGCCGTCATGATCAGTGGACTGACGGCTTACACAGATTCTACAGCAGCAAAATGGTAGTAATTTTTTTATGAAGACTATTCAAAAAGTTGCCTTATTTTTCATTTAGGAAGCAAATAAACAATAAAAAAAAAATGCAGTGTGAAGGAGTCCACAGCCTTTAGTACTATACTTTATTATTATGATATAAGAAAAAATAGAGACCGTGAAGAAGGGGGCTTTGTTATGGGATCGTCCCTCGCCACTTTGTGCATACAAAGACATTTTAGACAATTGTATGTTTTCAACTATGTGGCAACAGTTTGGGGAAGGCCCTTTCCGGTTCCAGCATGACTGCCCTGGTACCAAAAGCAAGATCGATAAACACATGGTTTAAGTTTGGTGTGGAGGAATTCTAGTTGCCTGCATAGAGCCCTGACCTGAACCCCATCCAACACCTTTGGGGTGAATTGGTACGCCGATTTAAAGCCAGACCTTTTCTTCCAATATCAGTGCCTGACCTCACAAACGCTCTCTTTTCTAAATGGGCTCTGATTCGCAAAGACACACTCCAAAATCTAATTTAAAGTCTTCTTAAAAGAGTGAAAGCAGATATAGCTTCAAAAAGGGGCCCAACTACATATTAACAACCACATATTGGAATGGGAAGTCTAACAAACTCCTATAGATGTGTTGGCAAGGTGTCCCCATACTTTAGTGTATTTACAGTGGTCTCCACATCAAACAAACGCTATGCGGCTGTCATAATAATAATTTAAAAAAATGTAAAAAGCAATTACACATTGAATAGACGTTACAGATTTACAGATTGTGCATGAGAGAAAAAACTAAAAGTGAAGTATGTTTTCCCGGGATATTGCAATGCCAGCTATCACCCCTGATATTGTCCCTGTTCAAGAGAAATAAAATCAAAAGCTTTTTGCCTGTTCTAAAATGTGTTGGTTGTTTGTTGTAGCAACAGTAGCAGCTCATCTGTGCGCTCTAGACCAGGGGTCCCAAGCACGTGGCCTGCGGGCCGCATGCGGCCCCTGGGGCTGTCATCTGCGGCCGGCGGGACACAGAGCCGCTAGTATAGGCTCTGCTCCGAGACACTGGAATTCACTGACATCGCTGTCCACATATGAACAGCGATGTCTGGGGCTTCCCCAGAGCCGGAGTCCCGTGCAGAGCGCTAGTACAGGCTCTGCTCCGGGACCCTGTGGAATTCCCTGACATGGCAGTCCATACATGGAAAGTGTGTCAGGGTCTTCCCCAGAGCGGAGACCCGGGCAGAGCGCTAGTATTGGCTCTGCTCCAGGACTCTGTGGAATTCCCTGAAATCGGTGTCCATATATGGACAGTGTGTCAGGGTCTTCCCCAGAGCGGAGTCCCGGGCAGAGAGCTAGTATCGGCTCTGCTCCGGGACTCTGTCGAATTCCCTGACATCGGTGTCCATGTTTGGACACACAATGTCTGGGGCTTCCCCAGAGCCGGAGTCCCGTGCAGAGCGCTAGTATATGCTCTGCTCCGGGACTCTGTGGAATTCCCTGACATCGCTGTCCATATATGGACAGTGTTTCAGGGTCTTCCCCAGAGCGGAGACCCGGGCAGAGCGCTAGTATCGGCTCTGCTCCAGGACTCTGTGGAATTCCCTGAAATCGGTGTCCATATATGGACAGTGTGTCAGGGTCTTCCCCAGAGCGGAGTCCCGGGCAGAGAGCTAGTATCGGCTCTGCTCCGGGACTCTGTCGAATTCCCTGACATCGGTGTCCATGTTTGGACACACAATGTCTGGGGCTTCCCCAGAGCCGGAGTCCCGTGCAGAGCGCTAGTATATGCTCTGCTCCGGGACTCTGTGGAATTCCCTGACATCGCTGTCCATATATGGACAGTGTTTCAGGGTCTTCCCAAGAGCGGAGTCCCGGGCAGAGAGCTAGTATCGGCTCTGCTCCAGGACTCTGTGGAATTCCCTGACATCGGTGTCCATATATGGACAGTGTGTCAGGATCTTCCCCAGAGCGGAGACCCGGGCAGAGCGCTAGTATCGGCTCTGCTCCGGGACTCTGTCGAATTCCCTGACATCGGTGTCCATGTTTGGACACACGATGTCTGGGGTTTCCCCAGAGCTGGAGTCCCGGGCAGAGCACTAGTATAGGCTCTGCTCTGGGACTCTGGGGAAGCCTCTGACATCGCTGTCCATACATCGACAATGATGTCAGGGGCTTCCCCCGAGCAGGAGTCCCAGTGCTGTTAGGAGCACAGCTGGAGTCCCAGGAAGAGCCTACTAGCGCTCTGCCTGGGACTCCAGCTCTGGGGTTGCCCCTGACATTTCTGTCCATATAGGGACAGTGATCAGGGGCGTAACTAGGAAAGACTGGGCCCCATAGCAAACTTTTGACTGGGGCCCCCTCTCCGCTGGGTATCACACAACCCCCCCCTTGTAGATAGTGCCTCCCTATAGATTCCACCACACAGTGCCCCCTATAGATAACACCATACACAGCCCCCTGTAGATAGCGCCTTACAGCCCCCTGTAGATAACACCTTACAGCCCCAAATCCCCCCGTAGATAACGCCATACAGACCCCCCTATATATAACGCCACACAGCCCCCCTGTAGATAACGCCATACAGAGTCTCCCCTGTAGATAACGCCATACAGAATCCCCCCTGTAGATAACACCATACAGAGTCCCCCCTGTAGATAACGCCATACAGACCCCCCTGTAGATAACGCCATACAGAACCCCCCTGTAGATAACACCATACAGAACCCCCTGTAGATAACACCATACAGAACACCCCTGTAGATAACGCCATACAGACCCTCCCCCCAAAAAAACGGCCTATAGTTTGTCCTACAAAAGAGATGTATCCCCTATCCACAGGATAGGGGATACATGTGTGATCGCTGGCAGCGATAGGGAGAACGGGGAACCGAAAGTCCCCCAAAGTTCTCCATGACAAACCTCGGACATCTGCGCAGTTCAATAAAAATGAAAGGAGCGCTTGTCACGCATGCGCACAAGTGTGACCGGTGCGCAAGTCATTTCTATGGAGCTGCAGACAGACCCCGGAAGTCCGAGGTCTGTCATGGAGAACTTCGGGGGACTTTCGATCCCGCGTTCTCCTTATCGCTGGGCGTCCCAGCGATCCCACATGTATCCCCTATCCTGTGGATAGGGGATGCATGTCTTTTGTAGAAACAACCCCTTCAGTGGCATCGCGCTGAAGCAGCCATAGCAGCTGCTAGCGGAGCCTCCGGCCATAGGAGGGGGGCCCATGACGGCGGGTGGCATGGGCCCCCTCATGCTGCGGGCCCCATAGCAGCCGCTACGGCTGTTATAGCGGTAGTTACGCCACTGACAGTGATGTCAGGAGTATAGCTGGAATCCCAGGCAGAGTACTAGAAGCGGCTCTGCTCCGGGACTCCAGATCTGGGCAAGCCCCTGACATCACTGTGGCAACATCTGCGGAGGGCACTGTGGCAGCATCTGCAGAGGGCACTGTGGCAGCATCTGCGGAGTGCACTGTGGCAGCATCTGCGGAGGGCACTGTGGCAGCATCTGCGAAGGGCACTGTGGCAGCATCTACGGAGGGCACTGTGGCAGTATCTACGGAGGGCACTGTGGCAGCATCTACAGAGGGCACTGTGGCAGCATCTACAGAGGGAACTGTGGCCGCATCTACAGAGGACACTGTGGCAGCACCTACAGAGCTCACTGTGGCAGTATGTACAGAGGACACTGCGGCATTATCTAGGGGTGTGTTGCATTATCTACAGAGGGCACTGTGGCATTATCTACAAAGGGCACTGTGGCATTATCTAGGGGTGTGTTGCATTATCTACAGAGGGAACTGTGGCATTATCTACAGAGGGCACTGTGGCAGCATCTACAGAGGACTCTGTGGCAGCATCTACAGAGGACTCTGTGGCAGCATCTACAGAGGACTCTGTGGCAGCATCCACAGAGGGCACTGTGGCAGCATCCACAGAGGGCACTGTGGCAGCATCCACACAGGGCACTGTGGCAGCATCCACAGAGGGCACTGTGGCAGCATCCACAGAGGGCACTGTGGCAGCATCCACCGAGGGCACAGCGGCAGCATCCACTGATGGCACTGTGGCAGCACCCACCGAGGGCACTGCGGCAGCACCCACCGAGGGCACTGTGGCACTATCTAAAAAGAGGCTGCCCAATCTTGACATGTGTGTCTGCCAAACGCTGCTAACTGAGCCGCCGGACTGCATTTAGCGACACTTAAACTGGAAAACGGGATTTTTGAAATAAGCATGTGGAGAAATATCTCAAATTTTAAACCTAGCGGTATTATTATAGTAATGTAGTATTATTATGGTAATGTAGTGTTATAGTAGTTCAAATAACTAATTGATTAACAATCATTTTCTATCAAATTTGAAAGTAATGCGGTCCATCAACTTCCCATTTTTTCTATATGCGGCCCACTTACCCGGCCGAGTTTGAGACCCCTGCTCTAGAGCATAACAAAAACAGGGCTAATGAAATAGTTGCTTATATGTGTCACGATCTAGGGGTATGTTGACCCACTAGGCCGCTCCACCGTAACGGAGAGGCAGCTGGCCAAGTCACAGTCAATGCACAAGTCTATACAAGAAGTACGTAGCATGAAATTACCTGAGATAGTCCAGACAATTGGCAGGAGCTTTAGCACGGATGGAGGTGGATGTGGCAGGTTGCACCAGACGTGGAGAATGACAGCAGGTGCAGCAGGTTGCGCCAGACGTGGCGGATGACAGCAGGGGCAGCAGGTTGCGCCAGATGTTGCGAATGACAGCAGGAGCAGCAGGACACGACTCCAATCACTAAACAGGCTCAGGCACAATAACACAGCACGGGATACAGTAAGCTGGGCACGGGAACACTGGGAGCAGGGTAACACTAAGGGACCATTTGCAACACTAACATGGGAATTACAAACAACGCTCAGGCAAGGATCGAAAGGGCAGGGCCCTTTTTATAGTTCAAGGTGATCAGAGCATAATTAATTAATTAAGGCCGGGAACTAGCGCGCGCCCTCTAGTGACCATTGCGGGACAGAGCGGACGCGTCTGCCGGCGTCTCCGGGGAGGGAGACATCGGCAGGAAGACGAGGACCTGCGTGAGGCAGGTAAGAGGATGTTGCAGTCTGTGACCGCAGCCGTAACAATATGCATACCTGAGGCATAACTTGAAGCTCCTGAGCCCCGAATGCAAAATCTATAACAGGTTCCTCCACCCATCACGTTCCATTTCTAATACTTGTGTCTTCTTATATGGAACAGGGGCCTTTGGGCCCCCTCAGGTACCAAGGCCCAGATGTGAAAGCTTCCTTTGCACCTCCTATAGTCACACTTCTGCCTGGCATCAAAACAAAGGATTGACCAAACCAGTACCAGCAGCTAGACCTATTTCTCTATTGAAAACTAGTGCTCTAGTAGCATGCAAGAACAACATACTTTACGATCAATTAAATCTGTTCTTCCATAATAGATCCTCTTTAAGCCTGCACTATATGAACTGTGGCTTAGCATTATGTACAGTATTAAAGTAACCTTAGAGTACAAACCAGGGCCAGTACGAGGGGTAGGCAGAACCAGGCTGCTTTCATTAGTGATGAGGCGCTCATTGGTACAGGAGGTCCGGGAAGCAGTGAGCATGGTTGGCAGTTAAATCATTGCTCCGGGCTCTGGCGCTGCACTCAGGAGTCTGTCGACATCCAACGTCAGGATGTAGTCTTAAGCTGTGCACACAACGTGGCACCATCACTACGTCCTGACACTGGACAGGGGAACCAAGAGCACATTACAAGAACCCAGTGCAGCGGAGATTGCATGCGGAGCAGAAGAGGAGCAAGAAGGGGTTAGTAAATATTTTTTATTCAGTCTGGTCTGAGGTCTGAATGTAGGGGTCTGGAGTCACTTTCTTCAGGGGGGATACTGTGTGGAACTACCTACAGGGGTGCCTTGTGGCACTATCTTCAGGGGGCACAGTGTGTGTGGCACTGTCTATAGGGGCAACTGGTGGCACCTCCTACAGAAGCACTGTGTGGCACTGTCTACAAGGGGCACTTTATGTGGCACTATTTACAGGGGGCACTGTGTGTGTCACTTTCTACAATGAGGCACTGTGTGTGTCACTTTCTACATGGTGCACTGTGTATGTCACTATCCACAGGTGACACTGTATGTGGTACTGTCTACAGGGGACAAAGCGTGTGTATGGTGCTTTATTTGTACGTGGCACTGCGTGTGGCGTTTTATGTGTATGGGGCACAGCTTGTGCCACTAATTTCAGGGGAAACAGCATGAGTCATTCTATTTAGCAAACACTGTCTTTAGCACTTAATTTTCATTTTTCATTGGGCACAGCCTATGACACTATTTTCAGGGGACACAGCGTGTGGCACTATATTTACTAATTTGCCTAATCTGCCTGGAGCAATCAAAATACCTTGTCCCGACCATGGTACAGACTTCCCATGGCTCCGATCGGTATTGTCACTCTTGCATAGAAATCTATGGCAAAGCAGAGCTCAAAGTTGGGAATGAGGTTAATCCAGGCTAAGAGTGTTTTTGAATTTTGCAGTTTTCTTCTTGAACAACGGGCCACAGGACAACTATACACAAATTAGGTATTGTTTAACAGTTAACTTTCCGGTAAGGGGGTCAACAATTTCCTAATAATAGTTTTTGAATTGACACACAATACGGCCTCTTTCACTATTTGATAATGCCTAATGGCACAGGAGGGGCTCTTATCACTGTAAGCTTTTATTTCAGAAAGATTAAATAATATTCTAAAAGAAGTCAGATCTTAAGCTCTTTCTGATCATGAGCACAATTTTTCCGCACACTATTGTAGAAAGAGTTTTATTTTTAAAGAGGCTCTGTCACCAGATTATAAGTGCCCTATCTCCTACATAGTCTGATTGGCGCTGTAATGTAGTGTAGTGGTTTTTATTTTGAAAAACGATCATTTTTTAGCAAGTTATGAGCAATTTTAGATTTATGGTAATTCGTTTCTCAATAGACAACTGGGCGTGTTTTTACTTTTTACCAACTGGGCATTGTACAGAAGAGTGTATGACGCTGACCAATCAGTGACCAATCAGCATCATACACTTCTCATTGTTCCAGCCCATTGTTACAGTGTGATTGTGCAGTGAAAGAAGCTGGGCTGGAACAATGAGAAGTGTATGACGCTGATTGGTCACTGATTGGTCAGCGTCATACACTCCTCTGTATTGCTCATAACTTGCTAAAAAATTATCGTTTTTCAAAATAAAAACCACTGCTGTGATCTACATTACAGCAGATTATGTAGGAGATAGGGCACTTCTAATCTGGTGACAGAGCCTCTTTAAACTAAAAATGCATAAAGGTAACAATTATTTTTCAAAACTGTTGATCAAAATGGATAACCTTTATTTATATGCTGTCATATTTCATATGGCAGTTGACTGAGCTCAAACCAATTCAGTTCCATATATATGTTACAGTTTTGTACTATGACTCCAATTGGCATATAACAGTTCATAAATCAGATATAAACTCTGCAGAATTTATAAACCCACATAAAAGTTATCCTTACTTTGAGTGTCTCTTTATTTCAGCTCTTTATTCTATTTAGAGCATGGTATATATGTGTATATAGGGTAGCCTTCATTCCCCCATATTGTGCATTTAATTACACCTTGTTTATTTTATATCATATTCAACTAAGCATTTTCAAAGGACCTTGTATAACAAGGAAACAAATCTGGGCATAATTGACAGTAATATCAGCAATGTACTCACATAATATACATCTTTTTTTAGGATTAGTATCTCTACAGCTACTATGACATCTTTAGTTTATGCATAGGAAGGACCCTTTTGAATTTTTTTTGCAGTTTTTGAAATAATTTTCTATAACATTTTCTATAACATTGTCTATAACATCACAAAAAACTATGGGGTCAAAATACTCACTACAGTCCTAGATAAAAGCTTTGAGCGGTGTAGTTTTGATAATGGGGTCATTTTTTTTGGAATTTCCACTGTACTGGTACCTCAGGGCTCTGCAACTGCGACATAGGATCCGTAAACATGGGTATGGTAATGACATATTTATGAATGTAAACGAATGTTTGCCCAGACTGGGAAGAAGCGCCATTTGGCTTTTGGAGCTAGATTTTGCTTGGTAGCAGTTTTGTTTGGGGTTTTACTGGTATTTAAATTAATACGGTGGGGGCGTATGTAAGTTGTGCAGAGTACATCACTGCATAATAAGGTGGTATGATAGTAAAGAAAATTAATGATAAAATTAATAATCCATAGATGTGTGGAACAATCCTTTGAAGCAGTCCTTTATGCACAGACCAGGTTTTTTTGGCACTGAGTAATGGTGTCCTTTCTTATCCCACTTTTGGAACACACCCTGCAGCCAAATTTGGGAAATTTGTCTGGTAAAGTGTTGCACTGGTACAATACGGGCACCCTCGCTTCAGGCAGATGTGCTTGGCCCTTTCCTTCGTGGTTCTTAAAGAAGGGATGTTTTTTTATCCCCTCCTTACGAGAGCCATACCATTTTTTTTTATGGACAAGCTGCAGTTTTTATTAGTACCATTTTGGAGTACATGTGGCTTTTTGATCACTTTTTATTCAATTTTTGGGAGGTAAGGTAATAAAAAAAAAACAGCAATTCTTGTATTTTTTATTTATTTCTAATATGTCGTGGAAAATGACATGTTCAGGACATGGCTATACCAATTATGTATAGTTTCTTTTTGTTTATATATTTTTTCCCATGATAAAGGGAAAATTTGTATTTTTTTTATTTTATTAATTGAAACTTTTTATTTTTTTAGTCCCACTAGGGGACTTGAAAACTTGAACTTCTGATCGCTGTTATAATACATTGCACTACTTATATACATCTGCATGGAGTTTGTCCGTTCTCCCTGTGTTTGTGTGGGTTTCCTCTGGGTACTCCGGTTTCCTCCTATACTCCAAATAACATACAGATAGCTATTTTAGTCTGGGGACAGGGACTGATGTAAGTGATGGCAATTTCTGTACAGCGCTGTAGAATTTTTTTGCACTAATACAATAAAAATTAATTTACTTTATTTTGATGCATAGTATCTTGTGCTTAATCTTCTGTGTCAGATGGTAATAAAAAAAAAAAATCTCAGTCACTTTTTAAGTTGACCATGTACACTGACTGGACTTGACAATTTCTACGTCCGATGACCTAATGTTTATAAAGGCCTCCCGACCGTTCCTTCATGGCAGATTCCTGGAGAAAGAAGGATCGGGCATTTTGGATTTCAACATGGCAGAACAACGCTCAGGCATAGAAGCAAGGGGCTGAACCCCTCTTATAGTCCAGGGCACTCATGGGCTAATAATTCATCAAAGTCCGGTGCGTGCGCTGCCCCTTTAAAAGCGGGCACGAGCGTGAGCGTGCACCCTTCGGGATACGGCCAAGGTAAGTGGAAGTGAGCGCTGGCGTCTCCTGAGGAGGAGACTGGGGACAGCGCTCGCCGACCCGTGACAGGAATAAATGGATACATAACAATTGGTTCACGCACCTTGTAAATAGATGTCATGTCACCATGCTGCGCCGCCCTGATCCTGCCATCCCGGAACAGCGGGGAAGCAGATGTCGCATAGTCATGCGTACCCGCATCACCACACGGCGCCGGAAGGGAGGGAGCAGGACGGCGCATACAGACTGCATAGATGCATGCGTCCATCTTGCAGTAGAGCAAAGTTGCCAGGAGTGTATATATTTATTAACCCATCCGTGATGGACGCGAAACACCAGCCACTCCGGACCAGAAGAGGGACCGAGGGTTCAGATGCATCACAGACGAGTATAAACAGGGGTTTATAAGATATTTTAACAGACATATATAGAACATGAGCCAAGTATATCAGCTCAAAACCTACTGAAGAACCATCATTTATATCAGTATAACATTTCTGTATAGGAATATAACATCATAGCTTTATAAGGATATATAAAGAATTTTTAGATAAAAAACCCTTTAAAAATAATAATAATGAAATAAAAAGTGGAATACCCAAAATGTGAACACACGTGAATCAGTGCCAAGTGAAAAATTAATATACATAATCTGATTGTCACTGTAATGTAGATAACAACAGTGGTTTTATTTTGAAAAACGATCAATTTTGAGCAAGTTATGAACAATTTTAGACTTATGCTAATTAGTTTCTTAATAGACAACTGGCCATTTTTTTACTTTTTACAAACTGGACGTTGTAAAGAGAAGTGTATGACGCTGACCAATCAGTGACCAATCAGCATCATACACTTCTCATAGTTCCAGCCCAGCTGATTTCACTGCACACACAGCGTGATCTCGCGAGATCACGCTGTGCAGTCATTCACAGCGAGATCACGCTGTGCTGTGTGAGGAAGTCCCACAAAAACTTTACCGAAGTGTCGGGAGTGTGAATAGACACTGCATCCTGGCTGGAGGCAATGTCTATTCACTCTCAAGGCACTTGGGTAAAGTTAATGTGTGGGTAAGTGACAGCACAGCGTGATCTCACGAGATCACGCTGTGCTGTCATTCACAGCGAGATTGCGCTGTGTGTGCAGTGAAAGAAGATGGGCTGGAACGATGAGAAGTGTATGACGCTGATTGGCCCAGTTGGTAAAAAGGTAAAAAATGCCCAGTTCTCTATTAAGAAATGAATTAGCATAAATCTAAAAATCACTAACATACACTGCAAATGCTCTGACAGGCATAATACATTGCAATACAGTAGTATTGCAATGTGCTATCGACGTGATCACAGGATCGCAGATTCAAATCCCCTAGTGGGACTTAAAAAAACATAAAAAAACTTTACATAAAAAATATCCACAGTTAAAAAAATAAAAAATATATATTTACAATAAAACAGTGAAAAATAAAAACATACTGTACATATTTGATATTGCTCCAATCGTAGCCACTCCTAGAAGACATTCAACTTATTTTATTTAAAAATGTAATAAAAATATAAAATTGTGGATTTTCTTCCATCCCCCTCTCAAAAGAAAATGAATAAAAGTTAATTAAGTTATGTGTAACCTGAAATGAAAACAATAACTCATCCCACAAAAGAAAAGCCCAATATAAATCAACATTGCCAGAAAAGAAAAAAGTTATGGCTCTCTTCCCCCTTCAAGATAATTCTCTTCAGGATTCACCACTCCCCCTCCTAATGGGATGCCATATTGTGACTGGGATAATAAACCACTGGACACCAGGGACTGCTTGTCTTGGCTGTGGTAGTGGAATTATGTTTGTATTCGTTTTTCCAGGCAAGATCACCCCTGCTTCAGGTCAGCAGTCAGTACTGGGGCAAACCTGAGGTTGCATGCTTCCTAGATTGATCCTCATTGCTGGGGCCCTCATAAAGAACATTCTTCTTTTTAGGCTACAGGGAAGCACATGTCATCAATAATGCCATATAGACTCCACATCGGACACTCCCAATTATTTTCTAGGGCTTTCTAATAGTGTACTCACCCATTTCTTCATTAATAATCCATCTTATAACCATTTCTACTTCTGACAGTACCAATTTGGATATCTTCATTGATTTTTAGTTTCTTTTGAGAAATTGCTGTTCTGGAGTCACACAAATGGCTAAATATGTCCCAAATTGACTGTTTTCTATTACATGTGTCCAACCGTTATTATTGTTATAGATCTTATAATGTCTCGATGCAACTATTACATTAGCACTGAATAAGTACATACCATTTGGTGTGCCATACAAGGACAACATGAAAATATTACGTCTGGTTAGATACAGTTGACATTATTTATTCAGGAGTCTACCTTGTAATTTCTCTCCAAGTGCTGATCAGATGGCTTCTAATGGTATGATTGCTTGCTAATGCTCCCTTGTTGTTGCTTACTGCTTCAATGACATGCTAATAGCTACTGTCAAACATCACGTGATATTGTTACAGCATTATAGGAATTATGACTGTAAATAAGACTGTCCTATTCTCTGAAGCCATGCCTCAGTTATTCATTCAGGAGAGATATACAAGAAAAGATAATGCAGATGTTAGTATACAGTGAAAAAAAACATGAGCTGAATAATTTTAGTGTCCTAAAACAAATCCAAATTTATGCAACTATAATGTTAATTACAGACTCGGCGCTTTCGATTTTGTTGACACAAAACATAGATTATATTGGCTTTGATTTGCTAAAAATCTTAAAACTCTCTAATGGCTACAGAGAAATATCTAACAGAAGTTTGTACAATAAATATTTTGACTGTCATTAGTCACAAATCAATAAATGGAAAGTTCATAATGTGTGGTCTTTTAATATCGTGAGTGAACAATTTTTAGAGGCCTGATGCTATCGGCTCTTTAGAAACCCCTTAACCCACCATGACTTACACTACCGTTCAAAAGTTTGGGGTCACCCAGACAATTTTGTGTTTTCCGTGAAAACTCACACTTATATTTATCAAATGAGTTGCAAAATGACTAGAAAATATAGTCACGACATTGACAAGGTTACAAATAATGATTTTTATTTGAAATAATTTTCTCCTTCAAACTTTGCTTTTGTAAAATAATGCTCCATCTGCAGCAATTACAGCATTGCAAAATGGAGTGATAGCCTTCCTTATTCAAAATCCCTTTTACCTTGTACAAATCTCCCACTTTACCAGCACCAAAGCAACCCCAGACCATCACATTACCTCCACCATGCTTGACAGATGGCGTCAGGCACTCTTCCAGCATCTTTTCAGTTGTTCTGCGTCTCACAAATGTTCTTCTGTGTGATCCAGACACCTCAAACTTTGATTCGTCTGTCCATAACACTTTTTTCCAATCTTCCTCTGTCCAATGTCTGTGTGTTTTTGCCCATATTAATTTTTTTCCTTTTATTAGCCAGTCTCAGATATGGCTTTTTCTTTGCCACTCTGCCCTGAAGGCCAGCATCCCGGAGTCGCCTCTTCACTGTAGACGTTGACACTGGTGTTTTGCTGGTACTATTTAATGAAGCTGCCAGTTGAGGACCTGTGAGGCATCTATCTCTCAAACTAGAGACTCTAATGTACTTGTCTTGTTGCTCAGTTGTGCAACGGGGCCTCCCACTTCTCTTTCTACTCTGGTTAGAGCCTGTGTGTGCTGTCCTCTAAAGGGAGTAGTACACACCGTTGTAGGAAATCTTCAGTTTCTTGGCAATTTCTCGCATGGAATAGCCTTCATTTCTAAGAACAAGAATAGACTGTCGAGTTTCACATGAAAGCTCTCTTTTTCTAGCCATTTTCAGAGTTTAATCGAACCCACAAATGTAATGCTCCAGATTCTCAACTAGCTCAAAGGAAGGTCAGTTTTATAGCTCCTCTAAACAGCAAAACTGTTTACAGCGGTGCTAACATAATTGCACAAGGGTTTTCAAGTGTTTTCTAATCATCCATTAGCCTTCTAACACAGTTAGCAAACACAATGTACCATTAGAACACTGGAGTGATGGTTGCTGGAAATGGGCCTCTATACACCTATGTAGATATTGCATTAAAAACCAGACGTTTGCAGCTAGAATTGTCATTTAGCACATTAACAATGTATAGAGTGTATTTCTGATTAATTTAATGTTATCTTCATTGAAAAAAACTGTGCTTTTCTTTCAAAAATAAGGAAATTTCTAAGTGACCCTAAACTTTTCAACGGTAGTGTATGTTGTATATTTGTTTACTTATTTGTTTAACTAAAGAAGAATAAATTCAAACTTCAGAATGTCAATTGACTTAAGCAATAATGTTATTGGAATTTCTCATACAAGGAAAGAAACAAAAATTTTAGGTGTATGATACCTTTTTTATTGACTAGTAGATTACAGTCGACTACGGTATTGATTCTGTCAAAACGATGGAACACTTAAACAACAGTGACGTTTGCACCGGATCCGTCACCAATCAAACCTATGGTTTCCGTTTGTTTCAGTTTGGATTCCGTTCATGGGTTCCCCTGACGGAAAGCTCAGACAGAAATCATGAATGGAGTCCTGATGCAAATGTGAACTAAATGCCTAAAAACTGTCTTTAAACTCTTGCATCTGTAATCTACTCAGTCAGCCAATAAAAAGGTATCATACAACTACAATTCATGTCTCCACAGATAGCTAACATGCTATTACTACTGAAATAAACAATCCACTTGATTTGAAAAATATATGTATAAAAATATTACTTGCATTTGCAAGTAGAGGAATTTATGTTACTTGTACAGAGTTACTTGTAACGTTAAAGGGGTTGTACCAAGATTAAATGTTACCCTCTAACCACAGGATAGGTGATAACATGCCGATCGGTCGGGATCTGACCTCTTGGACCCCCACCGATCACGAGAACTGGGGTCCCATTCCTCCAAAGTAATGGAGCGGCAGGTCGAGCATGAACCCTGCTACTGCATTCATTCTATATGGCACTGCTGGAGATAGCCGAGCGCTATATTCAGCTTTCTCCGGCAGTCCCATAAACAGTGACTGACGTGGCAGTGCGAATGCTCGACCCCCATTCATTCAGAGAAACGGGAGTCCTGTTCTCGTGATCAGTGGGGTTCCCAGCGGTCAGACCCCCTCTACACTTTTGAGTTCACATGAAGGTTTTTTCATGTGTACGTGTCCCTCCCAGTAATATATGCTGGATGTGAGTTCTGTGATTCAAGGATGCTGCTGCCTTCACTAGCTATCATGTACTAGCATAGCTTCCTTCCCATATTGCTTTCCCTTTTTAACACCACCCATGAGAGTTCTTTTATTCTGTATAGACAGTGTGTGTGTGTGTGTGTGTGTGTCCTCTCCCCCCTCCACCGACAGATTCAGTCTGTGCTCTCCTCCTTATCTATACTACAGGGGTCGGTTAAAACTATTCCATGCAGCATAAAACAAGCCACAATATTATATGGGGAATCTAGCGCAGGGACAATATATCGATGAGCAGCAACTCACCCACCTAGCATTCATGAGGGGGTGACTACTTAGTATAACACTTGTATGCAGAAAACGTTTCTAAAGGGTGAGAGTCACACGGTTACGTGTAGTGCACAATGCTGGCTTACGCCTCATGCACACGACCGTTGTGTCACTCGGGCCGTTTTTGATGGCATCCGAGTGGCACACCATAGTTTTCAAAAACCCATTCACTTTAGGAATCGGGTCTGTGAAAAATGATCCGCGTCTCCGATCCGAGGAAAGATAGGACATGTTATATCTTTCCTCGGATCACTGACGGGACTCGGCTAGCGCACACGGTCATGTGCATGACGCGTTACAGTCTGTTACGCCCAAACTATTCGATCGGTCTGGCCGCCCAGCACCTTCTAAGTGCACTACACACAGTACCAACACCCCATTCTCCCACAACATCACAAGGCCGGAATGCATCCTGGAAAAACTACGTGTTAAATATTTTAGCCATAATACGCAAGGACTTTTTCAGTGATTTTGAGTTTATTTTATCCCATTTTCTGTGATTTGTTTCTCCTCCCTATCTACACGGATGCTGCCTGTTTGTGTGATCTCTCCCCCCTCTCCCTGTAGATTCTGCGTTGTGCTCTCCTCCTATCTAAACTGTGATGCGTACAGCCTATGTGATTCACCAGCCTGCACACTCTGCAGTGGGTTCTCTCTATTGCCTATGTGATATTTACCCCCCATACCCTTGCAGACTATGTGGGTTCTCTCCTCCCTATTTTATACAGCTTGCTCTGCAGTTTACAACCTCCGCACTTCCCCTCTCTGCTGGTATCTCTAGCACTGGGGACACTTCATACAAGAGAAAGGTAGATCAGATAACATCAGTCTTGAGCCGACAGCATCCAGAAGCAGTGTGCTGTCAGACCTGTCAGAAGCACACGGCAAACTACTATGCTACCAAAATCTACAAGTGTTTTAGAGCGCACAGCATACAGTTTTATAAAAATACAACTTCATTTATACACACAATCGCCTTTACACAACTTTGCATCAAACAGTAATTATAAGAAAAAATTGCATGAAATTCAACCTTGCAACTAAAATGCGTACTTAAGCAGACCTCTGATGCAAACAATATGTATAAAAACTGTAAGTTGTGAGGCGTTCATACATACCACACATTTACATAAACGCCAACACCGCAGAAACGCGCCAAGCAATATCCATCTGAAATTGCATGCACCAACCAATGTTTGCATGCAAATTAAATGGGGGATTATATACAGTAAGTATATATAATTTTCTGTCCCCAATTTTCTTTTCTTAAAGGGGAACCACTCGAGTAACCCTAAATTACAGACTAATAAACTCATAATGCAAATATAAGCAACGTTCCCAAAAAAAAAATAGCAGTCCAACATCATTAACCTGATGAATGTTTTTGGTAGAAGTGACATTTCTACATAGCTAATAATTTACTTGTAAGAGTAGTAGCAAAAAAAAACAGAGGCAACAATTAGGACATGCATGCCGCTCATTCTGAGAAATTGAATCATTCATTGAAGGGGGCTTGTTCAAAATAATAGAGTTAAATTGGTGCTTTCTGTGGAATAACAGGTGTCAATTTCAGCCCTTATTTAAGGTAGCTAATGTTGCACATGTTGATTATAGCGCATTTCCTTCTGAAATACTGGGAAAATGGGTCGTTCCAGACATTCTTATGATGAAAAATGTACTTTGATTAAAAAGTTGATTAGAGAGGGAAAAACATATAGAGAAGTGCAGCAAATTATAGGCTGCTCAGCTGAAATGATCTCAAATGCCTTGAAGTGGCAACCAAAACCTGAAAGATGCGAAAGGAAGCGGGGAAAGGAAGCGGTGAACTACTGTTCGAATGGATCGAAGAATAGCCAAAATGGCAAAGTCTCAGCCAATGATCACCTCCAGAAAGATCAAAAAAGATCTGAAGTTACCAGTGAACACTGCTACAGTCAGAAGTGAAGCCAAGTTACCAGCAATAACTCCCTGTAAAGTCCCGTTGTTGAAAAGAAGATCTGTCCTGAATAGGTTGAAATTTGCCAAGGAACACATTGACTGGCCCAAAGAGAAATGGCGCAACATTTTGTGGATTGATGAAAGCAAAATTGTTCTTATTGGGTCTAGTGGCTGCAGACAGTATGTCAGACGACCCCCGAGCGCTGAATTCAAGCCACAGTACACTGTGAAGACAGTAAAGCATGATGCTGCAAAAATCATGATATGCGGATGTTTCTCATACCATGGTGTTGGGCCTATTTATCGCACACAAGGGATCATGGATCAGTTTGAATATATCAAAATACTTGAGATCATGTTGCCCGATGCCAAAGAAGAAATGCCCTTGAAATGGGCACGACAATGACCCAAAACACACCAGTAAGCGAACAACATCTTGGTTACAGACAAACAGGATTGAGGTAATGGAGTGGCCAGCCCAATGCCCTGACCTCAATCCCATAGAGAACTTGTGGAGTGACATAAAAAATGCAGAGGAACTGTGGAATGTCGTCCAATCTTCCTGGACTGGAATACCCGTTCAGAGGTGCCAGAAATTGGTCGACTCCATGCAACACAGATGTCAAGCAGTTCTCAGAAACATTGGTAATGCCACTGAATATTAGTTCAGTAAAGTGAAATCTGAAACATTTTTTCAGTTTTATACATTCCATTTTTGAGTTTTTAAATAAAAATGCTAGCACTAATATTTGTTTGAACAGCCTAATATTCCTTTTCTTTACTTTCTGTAAAGGATTAACACAAACTGGATAAATGTTATTATTGTGTTGATTTGGAATTGAATGTGTAGCATTTCCAGTGCATTTGGACAACTAAAAGTTATTATCATGATTTTGCACTTTATTTTCTTTTTTAAACTCACTGCTATTTTTTTTGAACACTACTGTACATGGTCCTCTTCACAACACCTGTGTTATTGATTATTGTATATTTTATCTGAATAACTGCATCTATGATCTACTTAATAGAATCATAATTAATGCTTTTAATATTATCTCTTATGGAAATTCTGTTTTATCTCGTGGGATGTAAGAAAAACATCTGCTGCTTCTGTTATTGTGAAGAATACACCAGTTGGAACAGAAGTTGCTATAACTATGGTTTCCAGTTGTATAGCAGTTCTATCGCAGCTGTACATTCCCCCGAGTGCACTGTTTACTTGTAATGGCACAAGCAGATGAAAATGTTCTGTTTCCAGTGCAGGCTCTACTAGCACGTATCAGCCGTCTGGAACTTGCTTTACAAGAAGGGAAATGTAAGAACTCTGCACTGAACTAGGTCATTCCCAAAAGCACAAAACGTGTGGATTTTCATCGCTTCTTTCCCAAAGTAGCACTGAAAATACTAGCCAGTAGTGAGGCAAAGTGTTTGACATGTAATGTGAATATGTGGAACTGCATTAACACCATTGGAATTTTCTATCACTTTTTACTTAAAGAGGCTCTGTCACCAGCTTATAACTTCCCTATCTCCTACCTAATCTAATAGGCGCTTTGATGTAGATAACTACTGCTTTGTTGTTTTTTTTAAAACGTTTATTATTGACCAAGTTATGAACATTTTTTGATTTATGCTAATTTTTTCGAAATGCCCAACTGGGCGTTTTTTTTCTTTTCACCAAGTGGGCGTTGTATAGAAAAGTGTATGACGCTGACCAATCAGCGTCATACACTTCTCTTCATTCCAGCCCAGCTTGATTCACAGCACAGCGTGATCTCGCGAGATCACGCTGTGAAGTCACTTCCTCCAGCAGGTCCTTCACCGGTGCAATGGAAGACTGAACAGACATCGCCTCCAGCCGTGCCAGGATGTTTATCGGAATCTTCAGCGGCTGGAGGCAATGTCTGTTCAGTCTACCGTCACTCTGGTGAAGGACCTGCGGGAGGAAGTGACATCATAGCGTGATCTCGCGAGATCATGCTGTGCTGTGAATCAGGCTGGGCTGTAATGAAGAAAGTGTATGACACTGGTTTCTATACAACGCCCACTTGGTGAATAGAAAAAAAAAAACGCCCAGTTGGGCATTTAGTAAAAATTAGCATAAATCAAAAAATGTTCATAACTTTCTCAATAATAAAGGTTTTTTTTTTTAAAACAAAAACAAAGCAGTAGTTATCTACATCAAAGCACCTATTAGATTAGGTAGGAGATAGGGAAGTTATAAACTGGTGACAGAGCCTCTTTAAAATGAGGTTCCAAATTCCCTGGTGTCCTTTGCTGCAGCCTGTATTCTGTGCATAGAAACAGATAAAAACAAGGGGACATATACAAAAACACAGAGAAAGGCCATACTTATAAATGGACACAGCCAGGTCAGAAACGCTGATGAAGGAGAGTGAGCAGGTGCTTTAAATAATAATAGCCACTCCCACTGGTCTTGAGGGGAGTGGTGTGTGTGGTGCATGGGATGTGTAGTAAGAAATAATAAATGAATAGTGTCTGTGCAAGTGTAGTACTATAAGTGAAATATAGGGGGCAGTAATGAGTGAAGTGCCTCAATAGAAATAAATGGATAATGGGGTGCAAGTGTGTGAAATGGAGGGATAGTGTGTACGTCATGAGGCACAACGTGTATAGCCAGGTAGAAGCCTATTTGTGACGCCTTGATAGTTCATAGAGCGGGCTACCCTGCTTGCTATGCCAAACAACAACACACCATGCTCTCCCAGCATCAAAGACCCGGCTGTGTCCAAGAGAAGCGAATATACGTAATAATGAAAAATACCTGGGGTATTAGTGATCATTTTGGCCAAAAGGACGCAAGCTCGCAATCCACGACAAGGATCCCCAGACTTGCGAGTCCCTAACTCCTTAACTGGAGCTGAATGTTCCTGATGCACCGACAAAACAGATAAAAACAAGGGGACATATACAAAAACACAGAGAAAGGCCATACTTACAAATGGACACAGCCAGGTCAGAAACGCTGATGAAGGAGAGTGAGCAGGTGCTTTAAATAATAATAGCCACTCCCACTAGTCTTGAGGGGAGTGGTGTGTGTGGTGCATGGGATGTGTAGTAAGAAATAATAAATGAATAGTGTGTGTGCAAGTGTAGTACTATAAGTGAAATATAGGGGGCAGTAATGAGTGAAGTGCCTCAATAGAAATAAATGGATAATGGGGTGCAAGTGTGTGAAACATGGAGGGATAGTGTGTACGTCATGAGGCACAACGTGTATAGCCAGGTAGAAGCCTATTTGTGACGCCTTGATAGTTCATAGAGCGGGCTACCCTGCTTGCTATGCCAAACAACAACACACCATGCTCTCCCAGCATCAAAGACCCGGCTGTGTCCAAGAGAAGCGAATATACGTAATAATGAAAAATACCTGGGGTATTAGTGATCATTTTGGTCTGGCTGTGTCCATTTGTAAGTATGGCCTTTCTCTGTGTTTGTGCATAGAAACAGCATAGAGGCCATGACAGTGTTTTAATGTGTACTGCAATAGCCGGCTTTCCCTATTGTAGCACATGGCTGTTGGAAATGGTGCCTGTATTCTGTTGATGTTAACTGCAGGGAAATGGTGTAGAATTGAGTTTATCCATTCTGCGCTCTACAAAAGGATGTGATGCCAGTAATAACAAGGGAGTTGTTGACAATACAATTTTTCAAAATTCAGCAAAAATGCTGCAACTCCAACAGACTTGATTAAAGTCTATGGGATCCGTGAAGATTCAGCAGTATCTGTTTGAAAAAAGCCATAGCTGTCAAGGCTCCTTTATAAACGATATTAGTGTGACTAGAATCTTAGGCCACATTTGGTCAACGTGGATTTTTTGCAGAATTTTTCGGCACGGATTCTGCGCTGAAAATATATTCAAGTAGCAGAAAAAAATCTGCCACTTTCAGGTCATGCTGTAAATGCACAGGGTGAAATCCGCTAGCAAAATCTGCATAAAATACATGAGGATTTTCAGGTGGAAGAATTCCACCAAATCTGAACCCACCCTACATGCTTATATTTGTATAATTGAATTGGTAAATAACCATATTTCTCCGGTTGTATTGTCGTCAGCACCTTCCATGCGCTGCTAATGTTCCCTTCCTGTTTTACTTCCCTTCTCTCTAGTGCGCATTGTTACAACCACTAGATAAGTTAAAAGTTAAACAAGTTAAAAAAAATGGTAGGGTTCAGAAGTTCCCTAAATTATGTAATGTAAAGTATTGGTTAACATTCAGCAATCCTGGTTCATAATATTCATTTTGCAGGATTTGTGATAGATATTGCCGTGTCCACTAATAATACAACAGCTCTATAATATCTCATAGCAAAAAACAAACATACTGATTTTTCAAGGTCAAGTTAAATCATGTCACAGTTACTCTGATATTAGTGACAGGGAATAAATGAAAATGATGATGAGTGTTATAGAGGAACATAACTAAGATACATTTTTCACAGATGATCAGATGACCGTGCGTTGTCACATGGCTCAGTGAATAGGTCAGGATATTTTTTTATACTGGCTATGATGAATCCATTTATTTGTTTTGTTTGGTAAATATGATAGATTTTGGTGGACATAATCCATGATATGATATACATTTGTAAAATGCTACAAATGCACAATTTACTCCAAATAAATTTTTCATATTATTTACAGAAATATAAAGCTCTTGTCTACTTCACACAATATTTGCTTATATAACTTATTAAGGCTTGTTAAGACAGTGACCATGGGAATTCTTGGCACTTAAGAACTGTAGTTATCCATTGAAAAAAATGGATGCTTGATTTTATCTAAACATTAATGTCACTTTACATGGCTTTTATTTAAACTGGCTGCTTTACTTTTAATAAAAAATCTGAAAGACTAAATTCTTAAACTAAAAAGGAAAGGTTTACCCTGAATAAATCATGATTGGTATAAATTATGAGCCCTATAGCTCCATTGCTGCTGGGCTCTTACATCTTTCGCTCCTTCATATTGTATGGAACACCGTCCACTTGTGAATGTGCTGTTGACTTTCTCCTTCCACAAATAGTGACAAATAAACTTGAGCTTGTTTAACATTGGCCCGGGTTACCTTGGGTCCACAAGAAATGTTTCTGAGGGCCCATCCTTCAACGACACAGAAATAGTGCATGTTGAGTTTGCATCTGACCATGATGTGCAGTTCAAATGATGAAATCTTTCAGATATCAGTTTATTCACAAAAATAGAAAGGAGTCAAACTGTTTAACTGTTATGAGTTTTGGGACAATTTTTGAGTAACTTATCCATAAATTATATCTTTAAGACATCAAACTAAGTAGTATACAACAGTACTATTTATGGAATTTGTTTACAATTTACAAGCAAACCTATACACATGTAATGTGGACACATATAGGAGCTAAAAATTGATCCCCCCCTTCCCATACAATCGAGGGAAAGATCTGGCTGTAGTGGTAGAATATTTGCCAGCTTGCAATTCCAATCTGCTGCTTCTGAGGCCCACAGAGTAATTTGTATTGTAAACGTGATCATGGTCATGGAGAATCTCAGTTATGAGAGTTAAGCTACTCAGCCTTGAGAGGCATTTCAACTTTTGCAAATATATAAATGACCCATGCAAAAAAGGGAGATCTGTTAACTTTAGATTTTCTTAAAAATATGATCCCCATGACTGACGTAAACAAATCTAAGGTCATAATATTTCTCTGAACAAGAGCAGTATATTCTGTGCTAAAAACATAATTGGATTCTGTAAAAAAGAAGCGGGGAAACTTTTCTCAAACAAAACCTTTGGGAAAGACCTGTTTTCTCCTGAGGGGATTCAATACCATTCTTGGCACTGAATATACGGCTATTGCACTCTAGAATCTCTGACTGCATCCTGACTGTAAGTATTGTGAAGATGTGAAATACGTAGTCTACCCTAGGAACTGGTTTTAGCAGAAACAGCGGATTGCCTAAAGATTGGAATCGATGTTGTATTGAATTAACATTACATAAAGGGTTACTTTAATTTATTAAAATGCTGAGGTTACAGTGCGATTCACCAGGGATCAGGAAAAACAGAGTTTTCTCTTATTAAGATCAATTTGGACGATGCCTTACAGGGGTTTTTATCTTGATCTGGATTAAGTATTCAACCTCCCAAGGTCCAACTTGATGGACAAATGTCTTTCTGCCTATGTCAATTTTAAATTTTTATTTGTAGTGTGCTGATTTTAAAGTATTAAGATAACTATGGTTAAATATTATCAAATCACAAAAAGGCACACAAATCCTCCACATGTAATCTACTGGAACATATAAAATAATATGTGGATCCTAAATAATATTATAACTAAATGTAAGTTTGGGACATGTGACTGTTACTTAATCTGTTTCAGTCTGCTACTGTCACGATCTGTGGGTATGTGGACCCACTGGGCCGTACCGCCGTAGCGGTATAGCAGCTGGCCAAACAGGGCACAAAATCAATGTCTATTGTTCGGATAAAGGTACCTACGACAATTCAGAAACTAGCGATGGTTTAGGCTTGGATGGAACTCTGGTAGCAGGCGGACAACAGGTGCGGAGAAACACAGCAGGTGTAGTAGGCGACACAACACGACTCCAAGTCAGTATAGCACAGGAACATGGTAGCACGGGAAACAGGATACAGGTAGCAGGAACAAGAACACTGGAACTGGAAAACACTCAAGGAACCATTTGCAAAGACAGACACGGGTAGATACAAACATGCTCAGGCAATGCAGGGAGGGGCAGAGCCCTTTTTATTGTCTAGGGTGATCTGAGAGCCTTCAGCTCAACCTCACACATGTGTACGCGCTGGCTCCTTAAAGGGAATGTGTTGCTAGCAAAAAATGTATTTTTTTTTAGTTAAACAATTAGTGTGTGGGTGATTAAACATTGTTCTAATTTTTTTTATTTTTCTCACGAGTCAGGAAATATTATAAATTAGATTCTAATTTATAATATTTCCCAGTGCTGGTCACTAGATGGAGCAATTCCCAAAATTGCAGCATTGCATGTGGTAAAGCAACCACATTGCTTTTTGCTGCAAAATTGGGAAAAACTCACTCGCTCTAGTGAGCTCTGAGAATCCCCCCCTCCTTTATCCTGGCTAGTGCCGGGAGAAACGAGGGGATTGAACGGTCAAACCTCCTACACTGTGTGTCGCCATTTTTTGAGCTAACACACAGTGTAGTAGGTTAACATACAGTAGTAAACACACACTGAAACACGAACATACATAGAAATCACTTACCTGCTCCAGTCGCCGCCGCTCCCTCCGGTCCGTCCGCTCCGTCTGCTGCCGCTGCTCCATGTGCACAGGTCCAGAAGCCGCGACCGGAAGTAGTAATCTTACTGTCCAGCCGCGACTTCCGGTCCACAGGAAAATGGCGCCGGAGGGCGCACAGTTCAACTTGGACTGTGTGGGAGTGGCGCATGCGCCGTTCCCTCACAGACGGCGTACACCATAGTGGATGGAACGGGCCCCGTTCGCATTCACTATGAGACTGGAGCTGCTGTATTCCATGACTGTATGTGTCGTTAATCGACACATACAGAAATGGAGTAAAAAATGTCAGCCCCCATAGGGAAGAAAAAGTGTAAAAATAAAAAAAAGTGAAACACAAACACACAAATAAATATAAAAGTTTTTAATAAAAGACTAAAATCAAACTGATGTTAAATTTTTTTTTTTCGTGACACTATTCCTTTAAGGCTGGACTGAGCTCGCAAGCGCACCCTAGTGGTCACTGCGGAACAGGACGGCCGCATGTGCAGACATCTCTGGAGAGAAGGGCGTCGACAGGATGGGAGGAGCTCGTGGTCAGCGAACACGGACATTACAGTATCCCCCCTCTTATGCCCCCTCTCTTGGGACCAGAACGAGAGAGAAACTTCTTAATGAGGGTAGGAGCATTGAGATTCCCTTCTGGCTCCCAGGACCTCTCTTCTGGACCAAACCCCCTCCAATATACTAATTAAAAGGTTCTTCCTCTTACTTTTTTGGTATCTCCTTAACCTTAAACATCTCAGCCGAACCGCTGGGGGAAACTGCACGGCTAAGTGTCTGATTGATCCTCTCAATTTGGCCATTGGACTGGGGGTGGTAGGCTGAGGAAAAGTCCAACTTTATATCGAGGAGTTTACAGAGGGCCCTCCAGAACTTTGAGGTGAACTGAACACCCCAATCAGACACGATATGCAGAGGTAGGCCGTGCAGGCGAAAGATGTGTTGGATGAAGAGGTTGGCCAGTTAAGAAGCAGAAGGTAGGCCGGTCAGCGGAACAAAATGATCCATCTTTGAGAATTGGTCCACCACCACTCAGATTGTACTGCATCCAGCAGAGGGGGGGGGGGGGCAGATCCGTGATGAAGTCCATTGCAATATGCTGCCAGGGAGCATTGGGCACAGGCAGTGCTGGAGCAGGCCAGCCAGTTTGGAGTGAGCAACTTTATTTGCTGCTCACACCGTGCAGGAAGAGACAAAGTCCATAAGGTCTTTGGGCAGCGTGGGCCACTAGAACTGACGGGCAATCAGGTCTCGGGTTTTACGGACACCCGCAAGACCTGCCAGTTTAGAGCTATGTCCCCAGCGGAGGATTCTTCTTCTGTCTGCCAGACGCACAAAAGTCTTCCCCAGAGGGATGTCTCTAACTTGCAGAGGGTTGACAGAGTTGATGCAGGATGGGTCAATGATATTTTGTGGAGGCTCCATGGTGTCCTCTGTCTCGAATGACCTGGACAAGGCATCGGCCCTCACATTCTTGTCGACAGGGCGAAAGTGGAGCTCAAAATGGAACCGGGCAAAGAATAGCGACCACCTGGCTTACGGGGGTTCAGCCGTTGTGCTGTCTGGAGATATGTGAGGTTCTTGTGGTCAGTGAAAATCAGGACGGGATGAGCTTCACCCTCTAGTAGGTGTCTCCACTCCTACAGAGCCAGTTTAATGGCCAGTAACTCCCGATCCCCAATCGAGTAATTGCGCTCTGCAGAAGAGAAAAGCTTGGAGTAATAGCCACATACCATTGTCTTGCCTTTGGTACCTTTCTGAAGCTGAAGTGCGCCAGCACCAACAAAGGAGGAGTCCACCTCCAAAGAAAACTGCAGAGACACATCAGGATGATGGAGGGTTGAGGCTGACGTGAAGGCACTCTTCAAGCTATTGAATGTGGCCTCTGCCTCTGGAGTCCACACCTTGGTGTTCATGCCTTTTTTGGTGAGGGTAGACATGGGAGCGGTCAGTGAGGAGACGTTTGGGATGAACTGTCAATAAAAGTTGGCGAATCCCAAGAAACGCTGTATGGCCCTTAAGCCTTGCGGGCCTTGCCATTTCAGGATGGCCTTTACCTTCTCAGGATCCATCTTGAAACCCTGATCCGAGATAATGTAGCCCAGGAAGGGTAGAGACTTTCTCTCGAACACGCACTTCTCCAGCTTGGCATACAGACGATTCTTCCTTAATCGCAGCAAAACTTGACGGACATGTCTCTGATGAGTCACTGGATCTAGGGAAAAAAATCAGAATGTCATAGAGATAGACCACAACACAGACATAGAGGAGATCTCGGAAAATACGTGATTGACAACCTCTTGGAAGACCGCGGGAGCGTTACACAGACCGAAGGGCATTACCAGGTATTCATAGTGCCTGTCTCGAGTGTTAAATGTCGTCTGCCATTCATCACCTCGGTGAATCCGGATTAGGTTGTAAACCCCACGCAGGTCTAGATTAAAGAGAAAATTTGGGCTCCTCGTTTGCGATCAAACAGTTCTGAAATCAATGGCAACGAATATCTATTTTTTACCGTGATTTGGTTGAGACCCCGGTAGTCGATGCAGGGTCAAAGAGATCCGTCCTTCTTGACGATTAACCCGGCCCCGGCCGGGGAGGAGGATTTCCGTAGGAAACCCCTCACCATATTCTCCTTAATATAGGCGGACATAGACTGAGTCTCTGGCAAGGAGAGAGGGTATACCTTTCCACAGGGAAGAATGCGCCAGGAACCAGTTCAATAGGGCAGTCATACGCCCGGTGTGAGGGCAGCATCTCCGCCTCTCTCTTGCTAAAGACATCCGCAAACTGAGAGTAGTAAAAAGGCAATCCTGCCAATGACCGAGACTGGGGAGACTGGGCCAGATGGATTTGACCCAGGCAATGGTTGAACCCCACTGGAGAACCTCTCCAGAATTCCAGTCCAGAACTGGGGCATGTAGTCGGAGCCAGGGCAGACCCAACAGTATCGGGTTGACAGCCCTGGGCAGGACAAAAAATGAGATGAGCTCGGAATGAAGGGCTCCCACTTGGAGCTTCAGTGGTTTGGTCACAGCTATAATAGGGTCTGGCAGAGGCAGTCCATTCACTGAGGCAACAATCAAAGGCCTCTCCAGAGGTGTTGTGAGCAACTGGAGAAGATCCACCAGATCTCTCCGAATGAAGTTAGCTGCGGATCCAGAGTCCAGATAGGCAGAGACCCGGTGCATTCTCTCGCCGGACACTATGGTCACGGGGATGGAAAACTTGAAAGAAAGTCCCTCCTCACCCAGAGTTGTCTCTCCAACCAACCCTAGGTTCTGGGGCTTTTGGGGGTACAGACGCACAAGATGGCCTCCGAGGCGTTGTCTCTCCTGGATAGAGAGTTTTTAGATGGTCCGTCTTCAAAGACTACTTAGGTGGAACAGCAGATAAGGACAGCCGGTGTTGCTGAAATGTGAGAGCCGGACTAGGGAGTACTCTCTCCCGACGAGCCTCTAGGAAACGTTTTCTGATCCTTATGTCAAACCGGGCGGCCAGAAGAATGAGATCGTCCAGGGTAGATGGCAGATCTCGGGCGGCAAGCTCGTCCTTAATCAGGGGGACAGTCCCTGACAAAATGTTGCCACCAAGGCCTCGTTGTTCCATAACAACTCTCCCACTAGGGTGCGAAAGTGAATGGCGTACTCGCTCACGGAAGTGTCTCCCTGGTGAAGGGTCAGCAAGGAGGCGGCTGCTGACGAGACTCGTCCAGGTTCCTCAAATACCATACGAAATGTCCGTAGGAAAACCCTTGAAATCACGGGTCTCTGGTCCTTGTCGTTCCCAGATGGCGTTTGCCCATGCTAGCGCCCTGCCAGTGAGTAGAGAGACGATGAAAGTGACCCTTGTGCCGTCAGTGGAAAATGCTTTGGCATACAGGCTGAAGTGGATCTGGCACTGGTTGAGAAATACCCTGCAGGTCCTCGCGTCTCCATCATAGTGATGAGTAAGTGACAGAGAAAATCGGGGGTCAGCCCTGCCAGCAGGTGTAATCGGTTGATCCGTACTGCCAGGAGGTGTAGTAGGAGGAACAGCAGAGGCAATAGGTGCAGGTGCCGGGAGAACTGCAGCTTGCACATCCAGTCGCTCTGTAATGGAGTTCACTGTCTGGAGGAGTTGGTCCTGTCATAATTGGCAGACTAGCATATCCGACTGCATGGCTTGTGATGTCGTCATGGTCTTGAGTTGACCAGCAGGGTCCATGGCCTGAGCGTACTGTCACGATCTGTGGGTATGTGAACCTACTGTGCCGTACCGCCGTAGTGGTATAGCAGCTGGCTAAACAGGATACAAAGTTAATGTCTATTGTTCGGGTACCTGTGACAATTCAGACAGTAGCGATGGTTTAGGCTTGGATGGAACTCTGGCAGCAGGCAGACAACAGGTGCGGAGAAACACAGTGGGTGTAGTAGGCGACACAACACTACTCCAATTCAGTATAGCACAGGAACACGGTAGCACGGGAAACAGGATACAGATAGGAGGAACAGGAACACTGGAACTGGAAAACACTAAAGGAACCATTTGCAAAGACAGACACGAGTAGATACAAACACGCTCAGGCAATGCAGGGAGGGGCAGGGCCCTTCTTATAGTCCAGGGTGATCCGGGAGCAAGCGGCTCAATCTCACACATGTGTGCGCTCTGTCTCCTTAAGGCTGGACTGAGCTCGCGAGATCACCCTAGTCGTCACTGCGGAACAGGACGGCCACATGTGCAGACATCTCTGGAGAGAAGGGTGTCGGCAGGATGGGAGGAGTTCGTGGTCAGTGACGTTACAGCTACATATGGAGAAAGTATGTGCTTTTAAGTGACTTTAAGGGAACAGAAAACCTAGAAATTAATGATAACAGTGAATCGGAGATAAACGTTCCCCCGTTGTTCGTCAGGGTGTAGTATTTTCTGAATGTTCCTGATACAAACAAGACAAATCTAACAGAGAATTCAGGGATTCATTTACTCCCGATTCCTTTTATTTTTAGCTGGAGAGGGTGGGGCTTGGCCACGGGGGCGGACTTAGTACTTTATTTCTCCTATTGCAGACAAAGCAGTGGTGGAGGCCCCTTCTGCAGGCAGTTGTCTTACAGATAGACACAGAATTGTGAGTAGAAAGGGGAATATCTCCTAGGACAAATGAAGACAATTTTATTTTTGCTTAGATTGTGTTGATTGGTGGCCATTTTTTTATATTAGTCTGTAGTAAAGCCTGCACTGCTGTCTCATTAACAAGGTTGGTGTAATGTGGAGAGGGTAGTTACCCTAGGTATATGATATAACAGGGCCCTCAGCACATAAAAAAGTTCATAGTTGAGTCCAAGTTATAATGCTTAAAGAAATTGAAGAGCTATTCCAACACGAGAGAATAACAGATACAAATATTTAACAAAATTTTAACCTAGATCACAGATACATGCTGCTATATGCCTCTATACACCTCAGAACACCGCTGATCCCTTTGCCGACCTACTACTACTGATATCCCTGACAAATATCCATAAAGGATAAAAATGTTATTACATACTAATATCTTTTATTCTCACGTGTGTTGGAATAAATCCTCAATTTGTTTAAGCATCATATAGACTCATCTATGAACTTTTTTTGTGTGCCGTGGACCCTGATATATAATTTATTTATATTGAGATGAAACATTTAAACCAGAATAACATTGGCATAAATGATAGAAACACTTTTTTCCTCTTTACCTCTCATCATGTCCACCACCATAATACACATTTTTAATTTTCAATTAATTTACTTTCTTCTGAGACAAGTTATACTTTTAATATATTCTTTAGCATTTTGAAATTAACCTACGTTTTCCTATTATTTACAGTATATTACCAGAAGAATTTTGAAAAGAATAGAATAAAAAATCTATTCCGAAACCGCTTTTCTTTCATACTTTTTATGCAGCAAAGACATTTATGGCATACCTACGGGATAAGCCATAAATGTCTGATAGATGTGGGTTTCAGCTTTGGGACCTGCACATATGTAGAGAATGTGGGTTCCCAAACCTGTACCCCATCTGGTGAAGTGGCTGCCATCCGGGGAATCTGGGTGGCAAATGAATAGAGAGGCATCCATATAAAATGAAGGTACCAACCCACATCTATCAGACATTTATGGTATATTCCATGAATATGCCATAAATGTCTTAGATGGGAATAACACGTTAATCATTTTTTTTACCCCTTCATATGCAATAAACTTTTATTTTACTTTTAAAATTGAGTTGATTGTATGTTTTAACCTAGTTTTTATATTTGTTTTACTCCCTTGAAGACTATGTAAACCTTTGAAATTAGTTTTTATTACATTTTTACTTTTTGAGATACAGCTGCTCTGTATCCTGTATCAAAGGTTTCTTCTATTCTGCTCTCGGGCGGTTGATCATGTGGGCACACAACTGCTTGACCCACAAGATCACAGTGCCATATACATATACAGCAATGTGAGTCAATGCACTCCCGTGCGTGCCGTAAATGTATGCATGGTGTGGAAAGGGATTAACTTCTTGGCGACATCCAATGTACTTTTAGGTTAAATGTACACCATCACAATATGGGACGGGCTCAGGAGTTGAGCCTGCACGATAAGTGGCGTGTGCCAGCTCCTCTAAACAGCTGACACCTACTTGCAATGGCCAGGATTGGACATAACACCAATCCCAGCCATTTAACCCCTCAGATTCCATCTCAGAGGCATCTGAGCAGTTAGGCAGAGGCAGTGGGCTCCCTCTGTTCTTGGATCTTCCCCCATACGACCAAATCGCAGGGTGACAATCGGCAGCCTAATGAAGTCCCCAGGTCTGCCTTTTGTGATCTATTCAGTGTATTGCATGAGCGATCTAAAGATTACATGTTTAGGTCCCCTAGTTAAAAAATGTTCAATAACATTTTTAAAAATAAAATATAGAATACAAATAATTAAAAGTAAAAAAACAAAAGATTTTCCCAATTTTCACATAAAATTATGTAAGCAATAAAAAAAAGTAAGCATAATTGGTATTGACGCATCCGTGAAAGTTCGAGCTATTCAAATATCACATTATTTATACCACCGGGTGAACGCTGTAGGAAAACAAGCATTGCTGTTTTTTGGTCACCTCGTTTCACAAAAAAAATAATTGAATAAAAAGTGATCAAAAAGCTGCATGTACCCTAATATAGTACCAATAAAAAACGACATCTTGCCTCGCAAAGCCTCACACCAATCAATCGACAGAACTACAAAAAAGTTATGGCTCTGTAAACCAAAGCTGCTCTCTGACTGTTGATTATGTGGGCACACAACTGTTTGACCCATAAGATCAAAAAGTGGTGCTATAAACAGGGCCAGCCTTAGGGGTGTTCATAACTTAGATGTGATCGATAACAGCCCGCTGTCACCAAACGGATTCGGGTTTCAGCACAAGATACAGCTTCTATGTATCCAGGATACATAGAAGCTGTATCTCAATAAGTAAAAAATGATAATAGAAACAAATTACAAAGTTGCACTAAACACTGTAATACATTTAGTAAAAAAAATCTTCAAAGGTATCCATAGCCTTATAACCTGTTTGTGACCGCCCATCAGTGTTTTCAGGGTGGCCACTAACGGCTTTATTCCGATGCAATAGCCTTTTTACGGCGCTGCATCAGAATAAATAAACATAGCAGGGAGCCGTTAAATCGTAGCAAGTGCCACATCTGAGTGGTTTTGGAGAGAGGGAGATCAGTGTTTTCTGTGTAAATGGTTTCTATGGCAGCCAGGGGGCCTAATAAAGGCCACTAGTTTTGCCTGCTAGGCCATGCCAGAGGCCTTTCAGATGCCTGTCCGTTTTACACGGACAGGCACTAATACACTACAATACAAAAGTATTGCAGTGTGTTATAAAAGCGATCAGTCGATCGGATAGTGAAGTCCCCTAGTGGGACTATTAAAAAAGTAAAAACAAAGTTGAATAAAGTTAATTAAAAAAAAATAAGTGAAAAAAAAAAATGAAAAACCCAATTTTTACAAAATGCTTTATTATTAAAGTTATGATTATTAAGTTACACATATTTGGTATCACTGCATCCTTAATGACCCCAACTATAAAGTTACTACATTATTTAACCCGCACAGTGAACGCCGTAAAAAATAAAATTAGAAAAACAATTTGCTGTTTTCTGTGAATCCTGCCTTAAAAAAAATTGATAAAAAGTGATAAAAATGCCGCATCTACTCTAAAATGGTATCAATAAAAACTACAAGTCGTCCTGCAAAATAAAGCCCTCATACCGCTGCATTGGTGGAAAAATACAAAAGTTAAGGCTCTTGAAATATGGAGACACAAAAACAAATAATTTTGAGAAAAAAGTGTTTTTACTGTGTAATAGTAGTAAAACATACAAAATCTATATAAATTTGGTATCGTTGCAATCGTAACGACTCGCTGAATAAAGTTATTGTGTTATTTATACCACAGGGTAAACGGTGTAAATTCATTCAGGACGCAAAAAAGTGTGGCAAAAAGGTAACAAAAGTTAATCAATAAATTCCATGTACCCCAAAATCATTCTTTTAAAAAATACAACTTGTCCTGCAAAACACAAGACCTTATATAGCTATGTCGACGCAAAAAGGTATAGCTCTTTGAATGAGACCATGGAGAAACTTAAAAAATAGCTTGGTCATTAAGGCCTAAAATAGGCTGGCCTCTAAGGGGGTTAACATACAGGGTAACTTTCTATAGGTAATACTGTAAAAACAGTTATCTTCCTTTTGGAGGCGGGTTATAGGCAGGCAAATGTGACGCTAGAAAAAACTCATACTCCCATATGGAGAAAGAGATAAAGTTTTAGAACTGAGAGAAATACTCCTAGAATATAAGAAATGGAGTGTGTGCTGGCATGTGTCTAGTGACAGCCTCCTCGGTTTGCTAATTATGAGTGTAAAATTACAGGTGAATGACAGTCGCTTAAACAGTAATTCTGTTCTTTGCAGCTGCAGCTGCTTGCTGGCTTAATGCTGTAATTGATAGATGCTGCCAGTCGCTTAGGCGGATGGAAATTAATACTTAAATTACCATTGTTAGAGGGCACGATCACGTCATCTCGTTTACATTTTTCATCTCGAAACTAGTTAGAGTATATGTTTATTCTCAAACAGAAAATCAACCAAATTCGGCAGTGGCAAGGCAAAGCAATCAGGAATGCATTTATGTACTGAAACAAGGCTAGAGACACATAGAGGGTAGACCATTTAAATTAGATCTCATCAAAAGCTGTGAAATGTGACAAGAAGCAACTGCTAATTCAGGAATATTGATGGATATAAAATGTATAGGAGGAAACCTCCAGCTCACCTTAGGGCAAATGGACTTCCAATGCCTCCTGCGCACGGATCTTCGTGTCGGCACACGTTGATAGAAGTGTAGAAAGTAGTGGATGAGATCCAGCGCACAATGTATGCAAAAATGATCCAATGGTGGGTTTAAAATGGAATCTGGTTCCAATTTTATTTGAATGAAAGTAAAAACCGGGAGACAAACTTCCCACAGCGGGTAAGATGGATGTATTGAAGAAGAAATAGGTGTGTAGCCTACGCGTTTCAGACGGAGTCCTCGTCCTTAGTCATGGCTGAAAGAATGAAAAGTTTGACAGTCGGGGTTGGAGCTATATCCGGTTCTATGCAGGTGAATTTAATTGCGGTTCAAAGGAGTGAACATATGAAACGCAACAGTACAATTGGTATGTGAACAGTATATATGTTTCTCAACTCTCGCATATCGTAGTGAACAACTCGGTATGAATTATATGCCATAGATGAAATACTGACAAAGAAGGGAAGGAATAACAATATGTATAAGCCCCTTATCATGTCGTCATTCGTTTAAGACGCACTATAGTCGAGGCAAGTAACATCATAATCTACGCTTGATAAGATGATGTTTTATCAGCGTGATTTATAATATGAATATTCAAGTGTCAGATTTATAATTTACAGAAGAGAAAATGTATATAGTTGATCTAAAACGATAATGTTGAATTGAATTAGAACCGGAGATAAGTCCTGCTTGAATAAAAACGCCCCAACTTGTCATGCGTATTATGTTGGAGTGAAAAGATGGTGTGAATAAGGTACAAAAGAGAGAATTTAAAATAGATTAAAAGTGACAAACATTGATGTATATATCAGTAGGTCTATAATGGACTAATGGTCAGATGTAGCATGTCACATATCGCATAAACAAACAGAACAAACAGAGACCCTGAATGTATATCAATTGATAGGTTTCGGAGTGACATGCTACATCTGACCATTAGTCCATTATAGACCTACTGATATATACATCAATGTTTGTCACTTTTAATCTATTTTAAATTCTCTCTTTTGTACCTTATTCACACCATCTTTTCACTCCAACATAATACGCATGACAAGTTGGGGCGTTTTTATTCAAGCAGGACTTATCTCCGGTTCTAATTCAATTCAACATTATCGTTTTAGATCAACTATATACATTTTCTCTTCTGTAAATTATAAATCTGACACTTGAATATTCATATTATAAATCACGCTGATAAAACATCATCTTATCAAGCGTAGATTATGATGTTACTTGCCTCGACTATAGTGCGTCTTAAACGAATGACGACATGATAAGGGGCTTATACATATTGTTATTCCTTCCCTTCTTTGTCAGTATTTCATCTATGGCATATAATTCATACCGAGTTGTTCACTACGATATGCGAGAGTTGAGAAACATATATACTGTTCACATACCAATTGTACTGTTGCGTTTCATATGTTCACTCCTTTGAACCGCAATTAAATTCACCTGCATAGAACCGGATATAGCTCCAACCCCGACTGTCAAACTTTTCATTCTTTCAGCCATGACTAAGGACGAGGACTCCGTCTGAAACGCGTAGGCTACACACCTATTTCTTCTTCAATACATCCATCTTACCCGCTGTGGGAAGTTTGTCTCCCGGTTTTTACTTTCATTCAAATAAAATTGGAACCAGATTCCATTTTAAACCCACCATTGGATCATTTTTGCATACATTGTGCGCTGGATCTCATCCACTACTTTCTACACTTCTATCAACGTGTGCCGACACGAAGATCCGTGCGCAGGAGGCATTGGAAGTCCATTTGCCCTAAGGTGAGCTGGAGGTTTCCTCCTATACATTTTCTATTCCGAACATCGGCTTTGACCTCACGTGCTCACCTTTGTCCGCCCGCAAACCAGGGCGTTTTTTGGTGTATTTAGACACTCAGAACTATAAGTGTCTAGTCAATTTCGGGAGGTGGATGTTAAAGCATATTCCTGATCATTGTGGTTTTGCTTTTGAAGACGCATTTATATTTGGTCTGAAAAATTTGTGTGTGTTTTTAAATTCTCGTGACAAAACACTGACCATCATTCGCTGACACATTGTAACAACATGCATCGAACAATGCCCTGTGCAGCAACTTTTAACAGAGCTGATCTGGCGGCTCAGGTCTTTGGCAACATTGAGAACTCAGGAGAAAATAACCATAGCCTAAAGAATCTCTTTCACCAAGTGGAAAAACTTAAAACCCAGGAAGCAAAGGTGTGGTGGGATTTAACTACCCTAAACAACTACCTGTCTAAAAGCATGATTCCTAGAGGCTTACGAATAAAGAAAAATCCCTCCTTCAGATACTCCGATGATTTCTCTAACAACTGGAATCTAACATTAACCAATTGTTCCCTTAAACTAATGGAACTCATTACAAAGGAAGAGGAAACTAAACTCATAAGTCTAGAAACTGACATACAAAGAGTGGAGACATTAATCCATGCAGCCTCCAGCTCACCTGATTTTGCTACTCTTGAAGCCCGCACGTCCCAGTACATCAATAAAGTGAATCAGTCATTGGCAGAAGTCAAAAAGAGAAAGTTTATTCGAGATTCAAGAGATTATGCCAACGATGAGGTGTACACATGGACCAACGAGGAAAGAACATCTGCTCATTTTAAATCTAAATCCATTCTCAAAAAACGGAATTTTGGGAGAAACAGAGGCAACAATACCTCCAAAGTCAGCTTCAGCTCCACGGATTTGGAGTCAGTAGAAACTTCAGACAGTGAGGATCCAAATCCTAGATCAGCATCATTCTATAATCAAGACAGAAATCAGTCTAAAGCCTCAAAAAACGGGGCCGCAGAGGGGGGAGAAAACATAAAATATTCGGAACAGGACCAAGGTCGACGTCTGAGACACCGGAGAATCTAACATCGCAATTTAATATCATCAATTTGTCATCTATTACATTAACCCCAGCCCAGGAAAAAGTGCTCTCGCTCGGACTTAATTTTGCACCAGCCTACAACTTTGACCCTTTCACTACACTCCTGGACATTAATAAATTCGTCAGAGACCTTACCATCAAAAGGCATTTTATCAACAACCTGGAGTCAGACCAAGACACTGAAAATCCCCTTACATTGGCAACTACCGCTGAAAATCCCTATCCCAAGATATTTCGTTTTGATGAATTAAAAACGCTGATTAATTTGGAAAGTCTAAGTGCAGAAACACAGATACAAGATGTTAACATCTCTACAAAAATGAAAACTAGCAACCCCAAATTCTACCCTTGGGAATCAAGAACAGAATCAATGGATAAATTTCAAATGGCTATAGAAACAGATCTTCAATCTCTTACTACTTCCACAAAAGTGTTTAAATATCCTAAGAATCTATCTAAAGAATTATTCATAGCAATGAAATCTCTTGAAAATAATCACGACCTCGTAATCAAAAAATCAGACAAAGGAGGAAGTATTGCGGTTATGAACAGGGATATGTATATTACTGAAGTATCTAACCTGTTATCGGATACAGATACTTATAAGATCTTGGACCATAATCCCACCAAGAATTTCCAAATTAAAATAAAGAAATTAATTCAAGAAGGTCTAAATAAAGGTCTCCTCACTCCGAAACAGTCTGTATATATCGATGTTGAATTTCCTACAATACCTATTTTACACGCTTTACCGAAGGTACATAAGAACCTGAATCCTCCACCGATGAGACCCATTGTGTCTGGGATAGGTTCACTCCTAGAAAGGTTTTCTGAATGGTTGGACTCTCTATTACAGCCTCTTGCAATGAACACTCCAGGCTTTCTCAAAGATACCCAGGACGTTCTCAGATCGTTTGAAAAAGAAGCCTGGTCCCAAGAATTTATGTGGTTAAATTGTGATGTTATTTCGTTATATACCAACATACCTCATACAGTAGCACACAATGCACTAGAGTATCATTTATACAAGCATAGTACATATAGTCAGGAGCTCCAACTTTACATTCTAGATGTGTCTATTTTCTTAATGCAACACAACTATTTTTCATTCAATCATAAATTCTATCTCCAGCTTAAGGGTGTTTCAATGGGGGCAAAATTCTCACCATCCATGGCCAATTTGGTAATGGTATGGTGGGAAGAACTGTATATTTTTTCCGACAATAATATCTTCAATACATGCATACATTGGTACGGTCGCTATATTGATGACCTGCTTTTCATTTGGAAAGGATTAATTTCAGACATTCCCCCTTTTATTGATTACCTCAACACAAATAAAGCTAATCTAAAATTCACCCATTCCTTCCATTCTAACAACACAATTTTTTTGGATTTGGAATTAAGAGGGGAGGCAGGTGAAATCATCTATACTAAGACACACCGGAAGCCCATTTCGGGAAATACAATCTTACATGCAAAAAGTAACCATCTGAAGCAAACGATCACCTCTATTCCAGTCGGTGAAATGTATAGAGCTAGACGTAATTGTAGTACTAACTCCTATTTTATGGTGGAACAAAGCTCAATTTCCCATAGATTACGTAATAGAGGATACCCAAACTGGACACTTAAGAGAGCTTCTAACATAATTTCAAAAAAAAGTAGAGAAGATATACTTACTGATACAGTCAAATATAAAGCAGTAGACAGCAGTAAACCAGTTATTGTACTCCAATACAGTAATCAGTTTGCAGCAATCAAAGAGATTATCAATAATCGTATATCTATTCTCAAGGACGATCCAATTCTAGATGACATTTTGAAAGAAGGTTGCAAAATAGTCGCCCGTAAAGCTTCCACTATAGGAAATGCTTTGGCCCCTTCTATGTTGAGACCAGACATACGCACAAGCATGTGGATGGAACATAAGGGATTTTTCAGATGTGGTGTACATCCATGTAAAACATGTACCTATGCCTTCCCGACAAAAAAATTTTGTGATTCCTCAGACACCCACAGTTTCCCCATTAAGAATTACATTAATTGCAACAGTGAATCAGTGATCTATATTCTTGAATGCACAATTTGCAATTTAAAGTATATTGGCTGCACGAACCGTAAGTTCAAAGTAAGATTTTTGGAACATCTAGGGTATATCAGAAACCCTAATATCTTGAATATCTCTAGTGCAGCCAAACACTTTGTCAATCATCACAATAGATCAACTGATTCCTTGAAATGTTATGCCATCGAAAAGGTTAATTCACCAAAACGGGGAGGAAACTTGAAGCATAAAATTTTGGGAAGAGAAGCCTTCTGGATTTTCCGTCTCAATACGAGACATCCCCATGGTTTAAATTTGAGAAAGGATCTTATGTTTCACTATTAAAACGGCTTCAAACGATCTATTTGTAACACATTGTTCCAGTTCATACTTGATAGCCATGGAATAAATGAAAAGTACGAAATACATTACATATAAATAACTCAAAGTAGACAGTTGGTAATTAGCATCTTAATTATAATCATGCTCAGTTTATCACCAATACATGAGCAATATGAAAATCATGAGCATCCATTATCAACTTAAATAATCAGATTTACACACATTTTTTCTATACACCAATGCGAGTTCTTTTCTTTCTTCTTTTTATTCTCTATTAAATCATGTGCCAACATTCCAATGCCCGATGGACAAACATTGTTTATCCGTTGGTATTTATACGAACTATAAACACTGTTCTATATAACACATATAAATATCAAATATATTAAGTTGACAAGAGATCGGAGTACTAATCCAAAAATTCATGTTCCAAATTCTTGGAGGAAATATTTAACTATACAATAAATATTCCCATTTTTTGTATCTCTCCCTAATTATAGTGGTTATGGGATTTACATCGTTGCCTTTTATCTATGCTTTGGTCACATCGTTATATCATTGACCTAAATTCTATGGATTTGGTTTCCTAGGTTATCATAATTAACGGCTGTGGGCTTATGACTTTATAGTTCTATATACAATGCGATATATCGCATTCTTTGGTCATATTATTAATACACTAACGAATTTTTATCTATCGCTCATGCCCTATAAAACACAACCAACATTCTTTGGTAGACTAAATTTTTTGGGTTTTTATTTGCTCCGAAACCTATCAATTGATATACATTCAGGGTCTCTGTTTGTTCTGTTTGTTTATGCGATATGTGACATGCTACATCTGACCATTAGTCCATTATAGACCTACTGATATATACATCAATGTTTGTCACTTTTAATCTATTTTAAATTCTCTCTTTTGTACCTTATTCACACCATCTTTTCACTCCAACATAATACGCATGACAAGTTGGGGCGTTTTTATTCAAGCAGGACTTATCTCCGGTTCTAATTCAATTCAACATTATCGTTTTAGATCAACTATATACATTTTCTCTTCTGTAAATTATAAATCTGACACTTGAATATTCATATTATAAATCACGCTGATAAAACATCATCTTATCAAGCGTAGATTATGATGTTACTTGCCTCGACTATAGTGCGTCTTAAACGAATGACGACATGATAAGGGGCTTATACATATTGTTATTCCTTCCCTTCTTTGTCAGTATTTCATCTATGGCATATAATTCATACCGAGTTGTTCACTACGATATGCGAGAGTTGAGAAACATATATACTGTTCACATACCAATTGTACTGTTGCGTTTCATATGTTCACTCCTTTGAACCGCAATTAAATTCACCTGCATAGAACCGGATATAGCTCCAACCCCGACTGTCAAACTTTTCATTCTTTCAGCCATGACTAAGGACGAGGACTCCGTCTGAAACGCGTAGGCTACACACCTATTTCTTCTTCAATACATCCATCTTACCCGCTGTGGGAAGTTTGTCTCCCGGTTTTTACTTTCATTCAAATAAAATTGGAACCAGATTCCATTTTAAACCCACCATTGGATCATTTTTGCATACATTGTGCGCTGGATCTCATCCACTACTTTCTACACTAATATTGATGGATATGTCTGAAATGGAAGTCTGAAACACTCTCTTTCTGAAGGGAAACTTTCATTTTGCAGATGCTCACCGGAAGAATTGCTTTGATTTGATCTGATCAACTGCATGATTATTCTACATCCTAAGGCTGCTTTTTTAGATGGCCGGACTACGGCCACATGTTAGCTGGCCACACACGTACTACGCCCACGTTAGCTGGCCACACACACACACGTACTACAGCCACATGTTAGCTGGCCACACACACACACACACGTACTACGGCCACATGTTAGCTGGACACACACACACGTACTACGGCCACATGTTAGCTGGACACACACACACGTACTACGGCCACATGTTAGCTGGCCACACACACACACGTACTACGGCCACATGTTAGCTGGCCACATACACATGTTAGCGTCAGTATTGTGACCACAATACCTGAACCTACTGCAGTTCTACTGAACCAAACTTAGATCAAACTTAGGGTACTATGGTAATCCAAATTCGGTTTATTGGAAGTACAGGAGGTTCAAGTGTTGTGGCTGGAATATAGAAACAAAAATGCATCTGCAGTATGGCCACCTGAAAGCAAGCTTAGACTGTGAAAGGGCTGATGGGCTGTGGCCTAAATTCTTAGTAAGTAACTAACTACCGGGGCAGACTGAAAATGTTGTGGGTCCCCAGGCTATAACAGTCATGCGACCCTTACCACCCACAATAGTGTTTTTTTACATTATTTAGAAAACGTTTTAAGTTTTTTTCCAAAGCTGAGTTTTCATTTAATGGGCTTTTCTTATTTTACAATGCAGCCCGAAAAATTTGGTCTAGTTTTCTGCCCTCTTGTGTGAAATCTAGGCCACAATGTCGGTGTATCCATAGTAACTTACAGGGCCATTTTAACGATAGGACAAATAGTGCACCTGCACTGGACCCCATGGAAGCAGCACAGTTTTTAACTGTATCCAAGTTCTCAAGATGCGGATACAGTGGAAAACTATGGTGGAGCAAGGAGCCATTGGCTCCCTGCCCCACAATTCTCTGTAGTAAGCCACAGGAGTCTGGGCTTGGGATAGGCAGCATGATGCAATGACTGCATCATGCCTGTGCTGGGTCGCTGAGAGTGCAAGACTTCACGCCTGTGGCCCACTCTAACTGTGCTGCCAGCAGCCCGGCACAAGCCAGAAGAGGCCCCAGCTGCTTCACTCATTATGGAACATGGTTAGGTGAGTATCAGTTTTTTATTTTGATTGTCAGGGCTACGGCTATTACTGTGAGAAGCATAAAAAAGGGACATTATTTCTATGAATGGGGGCACAAAAGGGGGCATTATTGCTGTGTGGAGGTTACTTAAAGGGCCATTAAATATGTGGTGCAGAAAGTCGTCATTATTACTGTATAGGGGGCCTGAAAGGGGACACTATTAGGCCTCATTTACACGAGCGTGTGCGTTTTGCGCAGGCCAAAAAACACAGCGTTTGGCGTTCGCAAAAGGCACTTGACAGCTCCGTGTGTCATCAGTGTATGATGCGCGGCTGTGTGATTTTCGCGCAGCCGCCATCATAGAGATGAGGCTAGTCGACGTCAGTTACTCTCCAGGGTGCTGAAAGAGGTAACTGATCGGCAGTAACTCTTTCAGCACCCTCGACAGTGAATTCCGATCACAATATACACCAACCTGTGAATAAAAAAAAGACGTTCATACTTACCAAGAACTTCCTGCTTCCTCCAGTCCGGTCTCCCGGCCGTTGCCTTGGTGACGCGTCCCTCTCTTGTCATCCGGCCCCACCTCCCAGGATGACGCGGCAGTCCATGTGATTGGCTGCAGCCTGTGCTTGGCCTGTGATTGGCTGCAGCTGTCACTTGGACTGCATTGTCATCCCGGGAGGTCAGACTGGAGGAAGAAGCCGGGAGTTATCGGTAAGTCAGAACTTCTGTTTTTTTTTACACGTTCATGTATATTGTGATCGGAAGTCACTGTCCAGGGTGCTGAACCAGTTTAATTCTTTCAGCACCATGGACAGTGACTGTCTCCCGACGTCGGAACATTTTTTGCCGGGTTCGGTCAAAACGAGTTCGGCCGAACCCGGTGAAGTTCGGTGCACTCATCTCTAATTTGACACTCCGTTTGGATGTTTGTAAACAGAAAAGCACGTGGTGCTTTTCTGTTTACATTCATCCTTTTGACAGCTCTTGCGCGAATCACGCAGTTTGACTTCAATGGGTGCGTGATGCGCGAAAAACGCACGATTATAGAACATGTCGTGAGTTTTACGCAACGCACTCGCGCTGCGCAAAATTCACGCATTGTCTGCACTGCCCCATAGAGTAATATAGGTGCGTACGACACGCGTGAAAAGCACGCGCGTCGCACGCGCGTATATTACGCTCGTGTAAATGAGGCCTTACTGTGTCAGACACTATTACTGTGTGGAGCATAAAGGGGGCACTTTAAATGTTTGGGACACTATTACCTTCTAGGGTACGCTCATTAAATTGGTAACTAGTGTATCTGGAACTATTGTTTTCAGGGACACTATCTGACTGACACTATTATTTTTGGGATAACTATAGTTGACACCTATATATCTGTTGCTGCATTGTTTCATTTGTACCGATATTTTTTGAAGTACAGTATTTGGGGGCATAATGCAAAATAGCAGGTCAGTAATGGTAGCAACAGGTACAACAGTGGGGGTAGAAGTAGGGTGGGAAGTTTGTGTAGAGGATGGGCAATTGCTGGGGAGGGTGCTGGAAAAGTGTTAAATGTCGTTCTTTCCGACTTATCAAATAGTTAATATTGACCGAGTTTCCTTCAATATTCTTGATCAGTATTCAATAGGAGGAATACGGAACTTATACAAAAAAATGGTTAGTTTATTTAGATATAGTAATAAAAATAATACTATAGCAGAGATACGTACATAGACAGATACATATTGTAATATAGCTTAGATTGTTAATACAAAATAAAGATATCCTTTTACGTAGTTATTGTATGGGACAATTGTCGTCTATATCTTACTTAGCCTGGGTGTGTGTCTTCATCATTAGCATCAGTGTATGTCCTTGGGCATCTCCCCGGATGACCACTTCCTGGATGTCCACCCCCCATGTCCCTCTGTCTGTCATAAATACCTAAGAGTATAGGCGTGTCTTAACATTTAGGTCTACATTTGGAAGTCCTACAATTGTCATGCATTTCTACAATACTGAAATAGCTGATATAGTTTTGCTTGACTGTCAACGTCAGCATAATGTATCTTTAGTTCTATCGAATAGCGTTTATATTATAACAATATATTTAACACAATATAAAGTATTTAACAAAAAGCAAGGAGCCAAAAATGTCTGGAGTGCATACTCTGCAGAGACGAGTTGTGGCTGTAAAAAGTCTTCATGGCGGTATGGGCCGAATAGAGAAGGAAAAGGAGAGTTCAGAAAAGACATCCCATTATTTACTAAAAAAAAAAGGCTCTAAATTGATATGATTGTTTATTTGATTTATATGATTTAATATACATCAGAAAACAATTAACAATGTTCAGAAGGAGCCCATTCATGAAACATTTGCAAAGTCACAGAAGGGCTCAAACATAAATATCTACAAACTACTGTGGGCAAATTCTGTACCTATTTGTGCCTCCAATTTTAGAAAGAGACACATAGAGTATTTTTCTCAAGGATTTTGTGTAAATAATTAAGGGAAAAATTGTGGCATGCATTATATTCTTCTAAAATTATTGCTGCAAGGGAGAGCACAGTGCCTCACAGAGGCAGAAACTGGACAGGGTCTTTGGACATGGCAATGTTGTGTGCATGGACCCTAACTTATGCCCTATTTAACAAGCTTTACATACATGCTCCCAGAGAAGCACTATAGCACTGTCACTAGAGTTATTATGTAAGCATAAACATGTCAATAGATATAGACTTATGTTCAAGCTCTGTTTATTCATCAAAGTAGGGTGGTACCATGCATCAAAATATCGATACTATTTCGATGCTGTGCACCCTCAAACGGTTCAAGACCGCTAATTCATGTATTTAGACACTAAGCTGTGCGGCTTAGTATTGTAATACATGAATTTAGTCAGAGCAGGGCTGCGGCTGTGTAATACAGCCATTGCCCCACTCCTGACAACAAGTGTGCGCGCACGGTCAGCATGAGGTGATACGGTCGTCGCTGCACTAATGAGCGTAGGCACTGAAGACAGAGAACATGGCGGGCACACTGCAAAACACCCCCATGTGTCTCTGTCTTCAGTGCAGACATTAATGCACTCATTAATGCAGCGCCGCCTTCATCACTGCATCACCATGATAATTGCGCGCGAACACTTGTTGTCAGGAGCGGGCAATGGCTCTATTACACACCCGCAGCCGCGCTCTAACGACGGAGATCAGAGAAACCTCTGATCTTCGCCGGTATTCCCGTGAATACCCCTTTGATCGCGCCACAGGGATCATGAGGGACATACCATATATTGGCAGAGAGCCCAGGGTCCATTGAAGGACCCCAGGGCTGTCTGACCATATTTCCTGTTGTTAGGGCATACATAGGCTAATGTACTGGCATATACTGTAGATATATGCCAGTACTTTAAAGTTTGAAAAAAAAAAAGTAAAAAAAGTATTAAAATAAAAGTCTCAATACATAAAAAATACACACATTCGGTATTGTCGCGGCCGTAATAACCTGCACAACAAAATTGATAGCGACATTTATGATGTGTACGCTGTAAAAAAATAAAATAAAAACTGCTTTCTTTCACTTATTAATGTGAGGCACGAGGTATTATGAATTTAGTACCCCAATGTACCTCACATTAATAGTAATTAACCCCATCATGTACCTCACACATTAACCCAATATTGTCCATTATGATTGTGAGAAACATGATGGGGTTAATTACTATTAGGGCACATCCAGACGTGGCGGAATTGCTGGGGAATTCCGCTGCGGACAGTCCACAGTGGAATTCTCCAGCGGCCGTTTTTTACAGTTGTTTCAATACATTTTTAGGCAAGTTAGTTCAGACGTTGCGGAAAACTCCACTGCGGACCCTAGGCTGCAGTGTGGAATTTTCCCTCTGCAGCATGCACTGTCTGTTGCGGAGAAGAAGCGGAATTTCACTGCGGATTTCAGCCTTTGCAATGCAAAAACTGAAATCTGTGGCAAGTCCGCTGTGTTTTCTGCAACGTCTGAATTACCTGTCAAACATGCAAATGTTGGTGCAGATTCGTTGCGTAATTGCCCCAAATCTGCACCAACATTTGCAGCGGAAAAACTCTGGACGTGCCCTCAATGTGAAGCAGATGCAGGTTCAAAATTCATCACAACACGTGCCTCATATCAGAAAATGTAAGGAATTTTTTTATTATTATTATTGTTGGCAAAGTATCGTTCGGGTATCGAGAATCGCAATACTACACAAAGTGTCGGTATCGAAGTCCAAATTCTGGTATCGTGACAACCCTAGATTAAAGGGTTAATTTTCCCATCGTAGACATTTATGGCATATCCACGGGTCTTTATAAGGTCATGAGAAAAAAAAGTCACAGTCACATGCGATTTACATTGCTGTCTGTGAAAAGTTTGGATTTGGATACCCGACGTAACCTATTAAAGTCAATGTGTTCTGTCGGGCTCCATTAGTGTCCGTAATGCAATAGCTCCGGCACTTCAGTTTTCCGTTCTTCTCTTCCTAAAAAAACTTAGCGCAGATGTCAATGAAGTATAAATGGGGCTGTTCTTCCAGTTGTGGGACAGTCCTAAAAATGAAGTGAAAAAAAGCCACTATTTTCAAAGTTTAAGATAAAAATAATGCTATACTCACCTCCCCTGGAGCTCCTGTAGCAACGTGTCCCTGGTCCCCCGACTGGTCTCTGTGCAGTCGAACTCCTGTGATGTTCCATTACATGTAACTGCTGCAGCCAATCACAGGCTGGGATTGGGGAGGTGAATAAAGTATTTTCTTTTTTTCCAGCTGCATTCCACAGTGATAAATTTGCACAAAAATAAGCACGATTTGGTGCGGATATTAGGGTGGATTTCCCTGCGGTTTCTTGGTCGGCTTTTCGTTAGTTAACAGCCCATTAGATCACTGTTACCAATCATCTTTATAGACAAACATACAGATAAGACATAGATCAAGAATCCATGTGATGTCATTAATGACACAACCGGGTTCCCTAGCCAATGCCCAAATGCAGAAGCGGTGGCTCCTTCATTCGGGGGCACAGCGCTCAATATGAGCACTGTGTTTAAGGCCTCATTTACACGAGCGTAATATACGCGCGTGCGACGTGCGTGCTTTTCACGCGTGTTGTACGCACCTATATTACTCTATGAGGCAGTGCAGACGATGCGTGAATTTTGCGCAGCGCGAGTGCGTTGCGTAAAACTCACGGCATGTTCTATAATCGTGCGTTTTTCGCTGCAGCCAATCACAAGCCAAGCACAGGCTGCAGCGGTCACATGGACTGCCGCGTCATCCAGGGAGGTGGGGCCAGATGTCAAGAGAGGCGCGTCACCAAGGACGCGTCACCAAGGACGCGTCACCAAGGCAACGGCCAGGAAGTTCTCGGTAAGTACGAACCTCTTTTTTTTTAAACAGGTTACTCGATATGGTGATCGGAATTCACTGTCGAGGGTGCTGAAAGAGTTACTGCCGATCAGTTAACTCTTTCAGCACCATGGACAGTGACTGACGTCGACTAGCCTCATCTCTATGATGGCGGCTGCGCGAAAATCACGCAGCCGCGCATCATGCACGGATGACACACGAAGCTGTCAAGTGCCTTTTGCGCACGCAAAACGCTGCGCTTTTTGCGCGCGCAAAACGCACACACTCGTGTAAATGAGGCCTAAGTGTTTTAGTGACCAAAAAACTCATTATTTCAGTCTGCTGTCACAGTATAGGAACAGGCTGATACAGTGCAGTGCCATCAAATGCAGCATATAAATGAACAAATGAACAGTCTTCTGGCACATTGGACATCACATTAGCCCATTCATTGACATAGGGGAGTCGAGGAGTTAATGCAGGATAACATACACCCACACATACACCGTTTAGCCACAACATTAAGGGTAAGGACTCACATAGGGAAGCCCACATGAAGCCTAAAACCATAACCACATGCGGTGGACGCAGAATACAAATTGATAATTAATAGCGGCACCATTTTGCAGGTGATACTGCAGTTGCACCCCCAAACTATGCGGCCATTAACTATCAATGTTAATTGCTTCGTGGTTTTGCAATCCGTGCCCACTGCACGTAGTTCTGGTTTTTGGCCACATGCGGCGCCACTATATGTGTCCTAACCCTCAAATTACTGCCAAGTGTTACGACCAGCAGGTTTGTGGACCCCCTGGCCTACTTTACCAGTTTGTTCGGGGCCACCTCTAAGGGCGTTGTCTAAGTGGCCACCCTGTCTTCACCCTTTAACCCCTGCACAGGGGTCTTGTCTGCGCTGTGGGGAGGCTACTAGGTCACTACCTCTTGAGGTGGTCCCACCGGAGTAACTGCTGGACAAACAAATACGAGACAGGCACAGGCAGATGTTACCTTGATGGATCAAAGCTAAAAGCGGATCACAGGTCACACGTGGATAGCGGATAGCTGGACACAGGCAGGTAGCTGACAGCTAGACACAGGCAGGTAGCTGGTCTCAGGCAGGTAGAAGGTAACTGGTCACAGGCAGGTAGCAGGACACAGGCAGGTAGTAGGCAGCTGGGCACTGGCAAATAACAGTTAGCAACAGCGCACTGGATACAGACTGGTACATGCTGACCACAGATAGCAACAGCGCATTGGATACAGGCTGGTAATGGATAATTGGATGCAGATTGACCACAGATAGCAATAGCAGACAAAATCCAGGCTGGTAACGGAAAACTGGATACAGGCTGATAACTGGTAGCAATAGCGGACAGGATCAGGTGCATACAGGAACCTTCACTGGATAACTGTAGGTTGTTCCATTATTGCTCAGGCACCTGGTGAATAGTGAAGGTGCCTTAAAAAGTCCTGGGGGAAACAAAGATTGGTGAGACACTTTTTTTTTTTTTTTAACATTCTTTTATTTATATTTTCATCAGAAATTTTATACATCAAAAGAGAAAATATACGCATCCATCATACATATATAGCAATAGAAAACAAAAAGAGAACAAAATAAAGATAAAATAAAGGTATTATGCATATAACACTTCCGAAGACAATGCACCGCAGTCTTCTTTTCCAGCAGAAGAGAAGATAATATTATAGACAAAATACATGGATATCAGGAATACATATCAATACAAAATAAGCAATACTGACAGTACATTCAGGACAGTGGGCACCACGACAATCGGCATCAGAACCACCATACATCACAATGAACTGAAATCTACACTCCGCATCAGAGAGAGGTTAAAATAGGTAAGCAGAACACGAGAACCCACAGACCATCTACAGGATCAGACCAAGCAAATCCCCCCTTCCAGCCCAGCCACCTCCCCCTCAATACAGGGCATGTGCTCCCTCTGCTGTCAGCTAACGAACCATTCCCTCAAGTTGCCAGGGGACCCATCCTACACACACCGTGGGACCTAAGCATAAATCAAATAATCCTCTGACTCACAGAACTCCATTCCTGCCAGACCAACCCCGCCGACCCTGAGTTTGTGTGATGGGCCTGTGTTGCCTCCTCCATTCTCTGCAGATGCAGTATCTCCTGGAACCATTCAGTAATGGTTGGCACGCTACTGGTCTTTCATAAACGTGGAATAACTGTGCGTGCTGCGATCAACAGGAAACTAATCAGGGTTTTCGTGTATCTTTTGATCGCTCCGGGGAGCATGGAGAATAGCAACACCTCCGGGGTATTGGGAAGCACCTGACCTGTGATCTTGTGTATCAGGTCCACTACGGTAGAGCAGAATGTGTTGATTAACAGGCATCCCCATCAGATGTGTAACATAGTTCCACCCGCCCCGCTATACCGCCAACATTCATCAGGTACCGCCGGATAAAAGGAGTGAAGCAATGCTGGAACCCTACACCACCTAGACAATATCTTGTAATTAATTTCCTGGGCTTTACAAGAGATAGATAATCTATGGCACAGGGCAAATGCTTTTGACCAATCAGCCGGCGACGGGGGCGAAGTAAGCTCCCTTTCCCACCCCTTCACAAAGGATGGAGGAACATCATTACTAAAGTCCTGTAAAAAATGGTAAATGAGGGAGATAGTTTTAACTGGGGGAGATGAAGCAACACATAACTGCTCCAGCGGTGTCAGGTCTCTATGCAAAGACAGCCTCGTCTTATTAGCAGTGTAGAAATGTTGCATCTTCAAAAAAATCCCACCGCCCAACCAGTGATCTCTCCAGTTCCGGGACAAGCGCCTCAAAAGACTTCAGACCCCGACTCGCCAGTACATGGCGAAAAGTCAGAGGCGAAGGTCTGGATGCATAGGCCAAGAAGTTGGGATGTATCCCAGGGGGAAAATCCACATTATGTGCTATCGCCACCAACGGACCATAAGGAGGTATCACTATCGCCAAAGCTCGGAAACGTTTATATGTGAGTACCACTTGTCCCGCAACCAAAGGGAGCAGAGCATTCCCCCGTGGCGTAAAGTACCTCAACCGGAGCCACGGAAGTGCAGTAAGGGGAACCGGCACCAAAAAGTTCTCCAATCTCACCCATAGCTTAGAGTTCGCATGGTGGAACCAATCCAATACTCGAACGCTCACAGCCGCAAAGTAATAGGCCAGACAGTCAGGCAATCCCAATCCCCCACAACGCTTTCTCTTGAAAAGAGTAGCTTTCACAATCCTAGGTGGTCTACCTCGCCAAGTAAACCTGGTCAGTGCTTTATTTAACTGAAGAAAAAAAACCCTGGGCAGTACACACGGAACCGTCTGAAAGAGATACATCAAAAGAGGCAGGACATTCATCTTTACAGCACTTATTCTTCCCAGCCAAGAAAAATCCTTGGCTTCCCACTTGGCCAAGTCAGCTCTAAGAGTTTGGAGAATAGGCAGGAAATTGAGAGAGTAGGAAACCGCAAGAGCAACAGGTATCCGCACCCTTACATATTTCAGCGAGCCCGTCTTCCATGAGAAAGAATAATTACTACGCACCTGATGAGCTTCAGAAGCCGGCAGTGAAATGTTCATGGCCTCGCTCTTAGAGATATTCATCTTATAATTACTAAAATATCTATACGTCCAGATTGATTTCATCAGAGGCGATAATGATAGGTGTGGTTGTGTAATATAGAATAGTAAGTCATCAGCAAACGCAGATACCTTAAAATGCATTAGTGAGACACTTTTGATTTTATTGCGCTGGCCCTTAAGGAGGCGGCCGGACTAGGAACAGTGCGGCAGAAAACATAGTCAGATGCTGGCAGTCTGGAGGAGGGACAGGGCGCCGGACAATGTACGAGATCCGGTGGAGGGGATCGCTGGATGCAGTGGGACCCGCCGCCGGCGTTACAGTACCTCCACTTACACTCCCTCTTCTTGGGTCCAGTACCAGAATGGTACTGATGTTCTCAGAGGGCTCCTAAGATCTTTCCTCAGGATCATATCCTTTCCAATTGACAAGATAAAACGTCGTATTCCCAAATCTTTTACAGTCAAGAATGTCATTAATTTCAAAATATTATCCAGTATCGACAGGGGCAGAAACAGATGTGACAGAAGACATTCTAGAAAATTGTTCAGCACTATAAGTAAGTAGTGATACATGGAAAGAATTAGGGATCCTAAGTGAAGGAGGTAGAATTAGGGATCCTAAGTGTGGCTCACCAGATTTATTTTCTTCAGGATCTCAAATGGACCCAGGTAGCGAGGAGCGAATTTGTTTGAGGGTACCTTCAGGTAGATGTTTTTTGAAGATAGCCATACCTTATCTCCCGGAGTATATTGTGGAGGGCGTTTCCTCTTTTCATATGCACACTTTTTTATGCGAGTTATAGCTTTGATGATGGCAGATTTTATTAGTTGCCAGACCTATAAGAAATTTACAAAAGTGGAATTGGCAGCAGGAACTTCTGAGGAAGCAGACATGGGAAGAGAAATCTTAGGATGCTGTCCATAGACGATGAAAAATGGTGAGGATCCTGTAGATCGGTTGTTATATGAGAATTTAGCCAAGAAAAGGAGATTCACCCAAGAAAATTTTCCAGGATATGGTTGACCCTCTCCACTTGGCCATCAGATTGTGGGTGGTAGGCAGAACAAAAGTCTAGCTTGACTATCTGTAGGCCACACAGGGTTCTCCAAAATTTTGAGGTGAATTGTACACCGCGGTCCGAGACAATATGCTGGGGCAGGCCATGCAGAGGGAATATATATTGTATAAAGAGGCCAGCAAGACAAGGGGCAGAAAACAGACCTTGCAGAGTAACAAAATATGCAATTTTGGAGAAGTAATCCACTACCACCTAGGTGGTATTGCAGCCGGTTAAGAGAGGTAGATAAGTCACAAAGTAAATCGCGATGTGTTGCCATGGAGAATCGGGAACTGGGAGAGGCAGAAGAGGGCCAGCTGGTCTAGTCTCGGAGACTTTATTCTAGGCACAGACAAAACAAGAGACTACAAAGTCCTGAACATCCTTGAACATAGATGGCCACGAGAACTGACGAAAAATTAGCTCCCGAGTTTTCCGCACACCGGCGTGACCGACCAGTTAAGAGCCATGTCCCCAGTAAAGCACTTTCCTTCTTCTCGCGCCTACCTGCCCTGGCATGGATTTAACTGCTGCGCGGTCTGTAGGTAAATCAAATTCTTATGGTCTGTGAAGTTAACCACAGGATACACGGCTCCTTCCAGCGGATGTCTCCACTCTTCCAATGCCAATTTATTTGGAGACGTCTGGATGCTGTAATATCGTGGCAGCAGAGAAGGACTCTTTTATAAAAAAAAAAAAGCAGATTTGGCCTGTTGGGTCCAGTTCTTGGCATTCGCTCCTTTCTTTGTAAGGGGTGATATAGGGGCCAGCAATGAAGAGAAGTGGGGAATAAACTGCCGGTAAAAGTTTGTAAATCCCAGAAAGCGCTGAATTGCACAGAGACCCTGGGGATTAGGAAACTTCAACACAGCAGACACTTTGTTGGGATCTATCTTCAAGCCCTGTTCAGAGACGATATAGATATTATCTAGAGAGGTAAGGGAGGATTTCTCAGAGACACATTACTCCAACTTTGCATAGACCCTGTTCTCCCGGAACCATTGAAAGACCTGTTGAACATCTTTCCAGTGTGTAGTCAAATCGGGCGAGAAAATCAGGTATGTTATCTAGATAAACCACCTCATTGACATATAATACAAAGATCATGGAAAATGTCATTTAAAAACTCTTGAAATATGGCAGGAGCATTACAGAGTCCAAACGGCATGACAAGAAACTCATAGCGTCCATCACGTGTAATAAAGACAGTGTTCTACTCGTCACCTTTACATATGTACGGTATGCTCCGAGCAGATCCAGTTTAGTTCCACAGATTTTGGCTCCATGGATCCTGTCAAAGAGTTCTGCGATAAACGGAAGAGGTTACTTGTTTTTTTTTTTTTTTTTTACAGTGTTCTTGTTAATCTATGCATGTCCGAAGAAATGCATCCTTCTTTTGGTCGAAGAAGAAACCGTCTCTGGCCGGTGAAGAAGACTTCCTGATGAATCCCATTGCTAGGTTTTCTCATACATAGCTAGAGTCTCTGGTAGGTACAGCGGATAGACTCAACCACGAGGAGGCGTTGACCCCGGCAAGAGATCAAAAGGACAGTCATAGGGTCGATGTGGTGGCAATGTATCTGCCTCTTTTTTACAGAAGACGTCTGCATAGGCCTAGTAACAAGGATGCAGACCCGACAGGTTCTGTGGCACAGGCGGTGCAGAGGCAGGTTTGATGTGTGTCAGTAACTAGGTATGGCAGCTTGATCCAATCAAGGACGAGAGCGTGTAGTTGTAGACGGGAAGATCCAGAAGCAAGGGTTTAATGGATACTGACATAGAAGGAGATCTGCTCTAAGTGAAGGACCCCTAACTGCATAGACAGAGGCTGTGTTATAAATAGTATGGGATCAGGAAGGTGTTGACATCTACGAATGTCACTGTCAAGGCTCTCTCCAGACGATCAATTGGCAGGTTAAGACGAGTCACCAGGTCTTGACAAATGAAGTTCCCTGTGGACCCAGAGTCAAGAAAGGCTTGGATGGTGGCTGATGTATGACCACAAGACGATTTCAAGAACATGATCAACTTTGGAAAGAGGTTCTCTCTACCTAGAAGTTTCCCGACTTCACCTACATGCAGAGTACTTGCACTGTAGGTTTCGGGTTGCCAGCAAGTTTGTGGACCCACTGGGCTACTCCACCGGTTTGGCTTAGGGCCAACTCTAAGGGAGTTGTTTAAGTAACCTCTCCAGTCTTCATGGAAGAAGGTGGCCTGGTCTGATAAATCATGTTTTCTTTTGTATCATGTGGACGTCCAGGTGCATGTATGTCGTTCACTTGGGTAAGAGATAGCACCAGGATGCACTATGGGAAGAAGCCAGTGTGATTCTTTGAGCAATGTTCTGCTTTAAAACCTTGGGTCCTGACATTCATGTGGATGTTACTTTGACATGTACCACCTACCTAAGCATTGTTGCAGACCAAGTGCACACCTTCATGGCAGGGGTATTCCCTAATTGCAGTGGCCTCTTTCAAAAGCATAATGCGCCCTGCCACGCTGCAAAAACTGTTCAGAAATAGTTTAAGGTACGTTACAAAGAATTCTAGGTGTTGATTATGCTTCTAAATTCCCCAGCTTTCAATTCAATCGAGCATCTGTGGGTTGTGCTGGAAAAACAAGTCCAATCCTTGGAGGCCCCACCTCGCATTTTAAAGGATCTCCTGCTAAAATCTTGGTGCCAGATACCATAGGACACATCAGAGGTCTTATCCAGTCTATTCCTTGACCGGTGAAAGCTATTTTGATAGCACGAGGGGGACTACATATTATTAGGCAGGTGGGATTAATGTTATGGTTGAACTGTCTATTTAAAATAAAAATAAAAGCAGTTGTCCAGGATTAATAAAAAGGATCTGCTTTTATTCTAGAAACAGCTCTACGATTGTTTATGAGTCCATTATTGCAGCTCATCCTCGTTGCCTTTTTCTGTCAAAAAACATTAATAAAAACTCTTATTTCTAGTCCTGTACAGACCCTTTGAAGTCTCTAAAATGCAGACAGTACCACATTTTGAAAATACACTTATGGCTACATTTTACGTTTAAACTACCACATTGTGTGAATGGCATGAAAATGTTTAATTCTGAATTCTTTTACATGTGACATCTGGCTTGTACATTACCTTTAATGCAAAATATCACTCCAGGATAAACATAAATGCCGCTTTGTGTGCAGGTTTAGGCTTCATGCAGACCATAATAGATCATATTAGGGATCCCTGTAATACAGATCCTATTACAGCACCCATAGAATTTTATGGCTTATACTGTACCTCCATGGAGGTCCATTGCCTAGAGTGGTGCTCAGTTGGAGGCGGTGTGGGCACACTAAAAAAATTTCAAAGTGGCAGCAGGATGTTGGTTTTGTATAGAGGGTGGGGATGTGCTGAGAAAGCAGAGAGCCAAAGATGTCAGTGTGGTAAACTCTGCAGAGGCAAGTCGTAGCTAGAAGAATTCGGCATGGTGGTCCAGGCCAGATTGAGAATATGGAGAAAGCAAATGATTCTAATCAGAGAAGACGTGTGTGGTATCTGACCACTATATGATCACTGTATTTAGCCTCACTATGGTAGTAATATTGACTTACATTATGGTGGTAATTTTTGTTTTCCCGCAGTGTTTTTTTTTTTTTTATTCAGCAACGGTATGGAGGTATTCTTAAGTCACTGTATGGTGGTGTTATTTAGTCACAGTATGGTGGTGTTATCCAGTCATGGAATGGTGGGATCATTCAGTAACAGTATGGTGGTGTTATTCAATGACTGTATGGTGTTGTTATCCAGTCCTGGTATGGTGGTGTTATGCAGTCACGGTATGATAGTGTTATTTAGTCACGGTATGGTGGTATTATTCCATTCACTGTATGGTAGTGTTTTCTGGTCACTGTATGTTGGTGTTATCAAGTCATGCTATGGTGGTGTTTTCCAGTCACGGTATAGTAATGTTATCCAGTCATAGTATTGTGATGTTATCCAATCACAGTATTGTGGTGTTATCCAGTTACTCTATGGTGGTGTTATCCAGTCACAGTATGGTAATATTTTCCTAGCTACGATATGGTAGTGTTATTCAGTCACAGTATGGTGGGTTTATCCAGTGGCGGTATGGCGGTGCTATCCAGTGACGGTATGGTAGTGGAATTTAGTCCCGGTATGCTGGTGTTATCCAGTCATGGTATGGTGGTGTTATCCAGTCACTGTATGGTGGTGTTATCTAGTCATTGTATAGTGGTGTTATCCAGTCAGGGTATGGCGTTGTTATCCAGTCCCGGTATAGCGGTAATATTTAGTACACTGTATTTATTATTATTTGGGGATAGGGCTAATCTATGTATACAGATTACAGAATTTGGTACAGCATAGTGTGCCCTGTATTTCCCAATAGAGCACATGAGTCTTGGTGAAAACAGTCTGATATTACACATTGGCACACAGAGGCTTTTTTTCATGCATTCTTTCAAAATCTGAGAGAAAAAAATTGTGACATGCTCTATCACATGTCATATTATAGAAATATTCTCTGTTGGAAGCAATGCCTTACAAACAATATGTTATCACTGGTTCTTGAGTCATTGGTAGATTCCATGCAGATGTAAAGTCCATTCAGAAATGTTCTGTCATTGGCAAATTAACTCCATACTCTCCTACACTATTCTAATACAGCATTAAACATGTTAAGATTATAGCTAACTCGATCCAGTGCAATACGTAATGAAAATTAAACAAAAAATTGCACCCCCAAAACTTCTTACTGTCTACATATGCAAATGGAACTTAACATTCCACTACTCCTCAACTACATGATACATCTACTGTATATATGTGTGTGTGTGTGTGTGTGTGTGTGTGTGTGTGTGTGTGTGTGTGTGTATATATATATATATATATATATATACACACACACACACACACACACACATACATACACTCCTATTGCCTTTAAATTGGCAGCTGTCTGGCATTTATTCACTTTCCCCAATAATGTCACATTTTGAAAATATATGCCCAGAGCAGTGCCAATTACAGGATATTAATGGCAGGATGGCATGCATATGCCTGATCTGGGAAGCAGAAGGTTAATAGACGAACAGCTCCAGAAGATCCCATTTATCAGTTTCTATTTATCTCTCCTTGGGAGGTGGCAGGTTTACAGTAAATACCTTCTGTCCTCCTAATTTTCTAATGATGGGGATAATGATGGAGAATGGGGAAGTCATTAACAGGGACAGCCTCTGTGCATCACTCTGTCAGGCACATCTCTCCCAGACCTGCAATGAGAAGTGATGGGGCCCAGCTGTTCAGCAGATTCCAATCCCTTCTTTCCACTGCCAGCCTCAAAAATATTCATAAACAAAAGTAAATGGCAGCCTGACGGCACATCTATGTGTGCAGCGTCCAAAAACATTCTGCATTTCCAGACATCCTTTTTAGCTTCTTAAATCTTCATGCTTAAATGTCATTCTATTATATATATATATATATATATATATATATATATATATATATATATATATATATATATATATATATATATTTATTCATTATATATACACACACCCCCACTGTATAAATGAACCATGAAAATCCAATTAGTTTGCACTAAATTGATGGATTGATCCACAGCGTCTGAAAATTACAATGACGCAAAGTTGAACTAATGCGAGGCACCTGTTACACTGATGCCGAAAGATTGTCATGACAAGTGCCTTTTACACGATTCAAAGTTAATACATCCAACTTGTTTTCTTTGAGCGCAGAGATTTGTTTGATGTAACATGTGCTTCAATTTGAAGGAAACTTTATTTCCATTATTCTTTCATTTTCTTGGAGTTACTAGTGTCACAGATCTTTACCTTTAGGGTCAGTTCACACGTTGCGTAAATACTGTGGATTTTCCGCAACGGAATTTGTTGCAGAAAATCCGCAGCAAATACAGTAGCAGTAAAGTGCATGAGATAAAACAAATCTCATCCACACGCTGCGTAAATACTGAGTGGAAGAAACGCTCAGAAATTGACCTGCGGTGCGGAATTATATTCCGCAGCATGTCAATTGTATTTGCGTAAACACTGCTTATTTGTTGTGGGTTTTCCCCATTGAATTTAATGGGGATGTAAAACCGCAACAAATAGCAGTTGTTGCATTTTTTTGCGGTGGGTTCGCAGCGATTCCGCCGCAAAAAAACGCAACTCTGCAAAACTCTCCAGCCAGCCTCCTGGGATGATGTTTCATCCCATGTGACCGCCACTGCAGCCAATCAGAGGCTGCAGCGGTCTCCTGGGATAAGTGCTGCAGTTTTCCGCAGCGGACATTCGAAAAACTGCACCTCAGTTTGGTGCGGTTTTTCACCCAGGATTCCCTGCGGCACACAGGACGGATACGCTGAGTGCTTTTATGCAGCGTATCCGCCCCGTATGAACTCAGCCTCAATCAAAACACAAACAATTAAATTCTGTTTAAAGCCTCATTGATATAATTTAGAAGGGCCCTTTTTTAATAAAAAAAAAAAATGCAGAAGCCATATTTATGATGTGTTTTTTGTAATTGTTCTTTTTTTTTTTATATATTCACACCACATTTCCAATAATGAATGTTTAAACTGCATGCATGGCAAAGGTCAGACCTAGAGTATGCTGAGATTTTTAGAAAATGAAGACTGCAGTGGAAAAAACTATAATGTGAATGTGGATGAAATTCCACTCACTAGCACATCTGATTGCTTCCCGATGGGTATAGGAATTGACATCTCTGACTGAGAACTTGTCCTTACAGAGGGCGATACAATCACAATAATGATTAGGATTTCCTTTGCAAGGTCAAATATGTGGACATTGTGGGACCTTTCATAGGCTTTCTTGATTTAATTTATCAGTTGAAATACCATCATGTTACAAAACGTTGCCAAGCACCTACTTTCTGTGTCCGATTGTTCTAGTTCCAGGGTAGACTCTCCTCTCCCCAGGATCGTCTTTCAACCATTCCTAGCGGCTGAGCTCCCACCAGTGCTTGGCGTGCAGTACTACAAGCCAGAGCTCCACCTTGTGGTCAGGATGAGGGACTACTTTAGAATTAGAAGACCTCCCTCTTGCGTCACATGATCCAATTGGACTGCATTAATAAGCCTCTTTCTGGTACCAGGGTATTAGGGCCCATCCTGACTCCAGTACTCTAGTTCTTGTAGCTGTGATTGTCTATTCTTGTTCCTGATCTTGGCTTGTTTCTGAATCATTGTCTTTGGCCCTGACCTCGGCTTTGTTTGACTTTTCTCTTGGATCAAGATTTGGCACCGCATCGTCGTATAATTATATGTCTGCATTCAACCAGACACATTAAGGGGTCAGTTAGAGGACTGCAACCTGCAGCTCTCTGCCAACCAAGTCCATATAGTCTTGTGGGTGGTCCTTGGTGAAGACCAGGTCAGTGCTAACCTTAAACTTGTTCTAGATAATTACATTTGTTGGGACCGTATGAAATGTTCACACTAAATTTATGGGCAGATGTATGTAACTTTGTAAATGGCATACAGTGCCATTGACTGCCATTAAAAAAAGTATACATTATTTTTTTGTGTACAGTTGTATTGAAAAGCGTAGTAGAATACACTTTTCAGTACAGTTTGGGCTGTGGTATCCCGACATAATATCCTGTAATATCTGTCTGGCAGTGGCGGATTAAGTAGACCATGGGCCCTGGGCTGTTACCCAAACTTGGGCCCCCCTTCCTCACCGCCGCGCCGTAACTATTTTTGACACTACTTTTTTGGGCAAGCATTAACAGTGTTACGATTTCCCTTGTCACAGGGCTGTGTCCCTACATACTGAGAGTATCACACTGTGCAGGGACACAACCTCCTGACAAGGGGAATTGTCTATCAGTCCTGGACTGCAGAAAGACGTTTTGTGAAATACAAGGATTCCTATAATAAACATGTCAGGAGAGGTGACAGATTCTCTATAAATCTAGTGACTCACAGGTGACGACGTCTCAGATTCTAGTAGTTTTTTTCCTCTTTTCTTCTCCATCCGGTCCAGCGCTCATGACGACTTCTCCCGGCCATGACTCATTTCTGCAGAATTTGCCACTCAGACGTCTCCTCACTTTTCCAACATTTCCACACCTATAAACGAAAATAAAGTTATCATGGTGCCACATACTGTGCCCCTAAATATAATAGCACCAAACACTGCGTGCCTGAATATAATAATACCACACACTGTAAAACACCACATACACACAGCCCCCTGTACATAGTGCCACACACAGCCCCTGTAGATATTACACACCCCCATAGATATCGCCATACACAGCCCCCTCTATATATCACACATCCTCCCCGTAGAGAGCGTTACACACAGCCCCATATAGATAGTGCCATACAGCCCCCTGTAGAGAGCGCCACACAGCCCTCCCCCTCTTGTAAATAGCACCAAAAAGCCCCCCCTATAAAGAGCGCCACACACATACCACTGTGGATAGCACTACACAGCCCCCCCTTGTATATAGTGCCACATAGCGCTCCCCCTTGTATATAGTGCCACACAGCGCTCCCCTTGTATATAGTGCCACACAGCGCTCCCCCTTGTATATAGTGGCACACAGCGCTCCCCCTTGTATATAGTGCCACACAGCGCTCCCCCTTGTATATAGTGGCACACAGCGCTCCCCCTTGTATATAGTGGCACACAGCGCTCCCCCTTGTATATAGTGGCACACAGCGCTCCCCCTTGTATATAGTGCCACAAGGTTATGTACACATTTAAAAACTTTAGATCATAATTTTATATATATATATATATATATATATATATATATTACCCAATTACCCTAATATAGACATGTAATATATTACAATTTACGGTAAACAATGACGATTACAAATAAAAGGTCTATTTTAGGGTAAAACTATGTTATTACCAAAAAAAATAGCTGAAACGTAAAAAAGCTTATTTGTTTACTATTATTTTCAAACTTTATGAATAAAAATTGTAAAATAGCAAAAAAGGTGTGTATAAAAACGATAAAAAACGAAACCTGCATTGTCTACGGAAAAAACGTCGCAAAAATCATGTCGTTTTTATTTATTTTTTATAAAAATGTGTGTTTGGTGCAACTTTGTAATTACGTTTTATTAAAAAATATTTTTACTTTTTGAGATACAGCTGCTTTGTATCCTGTATCCGTCAGGTCAGCAGGACTGACAGGATCAGTGACACGCAGGATCCACCTCAAATCTATCACATCTAAGATTATAATTTAGTGCAGGGCCCGTTTCACTGATCCCGTCAGTCCTGCTGACCTGACGGATACAGGATACAAAGCAGCTGTATCTCAAAAAGTGAAAATATTTTTTAATAAAACGTAATTACAAAGTTGGACCAAACACACATTTTTATAAAAAATAAATAAAAACGACATGATTTTTGCGACGTTTTTTCCGTAGACAATGCAGGTTTCTTTTTTTTTCATCGTTTTTATACACACCTTTTTTGCTATTTTAGAATTTTTATTCATAAAGTTTGAAAATAATAGTAAAAAAATAAGCTTTTTTAAGTTTCAGCTATTTTTTTTGGTAATAACATAGTTTTACCCTAAAATAGACCTTTTATTTGTAATCGTCATTGTTTACCGTAAATGTTAATATATTACATGTCTATATTAGGGTAATTGGGTCAGCGCTAGCGTTACAACAATGATTGGCGGGGGGGACGACGGTTTTTATTGGGGTGGGTATTTTATGTGTATTTATTATTTCATTTTTTTTTGCACTTTACTTTCCTATTTTTTTATTACTGTGGTCTGTTCCTCAAAGGTCAAAAAAGACCTTTGGGGAACTTTATATATACTTTTTCTTTCTTTTACACCATGTTTTTCCACTGTAAGGGTATGTGCACACACACTAATTACGTCCGTAATTGACGGACGTATTTCGGCCGCAAGTCCCGGACCGAACACAGTGCAGGGGGCCGGGCTCCTAGCATCATAGTTATGTACGATGCTAGGAGTCCCTGCATCGCTGCAGGACAACTGTCCCGTACTGAAAACATGATTACAGTACGGGACAGTTGTCCTGCAGCGAGGCAGGGACTCCTAGCATCGTACATAACTATGATGCTAGGAGCCCGGCTCCCTGCACTGTGTTCGGGCCGGGACTTGCGGCCGAAATACGTCCGTCAATTACGGACGTAATTAGAGTGTGTGAACATACCCTAACTGGAGCTGCACAGCAGCCCCAGTTACAGGGGAAATCAGCCCTCTCATAGTGACGATTGTCACTAATAGGGCTGTGCTGGGTCTAGTTAGACCCAGCAACAGTCTGTCACTAACGGCACCCGGCGATCATGTGACCAGTCACATGATCACCGGGAGGAATAGAGACAGCGCCGCTGCTGCTGTCTCTATTCCTATACACAGCGTTCATTGAACGCTGTGTAAGAAGACATCGGAGCGAAAGCTGCTTCTGTCTTCTCCTCAGGGTCCCCGGCAGTCACTGACAGCCAGAGACCCGACATTCAGCTGCCCGATCGCGCGGGCAGCCAGTTAAAACCCGAGCCGTAGAAAGTCTATGGCTCGGGTTTTAAGGACCCGTCCCTGACCGCTGGCCGTAAAAATACAGCCAGCGGTCGGGAACCAGTTGGGCAGGAGGATAAGCCTGCTGTACTGACCTCAGCGCCGGTGACCGACCGCCCGGCTCTTGTCTTGCAGATTCGGAGTAACAGAACAGCCGTCCGTCGCTGTTCTGTTACTCAATGGCGGCGGCCCGCACATGTCAGGGAGGCGTGTCCTACCCCTTTCCCGGCCAATTCCCTGCTCCTCCCCTCCTCATCTTCGTTAGTTAGCAGCGCTAGCGCGCTGAATAGGTACCTTTGCAAGATGATGTGCGGTTCGGGCTGCCATGGGCCCCCTGGGAGCCTCGGGCCCCGGGCTGCCGCCCGAATCGCCCATATGATAATCCGCCACTGCTGTCTGGCCATAGAAAATTAGAAGTACAGCTCACATAAAAGATACAATCTCTCTGAAGCTGGCTGCTCGGTAATAGCTGTTGCCAAGTCATCATTCCACTGGTAACAGCTTATGATAATTACCCCAATGTCAACTCCAATCTGGCTTGCTTGAACATGTATGTTTTTCAATAGGTAGAAATCTAACCTTTCAAATTTTTGTTTGGTGGGGACTGATAGGCCTTATAGACATTAGTTTATTAAATAAATCTCATATCTGATATGAATCCCATTAGAGTCTTGACAGAATTTTGTATCTTCAGTATATTTCTGCATGCTTTGTGTTTGACAAGAAATACATTTTCCTTACATACTTGTGGTGCTGACCACATGTTGGAACGCTTGAAATTTTCTTTGGTGTGCAGAAAGTATTTACTAGACAAGGCGGGCAAGAAGTGACCTTATTACAGCTCCCCGATCAGTGCAGAGTGACAGAATCAAGATTGAGTGTAATTTAAATAACTGCACCCCATCCCTTTTCCAACTTTTTGTAAATAAAAACCAAAAACATTAAATGACAAGTTATGCTCATCTCCATATGTACTTTTTAACTGAATGCAGCATATAATTTTCAGCAACACAAGTATTGAGTTAAGCCATAATAGGTGCAGTTGAGTGGCTTGTAAGTATGGTGTCACAATTACAATTGAACATGGTAAAACCTATGTAGGGACTCCAGCATACCAGCTCCATAAAAGTTGTATGGAGTCATACTACGCCCTCCATAGACATCTGTGGGGCCCTACTGTACCCTAATATACCTTTACTTTCATACGGAGACATACAGAATACGCATCATATATAATACAATTGAAAACAATGTGTCGCATGCTCCATTATGCAGTATGGAGGCACCACCCGGCAACACTGTCTGCCTACAGTTCCATAGTATGTGTGTGGCCGCACAGTCTTTACGTGCATGAGGCCTCTTCATTTAAATCAATTTAGGCCAAACCAAAATTGGAAAGAAAAAAACAAGATGAAATGGTGATTTTTTTATTTTTATTGAAAGACAGCTTCAATACACCATTTGTATTATCTGTATACATACTGTTTATAAAGTTAGTGGTACCACTATCAAATAAATAATGTGCACTGTTCAACATTTTTGTGTCTTCATTTGAGTCACATGAAACCAAGGACCTATGGTGTTTTTCAAGCTCATTCTTCCATGGACGGGCCATCTGTGACTTGGAGACTTTGATTCTGCATTTTGACCACAATGTGCAGTAGACCTTATATGCCGTGAATTTATTTAGTTGTTTTATAAAGTAATTACTCCACAATCTAGTAACAGCACAGAATGGCTATAACAGATTTTTATTTTTATTATTTCAGCTACAGTATGCTGAAGCATGTGTTCAAAGACTTAATATGCCAAAGTAGCTTTACTTGTTAACAGACTGCATTTACCTCATCTTTGAGAACAGGTGTTTATGTTTGTTTTTTTTCACTTTTTAGTCAAGTTGCTGGAAGAAAAGTTCTTATTAGATGCATCACTAATAAGAGGGCCTAATAAGACGAGCGATATTTACGTTTGGGTGGTGTCTGAGTGTAGAACCGACAGCACACGGACTGAACACTGACCCATTAAAGTCAATGGGCCCTTTTACATGTCCGATTTTCCGCATGGACCATTGGTCTGTGCAGAGAAAATCTCAGCATACACTACTTTGGTCCCATTCTCGCATTAGACTCCCCCATTTAATTCAATGGGTCCATGACAAAATCGGACACTACACTGATGTTATCTGAGTGCAGTCCATTTTCACTGATGGAAGTTGTTAGAAGATGATGAAAAAAGGAAGTCGATTTTTTTGTGTTGGATTCTGTACATATGGCGGCACATGGGGTGCCCTATGTACTATACTCCATACACAGAGACAGTATCATGTTGTCATCACAACCCCAAAATTTCGTAATCAGACATTTATTTGGAATGAATATTAATTTGTTTATAGTCATTAATTTATTAGGCACCTCTACCTTAATTTTAACCAGTAACTCATGAGTTCTTAATAAAGTTTTGTAACTGCTTCTATTATATAGGGGATGATTCACTTTAAGATATCGATCTGTTTAAGAATTTTAGCAATATCAGTCTATACATGAGAATAAACATGAACTCAGATAAAATGCAGCCCCAAAATATTTTCCAATCAAATTCAACTATTATGTAATATATCTGACTGAATGTTACTGTACAAGGGAGAACAATACAACCCATTCATTGCAGGCTAAATAAACAGAGGTCAAACACTGAGAAAAAAAATTGTACAGCATAATAGGTCAAATTTATCAACTTTTCTATGCCAGTCTTCTAGCTTAGATTGCACTTTGTGGTCAGGGGTGTAACAGGGTAAAGGCAGGGCCCATGCCAGGCCCCATAGCCCCCCCCCCCACAATCGAACATGAAAATAAAATAAATGAAAATTAATTTAAAAAAATTACTCACCACACTGTTTCGCTTCCCCCCACCCAGATCGCCTCAGTTTCCCGGGCAGCATCAGGGCCAGATATGCTTTGCAGCATACAACATCCTGAGGCTGCACGTTGTGTGCTGTGTCACATATAATGTTCTGACATTATCCTGCCCCACGGCCTGATGTCAAAGATTAAGATCTGGGAGGGGGGAAATGTTAAGCGGTAAGGTAAGTCATTTTTTTTGTTATGTCTGATCAGTGGGGGGTGTTCGCTTCTCAACACTTTCCCGACTGGAAGAAAAGTATGGAGCAGGCTCCATACGTGTGTGTGTCGGCTGTATGTTACAGCCGACACTTCAGTGCAACGGGCGGAATTCCGTAAATTTAAAGGGGTTTTCCAATTCTATTTTTTTTTTAATCACTGCAAAGCTTCTCAATTTATCTATTAATGCCCCCTGAATATCGTTATCTACATTTTTATTTTTTAGTCCCTTCAGGAATGAGGCTGTTTTGGCCTTCAGGACGAAGCCAATTTTTTCAAACCTGACGTGTTAGTTTACATGGAAATAACATTGGAATGCTTTTACTCATCCAAGGGATTCTGAGATTCTGAGTACATATTGTACTTCACGTCAGTGAAAAAATTTGGTTGATAAATGCAATATTTATTTGTGAAAATCACCAAGATTTAGAGAAAATTTGCAAAAATTAGCATTTTTCTAAATTTAAATGTATTTGCTTGTAAAACATATAGTAATACCACACAAAATAGTTACTCGTTTACATTTCCCATATGTCTACTTTATGTTTGCATCATTTTTTGAACATTCTTTTATAGGACGTTACAAGGCTTAGAACTTTAGCAGCAATTTCTCATATTTTCAAGAAAATTTTAAAAGCCTATTTTTTCAGGGACCAGTTCAGTTCTGAAGTGGCTTTGAGGACCTTATATATTTGTAAGTCCCATAAATCACCCCATTTTGAAAACTGCACCCCTCAAAGTATTCAAAACAGCATTCAGAAAGTGTTTTAACCCTTTAGGCGTTTCACATGAATTAAAGCAATGTAGAGGTGAAATTTACAAATTTCTTTTTGCCAAAATTAAATTGTAATACATTTTTTTTTCTGCATCACAGAAGGTTTTACCCAAGAAATGCAACTCAATATTTATTGCCCAGATTCTGCAGTTTTTAGAAATATCCCCATGTGGTCCTAGTTTTCTAATGGACTGAAACACAGGCCTCAGAAGCAAAGGAGCACCTAGTGGATTTTCAGGCCTCCTGTTTTTTTTAGAATATATTTTAGGCACCATGTCAGGTTTGAAGAGGTCTTGTGGTGCCAAAACAGTAAAGACCCCCCAAAAGTGACACAATTTTGGAAACTACACCCCTCAAGGAATTAATCTAGGGGTATAGTTAGCATTTAGTTAGCAACAGTATTTTTTTGTTAAATTTATTTGAATTAGTGTGTGAAGATGAAAATCTACTTTTCTTCTGAAAAAACATAGACATTTTTTAATTTTTACAAGAAATAAAGGAGAAAAAACACATTGCCATTTGTAAAGCACTTTCTCCCGATTACAGCAATACCCAATATGTGGCAATAAACTGCTGTTTGGACCCACAGCAGGGCTCAGAATAGAAGGAGCACCATTTGGATTTTGGATTTCTGATTTTGCTGGAATAGTTTTCAGTGCCATGTCGCGTTTGCAATGCGCTGGAGGGACTAAAACAGTGGAACCCCCCCCAAAAGTGACCCCATTTTGGAAACGACACCCCTCAAGGAGGAAATTTCACAAGAAATATGCAAACATTTCACAGCAGAAATTGACATGCTGCGAATAAAAAAGAATACAATGCAGTCCAATTTTCGGACAGAAAGCTTCTGTACAAATGTCATCTACTTTGCTGGTACTGTAAAACGCTGCAGAATTTCTGTCCACAATTCCATACAGAAATTTCAAAGCTATTCCACAACTTCTGCAGGGGTGTAGCTAGGGGGGAAGATAGGCGGGGTGCCGGGACAGGCATAGAAGAGAAGAATCCTGCTGTCCTATCTCTACCTATCACATATATAGAAGCTGCAGCAGCATGGAGGACATTCTACAGCAGTAATGAGCAGTGTAGCTGAGAATCCAGCACTGGGGTGACATAAAAATCTTACCAGCAGCCTGTGTCTTTCTCAGTTTCTCTCCCTGATCCCTCATCCCCTCTCCATAGACTTGTATGGACAGCGAAGCGAAGTGACACACCCACCTTCTGCAGCCCGTCAATTCTGCTCTATAACCAGGGACAGACTTTGCTTGACAACAAGGGGTGAACAACAGATTACAGGAAGGTAGACACCTAGTGGCAGTAACTTCACACAGCATTTACATGGATAAGACAACTACATTTTAACAGTAAGTAAATAACAAAGGTGTTCTTTATCAGGTATACTATTAGGTCACCTCCTGGGCATACAGGACCCATGAACAGTATGGGTAAGCTATTTCATTCATAATTGTCTACACATTTATTCTTAGAAAACACATTCTTTTTTTTAAGTGTGAGCGTTCACTCCCTCTATATGATAGTGCATATAGATGCTCACCAAGCATGTTATTTAACATGATCTATTCAGTAGCACGTAATACTTCCAGTACCGCTTCATCTCCTTTAGAGACTTACTCTGCATGCACAGTTTCTCTCCCTTTTGGCAACTACCTTGCTATATACAAATCTTTCTTGGCGAGGCACCTTATATATATGCTTTGTGTTAAAAAATATAATTACAGCTAACCTTTATATGGTGCACTAGCCTCTTGTACGTGAGATTCTGTTGCTATTTTCATGCTTTATTGCACTGTATGTAGCCCATATACAGTTACTGATTTGAATCTTGTTTGCGATATTCTGTTTGCAATATTTGAAAAAGTGTTGTTATTTAATAAAACTGTAATTTTTTTTTCTACTGGTAATAGTATATGACTTCTTTTTTTGTGTATATATACTATTAGGTTAGCATAAGTTGTTTTAAAAGTTAGTGTCCATTTAAATTACCAGCGATGCCACTATTTTAATATTTGTTCCAAAGAGGTTTGAACCCCTTGAGAGAAGGGAAGTATTATAGATTTATAAAATCCAGTCACTTGTGGGTTTTTTTGTTTTTACATTTTTTTATTCTTTTTTATGATAAATATATACAGAACATTATTAACATCAATATATGCTTATGAAAAAAAATCCTCTTAACCAGTAAGTTAAAAAAAATAAAAAACATTTACATTTAGATTATGGAGGATATTAATAATGTGATCTCATGACCCTCAAAAAAGGGAAGGATCCCTATTCCAGGAATTCTATTTTGCTCGGTACATTGACCTTTTTTATTAACTGGTGTGTACCTATCCAGTATTTATATTAAAAGCAAGTATTAACTTTGTATCTGATTTCAGAGAAACTGTTAGGCCTTATTCACACGACAGTGAAAAAAAATGTCCATTAAAAACTGATCAACTATCAGTTTTTCATGGCCATTTTGCATCAGTGTGTCTCTAAATTTTCATCTATTTCCAGTCCATCTGTCCGTTTTTAATGGTCGTTTGACATCCATTTTGCATCAGTTTTTCATGGCCGTTAAAAAAACTGATGAATTTCATTGGTCAGGCTTTTTGTCCCAGCCCCCTGAAAACACCCAAAGGAAGGTCACATGTTCACCTAGACACTATTTACAGCCACCCTGTATATGATGCCACACCAGCCCTACTGTATATGATGCCACACCAGCCTCCCTGTATATGATGCCACACACCTCCCTGTATATGATGCCACACACCTCCCTGTATATGATGCCACACACCTCCCTGTATATGATGCCACACACCTCCCTGTATATGGTGCCACACGCCTCCCTGTAGATGATGCCACACGCCTCCCTGTAGATGATGCCACACCAGCCTCCCTGCAGATCATGCCACACCTGCCTCCCTGTAGATGATCCTACACCTGCCTCCCTGTAGATCGTGCCACACCAGCCTCCCTGTAGATGCCACACCAGCCTCCCTGTAGATTTCACACCAGCCTCCCTGTAGATGCCACACCAGCCTCCCTGTACATGATGCCACATCAGCCTTCCTGTAGATGCCACACCAGCCTCCCTGTAGATGCCACACCAGCCTCCCCGTAGATGCCACACCAGCCTCCCTGTAGATGACACACCAGCCTCCCTGTAGATGCCACACCAGCCTCCCTGTGGATGCCACACCAGCCTCCTTGTAGATGCCACACCAACCTCCCTGTAGATGCCACCACAAGCCTCCCTGTAGATGCCACACCAGCCTCCCTGTAGATGCCACACCAGCCTCCCTGTACATGATGCCACACCAGCCTCCCTGTACATGATGCCACATACTCACGGGTGCAGCGCCATCTCTCGTCTTCACTTGTGGTCACTCGTCTGCACGGGATCTGGTAAAGACAGCATGACCGGGCGATGACGTCATCGAGGCACCTTCAAACCCGTGAAGACGAGTGACCACACCTGAAGAAGCGCCGCAACCGTGAGTATGCCAACGATAGCCAGCAAGGGAACTAGTAGTTCCCTTGCCAATCCCCATGTAACAGACCCATTTTTAACGGTTGTTACATGTATTGACAGCCGTTAAAAACTGATCCATTGACTTCTATGGGGGCCGTCAGGCCGTTAAAACGGCCCAAAAATAGGACATGTCCTATTTTTTGACGGCCATTATTCACGGGCCGTTAAAAAAACAGCCGTGTGAATGCACCCATAGAATATCATTGCTCTGAAAAAGGCCATGTGAAGGCCGTTAAAAGGACGGCCATCACAAGGCCGTTTATCCCTGTCGTGTGAATAAGGGCTTATTCTTTCGACCGTTTGTAATGTAGATGAGGTAAATAGTAATGGTGTTAATTTTCATACCGAGCGATATTTTCGTGAATTATCAGTTCTGTTCCGGTCTTCCATTGTACCACCTGACTGACTTTCCGAATCATACAGTCTCTTGTGTGTGGACTGGAAGTCAGTCTCTCTATGCATTCCTATGAGACTCACATTGAGCGTCTTGTAGGAGTGCATAAAGTGATTGACTTCCAGGTCCACACATAAGAGCTTGTATGAGTCGGAGAGTCAGAGTCATGTAGTACAACAGATGACTGAAATGGAGCTAATGATTCACGAATAAAGCGTTCGGTAATAAAATGAACAACACTACTATTTACCTAACGTACATTACAAACCAAAGAGATGATAGACGTTTTGTGGGAGTGCTTCTGTAAGAGACCATCTGTTAGGCAAGGATGCCTCTTCCACCTGTACTCATTGCCTGGTGGAGCCCTCTAACCATTAATCTGTAACCATCTCTAACACAGAAGCTCTAGTGTACCTAGTTATGTCAGAAAGCTCCACCTTGACACTTCACAGTGGTAGGGCGGATTTACACGAACGTGTGTCCGCTGCGTGAAACGCACGACATGTCCTATATTTCTGCGTTGTTCGCGCATCACGCACCCATTGAAATCAATGGGTGCGTGAAAATCATGCGCAGCACACGGAAGCACTTCCGTGGGACGCGCGTGATTCGCGCAACAGCAGTAAGAAGTATGATTGAAAACAGAAAAGCACCACGTGCTTTTCTGTTTACAAACATACAAACAGAGTGTCATAATGATGGCGGCTGCGCGAAAATCACGCAGCCACGCATCATATGCTGCTGACACACGGAGCTGTTAAGTGCATTTTGCGCGTGCAAAACGCACACGCTCGTGTAAATCCTCCCGTAGACTGAGGATCCATCTTGAAATCTGAGCCTTACCTTGAATTGCAAAATTAACTTTTTTTGCTGCCAGGGTCTTTAGGGAGAATTTGCTAGGACAATTTTTCCACTATTGACATGTAAAAATTAAACCAAAAATCACAAAATACAAAAAAATCATACTAAACCCCCGTACTGATATATTTTCTGAAAGTAAACACCTGGCACATAGTCAAATGCAATTTTGGATAAATTTTTTATTAATACGTGTAATACGTCCGTGATACGCACAGACCTATGTTAGTGAATGGGGCCTTTCAGACAGTCCGTGATTTTCACGCAGTGTATGTCCGTTGCGTAAAACTCACACATGTCCTATACTTGGCCGTTTTTCGTGCATCACGCACCCATTGAAGTCAATGTGTGCGTGAAAATCGCGCACGGCACACGGAAGCACTTCCATATGCCGTGCGTGATTCGCGCTACAGTCGTAAATTAAATTAATGAAAACATAAAAGCACCTCCTGCTTTTATGTTTGTAAACATAAAAACAGAGTGTCATAAACATGGCATGAAAATCCCGCAGCCATGCAGCACATACTGATGACACACGCAACTGCAACGCACAAAAAAACGCTAAGTTTTTTGCGCGCACAAAATGCACAAGTTCATGTGAATAAGGCCTTAATACGTACAATTCATGCCTATGTCATCATGCACATAACTTCATAAACTCACCAAAATTGAAAAGACCAAAAATCGGGCTTTAAAGTGTAGCTAAACGTTTGACAAACTTCTGACGTCATAGAGACATGTCAGAAGTTTGGATTGGTGGAAGTCCGAGCACTGAGACCCCCACCAATTGCCAGAACGAAGCAGCTGAAGCACTCGTTTGAGCGCTCAGCCGCTTCGTGTCTGTTCGGCTTTTTCCGGAAAGACTTTCTATTGAGTCCGTACACTGATTCATTTATTTCCGGAAAAGCTGAACAGACACAAAGCGGCTGAGCGCCTCAGCTGCTTCGTTCTAGCAATTGGTGGGGGTCTCAGTGCTCGGACCCCCACCAATCTAAACTTCTGACATGTCACTATGACATGTCAGAAGTTTGTCAAACGTTTAGCTACACTTTAAGCTAGAAATTTAAAAAAAACAGTAGCATTCTATAAAATACAGGGATTAAATACCTTAATTAATTACACTCCCAAACCCTATATATTTCCTGAAAGAAGACAACTTGATGATTGCAGTTGTTTTGATGTGCTGTTGGCAGCCATATTCACCTTCACGTAACTTTGTGACAAACAGGATTTTTTTTATTTTAAATTCATTATACCATACATTTATGACTAAAACCAGCATACAAGCAGATATTTACACACAAGTAGACCAAAGTGTGTAAAGTTCATATATACCACATAGGTCTACACCGTGTTTCAAATTATTATGCACATTGAATTTAAGTGTCATAAACATTTAATTATTAGTTTTTCAATGAAACTCATGGATGGTATTTGTGTCTTAGGGCTCTTTGGATCATTGTAATCAATCTCAGAAACCTGTGATAATTAGTTTTCCAGGTGTGCCCAATCAAACGAAACCTACTTAAGAAGGACGTTCCACATTATTAAGCAGGCCACAGGTTTCAAGCAATATGGGAAAGAAAAAGCATCTCTCTGCTGCCGAAAAGCGTGAAATAGTGCAATACCTTGGACAAGGTATGAAAACATTGGATATTTCAAGAAAACTTAAGCGTGATCATCGTACTGTGAAAAAGATTTGTGGCTGATTCAGAGCACAGACGGGTTCGTTCAGATAAAGGCATAATGAGGAAGGTTTCTGCCAGACAAATTAATAGGATTAGGAGAGCATGAAGTCCTGCCTTTTCAATATTAAACGTATACTAATTATCCTGTTACCATTGGGATTAGGAGAGCAGCTGCTAAAATGCCATTGCAAAGCAGCAAACAGGTATTTGAAGTCGCTGGTGCCTCTGGAGTCCCGCAAACCTCAAGGTGTAGGATCCTCCAGAGGTTTGCAAGTGTGCATAAAGCTATTATTCGGCCACCCCTAAACAATGCTCACAAGCAGAAATGGTTGCAGTGGGCTCAGAAATACATGAAGACTAATTTTCAAACCGTGTTGTTTACTGATGAGTGCCGTGCAACCCTGGATGGTCCAGATGGATGGAGTAGTGGATGGTTGGTGAATGGCCACCATGTCCCAACAAGACTGCGACATCAGCAAGGAGGTGGCGGAGTCATGTTTTGGGCTGGAATCATGGGGAGAGAGCTGGTAGGCCCCTTTAGGGTCCCTGACAGTGTGAAAATGACCTCTGCAGAGTACGTAGAGTTTATGACTGACCACTTTCTTCCGTGGTACAAAAAGAAGAACCGTGCCTTCCGTAGCAAAATTATCTTCATGCATGACAATGCACCATCTCATGCTGCAAAGAATACCTCTGTGTCATTGGCTGCTATGGGCATAAAAGGAGAGAAACTCATGGTGTGGCCCCCATGTTCCCCTGACCTCAACCCTATTGAGAACCTTTGGAGCATCCTCAAGAAAAATATCTATGAGGGTGGGAGGCAGTTCATATCAAAACAGAAGCTGGGAGGCTATTCTGACATCCTGCAAAGATATTCAAGCAGAAACTGTCCAAATACTCACAAATTCAATGGATGCAAGAACTGTGAAGGTGATATCAAAGAAGGGGTCCTATGTTAACATGTAACTTGGCCTGTTAAGCTTTTTTTTATTGAAAGAGCTTTTGATTTCTGTAAATATGACCTCCTGATGCTGCAAATTCAACAAATTACCATTTTAGTTCTCTTTACAACCTTTAAAATGTTTTGATCTCTGTTGTGCATAATAATTTGAAACAGTGCATTTTGAGTTTTTTATTTCTAAAAAAAAATCTGTTATCATTAGGAAATTTGTTCAATAAAATTTGCATTATACTCCAACGGTTGATGGCTTGAAGATTATACTGACTGTCATTTGCATCGACTATTTAGGGAAATCAGCGAAAAATAACATTTGCATAATAATTTGGAACGCGATGTACATCAACAAGAGCTGGTGCTCTCAAAGATTCTAAAATATATGCAGCACATGGCAAACAGCTACTATCCTACTAAAACATAATTTTTTTGGAGCCCGCACAGTATACTGTCTATAAAAATACAACTTAATAATCTATACAAACAACCACCTACATGCAACTACGCATCAAAGAGGGATTATAAACAAAAATTGCATGAAAATTCAACTTTTTGACTAAAATGCGTACTCGAGCAGGCCCCTAATACAACAAAATGTACCTTGAAAGAATTATAATATATGAGGAGTGGATGCATAAGAGAGATGTCTACGTTTCCAGATGCGTGTGTTAAAGATACGTCTAAACCACAGGAATTCACTAATCATCTTTTGCATGCAAATTAAATTGGGGATTATATACATAGGTTTATAATTTTCCATCTCCCTATACAAACTCTAAGGCCGGATTCACACGAGCGTATGCGTTTTGCGCGCAAAAGATCTGTGTCTCATCAGCATATGATGCGTGGCTGCGTCATTTTCGCGCAGCCGCCATCATTATGACACTCTGTTATTATGTTTGTAAACGTGGTGCTTTTCTGTTTTCATTCATAGTTTTGACTACTGTAGCGCGCATCACGCGTGGCACACGGAAGTGCGCCAGTGTGCCGTGTGCGGTTTTCACGCACCCATTGACTTCAATGGGTGCGTGATGCATGAAAAATGGGCAAATATAGTACATGTCGTGAGTTTTACGCAGCGGACATACGCTGCGTGAAAATCACGGACTGTCTGAACGGCCCCATTGACTAACATAGGTCCGTGCGACGCGCGTGAAAATCCCGCGCGTAGCACAGACGTCTTATACGTTCGTCTGAATAAGCCCTTAGGCTGTGTTCACACGTCGCGGTCAAAGCGTGTTTTTATGTCACTATTTAAAAAAAAATTGATTCTGCAAAATTGTGACAAAAAGCACAAATTGACCGCAATGAGACTAACCCAAGTCAGTAATTACAATTACCTAAACTTAATCTAACGCGTTAACTATTACTGATTTTTTTAGTGGAACTAGTTGGAAACAATCATTTACGGTGACCGTGAGTGGATAAAAATGTATTTTCTGACTGACAGAAATCTTTTCCATCCATCAGAAATGCCCATTCCAGAGATACGGCCACTGTTGTATTGGCTCCCTATATGCTAATTTGCTCTAGATAGCCAACAGTACGTGAACTCAAGCTGCCTCGCACTGAATGGTCAGCATCAGGGGCAGGGAAGCTAGCTCCACCCCATTGGCTAACTACAGCATATAGGGAGCCAACACAACAGTGGCCATATCTCTGGAATGGGGTGGTCCAGGAAAAAAAAGAAAAACAGCACTGGAATGAGGGAGACATCACTTTTCAGGTCAGTTAACCAGTTCAACTTATATGAACTAGTGACAGGTCGTCTTTAATTATTGGGAAAAGGGGAATAATGGATAGGGAATAGTGATGTAATATAAAACGTACACTTTTTTTTAAGTACACTTAGGCTGGATTCACACGAACGTGTATTGCGTCCGTGCGGGCCGCGTGGTTTTCACGCGCCACGCACAGACCAATACAAGTCTATGGAGCAGTACAGACAGTCCGTGCTTTTTGCGCAGCGTTTGTCCGCTGCGCAAAAAGCGCGACATGGTCAATATCTCTGCGTATTTTGCGCATCACGCACCCATTGAAGTCAATGGGTGCGTGAAAACCACGCAGGTCGCACGGAAGAACTTCCAGCTGTCAAAAGGATGAATGTAAACAGAAAAGCACCACGTGTTTTTCTGTTTACAAACATCCGAATGGCGTGTCATAATGATGGCGGCTGCGCGAAAAGCATGCAGCCGTGCATCATATCATGCTGCCTCACGGAACAGGTAAGTGGCTTTTGCGCAGGCAAAACACCGTGTGTTTTGCACGTCTGAATCAGCCCTTAAAAAGTATATAACTATATTGTTTTCACCAGATTCAGCAAAATTAAAGGGTCAGCTTTATTATATGCATAACCCTCTTGTGTTAACACAAACACTCCTATTCTCCATGTATACAAGGTGAACCAGCATTTGCTGTTACTTAACAGCCTGTTATATCTAACATTACTGTTTTGATCACAGGCTATATACATTGTTGTCTAATAACCGTGTGCAGCGTCTGTTGTGAACCAAGCACTCATACAAGAGAAGGCAGTCGGCTGCATCTATCTCTCCTGTCTACCGTCGGCAGCGTGCATGCTTTCCGCCACTGTCTGCTCGGGATCTAATGCTGTTCTGGGTTAATATCTGACCCTCACAGCTTTGTCCCTTACCTACTGCAGCTAAGTCCCGTTGCTTCTTCTGGAGCTCCCCAATTAGTCACCAATGTATAAAGCCTGCGATCAGACAGTACTGTTACAAACATGGCCGGCCTTAGCTACGTGCGACACGTGTGGTCGCAGAGTGCGCCGGCCGCCATGCTGTAAGGGGGGCGCCAGCGGGTGAATTTCTCCCACTCTGCGGTTAATGTTTAGGGCGACAGCGGGTCAGGTGTCACTCACTGACCTCACTACTGGCTTCGCCGCGACTACCGCTCCCCCTGCTCGTCTTACGTCCTGAGTGATGTTCAGGCGTGATGACATCACTCAGGATGCAAGACAGGGAGGAGACTTTCTTACCATGCGTTCCAGGTGGCACTGAACGACACTGTTATTAAATGGCAGATGGGCACATTGTTCAGTTGCTCCATAGTGCACATTTACAATTTGTTGCCATTTTAGACCCTGTGCACATTATGTTAAAGGGGTTAAAAAGAAATTCTGTTGAAGCAGTAGAGGAGAAGTTAAAGTAAAAAATAACTTATACTTACGTTTCTCCTCCCGAACGTTCCTGCGCTGGTGTTCCCGTCACCTCTGTTTACTGTTTGTAGTCTGTATACAGAGCAGCTGGAGCGGTGATGTACTGTCGATGTGATGTCACAAACCGCTCTGTATACAAACCGAGAACAGCGGTGACGGGAGCCCCCAGTGCAGGAACGTCTGGGAAGAGAGAGGTAACTATGGGCTGCTTTCTTATTTTAACCCCTTAATGACCGGGCCTGTTTGGGCCTTAATGACCAAGCCAGATTTGTTAAATCTGGTATGTGTGACTTTATCAGAGAATAACTCAGCGAAAGTTTTGAATATCCAAGTAATTCTGACATTGTTTTTTCGTCACATGTTGTACTTTATTTTAGTGGTAAAAGTAGACTGATACGATTTACGGAAATTAATAAAAAAATAGAAAAAATGAAGAAATTTTGTAAAAATTATCATTTTTCCCTATTTTTAACGGCAATATGTCACATATGTACATACATACAGTACAATTTTTTTTATTAAATATATATTTCCATCTCTTTACTCTATTTTGGCAGCACTTTTGAAAAAAAAATTTTTTTTTTGAGCAATTTAGAAGACTTACAAGTTTAGTAATAATTTTATACATTTTGAAGTACATTTGGTTTTCCTGCACCAAGCCAGGTTTTCAGAGGCTCATAGGTGTCAGAATGGTGGAAACCCCCACAAGTGACCCCATTTTGCAAACTACACCCCTTAAGGTATTTATTAAGGGGTGTTGTAAGTATTTTGACCCCACAGTTTTTTTGTAAGAATTCATGCAAAGCAGGCGTAAAAAAATATAATCTCACTTTTTTCATAAAAGTATAACTTTGAAGACCGATTTCTTTGTAAAGCGACCATGAGAATGAAGAAACACACCCCAAAATCTATCACCCTGTTTCTCCTGTTTTCAAAAATGCCCCCATTGTGACCCTAATGCATTGCCTGGACACACGGCAGGGCCCGAAAGGAAGGGAACACCCGGAGACTTTCAGGTCTCATATTTTGCTTGAAAATGTTTTAGGCCCCACTGTATATTTGGAGAGGTTTTGAGCTACCAGAACGATAGAAACTCCCCATAAACGACCCCATTTAGAAAACTAGACCCCTTAAGGTATTTATCTAGGGGTGTACTGAGTATTTTGACCCCACAGTTTTTTGCTAAATTTAATGCATAGCAGGTGAAAAAAAATAAAAAATCACTTTTTCCATAAAAATATCACTTTGAAGACCGATTTCTGTGTAAAGCGACCATAAGAATGAAGAAACACACCCCAAAATCTATCACCCTGTTTCTCCTGTTTTCAAAAATGCCCCCATTGTGACTCTAATGCATTGCCTGGACACACAGCAGGGCTTGAAAGGAAGGGAGCACCCGGAGGCTTTCAGGACTCATATTTTGCTTGAAAATGTTTTAGGCCCCACTGTATATTTGGAGAGGTTTTGAACTACCAGAACGATAGAAACTCCCCATAAACGACCCCATTTAGAAAACTAGACCCCTTAAGGTATTTATCTAGGGGTGAACTGAGTATTTTGACCCCACAGTTTTTTGCTAAATTTAATGCATAGCAGGTGAAAAAAAATAAAAAATCACTTTTTCCATAAAAATATCACTTTGAAGACCGATTTCTGTGTAAAGCGACCATAAGAATGAAGAAACACACCCCAAAATCTATCACCCTGTTTCTCCTGTTTTCAAAAATGCCCCCATTGTGACTCTAATGCATTGCCTGGACACACAGCAGGGCTTGAAAGGAAGGGAGCACCCGGAGGCTTTCAGGACTCATATTTTGCTTGAAAATGTTTTAGGCCCCACTGTATATTTGGAGAGGTTTTGAACTACCAGAACGATAGAAACTCCCCATAAACGACCCCATTTAGAAAACTAGACCCCTTAAGGTATTTATCTAGGGGTGTAGTGAGTATTTTGACCCCACAGTTTTTTGCTAAATTTAATGCATAGCAGGTGAAAAAACAAAACAAAACACTTTTTCCATAAAAATATCACTTTGAAGACCGATTTCTGTATAAAGCGACCATAAGACTGAAGAAACACACCCCAAAATCTATCACCCTGTTTCTCCTGTTTTCAAAAATGCCCCCATTGTGACTCTAATGCATTGCCTGGACACACAGCAGGGCTTGAAAGGAAGGGAGCACCCGGAGGCTTTCAGGACTCATATTTTGCTTGAAAATGTTTTAGGCCCCACTGTATATTTGGAGAGGTTTTGAACTACCAGAACGATAGAAACTCCCCATAAACGACCCCATTTAGAAAACTAGACCCCTTAAGGTATTTATCTAGGGGTGTAGTGAGTATTTTGACCCCACAGTTTTTTGCTAAATTTAATGCATAGCAGGTGAAAAAAAAATAAAAATCACTTTTTCCATAAAAATATCACTTTGAAGACCGATTTCTGTGTAAATCGACCATAAGAATGAAGAAACACCCCCAAAATCTATCACCCTGTTTCTCCTGTTTTCAAAAATGCCCCCATTGTGACTCTAATGCATTGCCTGGACACACAGCAGGGCTTGAAAGGAAGGGAGCACCCGGAGGCTTTCAGGACTCATATTTTGCTTGAAAATGTTTTAGGCCCCACTGTATATTTGGAGAGGTTTTGAACTACCAGAACGATAGAAACTCCCCATAAACGCCCCATTTAGAAAACTAGACCCCTTAAGGTATTTATCTAGGGGTGTACTGAGTATTTTGACCCACAGTTTTTTGCTAAATTTAATGCATAGCAGGTGAAAAAAAATAAAAAATCACTTTTTCCATAAAAATATCACTTTGAAGACCGATTTCTGTGTAAAGCGAGCATAAGAATGAAGAAACACACCCCAAAATCTATCACCCTGTTTCTCCTGTTTTCAAAAATGCCCCCATTGTGACTCTAATGCATTGCCTGGACACACAGCAGGGCTTGAAAGGAAGGGAGCACCCGGAGGCTTTCAGGACTCATATTTTGCTTGAAAATGTTTTAGGCCCCACTGTATATTTGGAGAGGTTTTGAACTACCAGAACGATAGAAACTCCCCATAAACGACCCCATTTAGAAAACTAGACCCCTTAAGGTATTTATCTAGGGGTGTAGTGAGTATTTTGACCCCACACTTTTTTGCTAAATTTAATGCATAGCAGGTGAAAAAAAAATAAAAATCACTTTTTCCATAAAAATATCACTTTGAAGACCGATTTCTGTGTAAAGCGACCATAAGACTGAAGAAACACACCCCAAAATCTATCACCCTGTTTCTCCTGTTTTCAAAAATGCCCCCATTGTGACCCTAATGCATTGCCTGGACACACGGCAGGGCCCGAAAGGAAGGGAACACCCGGAGACTTTCAGGTCTCATATTTTGCTTGAAAATGTTTTAGGCCCCACTGTATATTTGGAGAGGTTTTGAGCTACCAGAACGATAGAAACTCCCCATAAACGACCCCATTTAGAAAACTAGACCCCTTAAGGTATTTATCTAGGGGTGTACTGAGTATTTTGACCCCACAGTTTTTTGCTAAATTTAATGCATAGCAGGTGAAAAAAAATAAAAAATCACTTTTTCCATAAAAATATCACTTTGAAGACCGATTTCTGTGTAAAGCGACCATAAGAATGAAGAAACACACCCCAAAATCTATCACCCTGTTTCTCCTGTTTTCAAAAATGCCCCCATTGTGACTCTAATGCATTGCCTGGACACACAGCAGGGCTTGAAAGGAAGGGAGCACCCGGAGGCTTTCAGGACTCATATTTTGCTTGAAAATGTTTTAGGCCCCACTGTATATTTGGAGAGGTTTTGAACTACCAGAACGATAGAAACTCCCCATAAACGACCCCATTTAGAAAACTAGACCCCTTAAGGTATTTATCTAGGGGTGAACTGAGTATTTTGACCCCACAGTTTTTTGCTAAATTTAATGCATAGCAGGTGAAAAAAAATAAAAAATCACTTTTTCCATAAAAATATCACTTTGAAGACCGATTTCTGTGTAAAGCGACCATAAGAATGAAGAAACACACCCCAAAATCTATCACCCTGTTTCTCCTGTTTTCAAAAATGCCCCCATTGTGACTCTAATGCATTGCCTGGACACACAGCAGGGCTTGAAAGGAAGGGAGCACCCGGAGGCTTTCAGGACTCATATTTTGCTTGAAAATGTTTTAGGCCCCACTGTATATTTGGAGAGGTTTTGAACTACCAGAACGATAGAAACTCCCCATAAACGACCCCATTTAGAAAACTAGACCCCTTAAGGTATTTATCTAGGGGTGTAGTGAGTATTTTGACCCCACAGTTTTTTGCTAAATTTAATGCATAGCAGGTGAAAAAACAAAACAAAACACTTTTTCCATAAAAATATCACTTTGAAGACCGATTTCTGTATAAAGCGACCATAAGACTGAAGAAACACACCCCAAAATCTATCACCCTGTTTCTCCTGTTTTCAAAAATGCCCCCATTGTGACTCTAATGCATTGCCTGGACACACAGCAGGGCTTGAAAGGAAGGGAGCACCCGGAGGCTTTCAGGACTCATATTTTGCTTGAAAATGTTTTAGGCCCCACTGTATATTTGGAGAGGTTTTGAACTACCAGAACGATAGAAACTCCCCATAAACGACCCCATTTAGAAAACTAGACCCCTTAAGGTATTTATCTAGGGGTGTAGTGAGTATTTTGACCCCACAGTTTTTTGCTAAATTTAATGCATAGCAGGTGAAAAAAAAATAAAAATCACTTTTTCCATAAAAATATCACTTTGAAGACCGATTTCTGTGTAAATCGACCATAAGAATGAAGAAACACACCCCAAAATCTATCACCCTGTTTCTCCTGTTTTCAAAAATGCCCTCATTGTGACTCTAATGCATTGCCTGGACACACAGCAGGGCTTGAAAGGAAGGGAGCACCCGGAGGCTTTCAGGACTCATATTTTGCTTGAAAATGTTTTAGGCCCCACTGTATATTTGGAGAGGTTTTGAACTACCAGAACGATAGAAACTCCCCATAAACGCCCCATTTAGAAAACTAGACCCCTTAAGGTATTTATCTAGGGGTGTACTGAGTATTTTGACCCACAGTTTTTTGCTAAATTTAATGCATAGCAGGTGAAAAAAAATAAAAAATCACTTTTTCCATAAAAATATCACTTTGAAGACCGATTTCTGTGTAAAGCGAGCATAAGAATGAAGAAACACACCCCAAAATCTATCACCCTGTTTCTCCTGTTTTCAAAAATGCCCCCATTGTGACTCTAATGCATTGCCTGGACACACAGCAGGGCTTGAAAGGAAGGGAGCACCCGGAGGCTTTCAGGACTCATATTTTGCTTGAAAATGTTTTAGGCCCCACTGTATATTTGGAGAGGTTTTGAACTACCAGAACGATAGAAACTCCCCATAAACGACCCCATTTAGAAAACTAGACCCCTTAAGGTATTTATCTAGGGGTGTAGTGAGTATTTTGACCCCACACTTTTTTGCTAAATTTAATGCATAGCAGGTGAAAAAAAAATAAAAATCACTTTTTCCATAAAAATATCACTTTGAAGACCGATTTCTGTGTAAAGCGACCATAAGACTGAAGAAACACACCCCAAAATCTATCACCCTGTTTCTCCTGTTTTCAAAAATGCCCCCATTGTGACCCTAATGCATTGCCTGGACACACGGCAGGGCCCGAAAGGAAGGGAACACCCGGAGACTTTCAGGTCTCATATTTTGCTTGAAAATGTTTTAGGCCCCACTGTATATTTGGAGAGGTTTTGAGCTACCAGAACGATAGAAACTCCCCATAAACGACCCCATTTAGAAAACTAGACCCCTTAAGGTATTTATCTAGGGGTGTACTGAGTATTTTGACCCCACAGTTTTTTGCTAAATTTAATGCATAGCAGGTGAAAAAAAATAAAAAATCACTTTTTCCATAAAAATATCACTTTGAAGACCGATTTCTGTGTAAAGCGACCATAAGAATGAAGAAACACACCCCAAAATCTATCACCCTGTTTCTCCTGTTTTCAAAAATGCCCCCATTGTGACTCTAATGCATTGCCTGGACACACAGCAGGGCTTGAAAGGAAGGGAGCACCCGGAGGCTTTCAGGACTCATATTTTGCTTGAAAATGTTTTAGGCCCCACTGTATATTTGGAGAGGTTTTGAACTACCAGAACGATAGAAACTCCCCATAAACGACCCCATTTAGAAAACTAGACCCCTTAAGGTATTTATCTAGGGGTGAACTGAGTATTTTGACCCCACAGTTTTTTGCTAAATTTAATGCATAGCAGGTGAAAAAAAATAAAAAATCACTTTTTCCATAAAAATATCACTTTGAAGACCGATTTCTGTGTAAAGCGACCATAAGAATGAAGAAACACACCCCAAAATCTATCACCCTGTTTCTCCTGTTTTCAAAAATGCCCCCATTGTGACTCTAATGCATTGCCTGGACACACAGCAGGGCTTGAAAGGAAGGGAGCACCCGGAGGCTTTCAGGACTCATATTTTGCTTGAAAATGTTTTAGGCCCCACTGTATATTTGGAGAGGTTTTGAACTACCAGAACGATAGAAACTCCCCATAAACGACCCCATTTAGAAAACTAGACCCCTTAAGGTATTTATCTAGGGGTGTAGTGAGTATTTTGACCCCACAGTTTTTTGCTAAATTTAATGCATAGCAGGTGAAAAAACAAAACAAAACACTTTTTCCATAAAAATATCACTTTGAAGACCGATTTCTGTATAAAGCGACCATAAGACTGAAGAAACACACCCCAAAATCTATCACCCTGTTTCTCCTGTTTTCAAAAATGCCCCCATTGTGACTCTAATGCATTGCCTGGACACACAGCAGGGCTTGAAAGGAAGGGAGCACCCGGAGGCTTTCAGGACTCATATTTTGCTTGAAAATGTTTTAGGCCCCACTGTATATTTGGAGAGGTTTTGAACTACCAGAACGATAGAAACTCCCCATAAACGACCCCATTTAGAAAACTAGACCCCTTAAGGTATTTATCTAGGGGTGTAGTGAGTATTTTGACCCCACAGTTTTTTGCTAAATTTAATGCATAGCAGGTGAAAAAAAAATAAAAATCACTTTTTCCATAAAAATATCACTTTGAAGACCGATTTCTGTGTAAATCGACCATAAGAATGAAGAAACACACCCCAAAATCTATCACCCTGTTTCTCCTGTTTTCAAAAATGCCCTCATTGTGACTCTAATGCATTGCCTGGACACACAGCAGGGCTTGAAAGGAAGGGAGCACCCGGAGGCTTTCAGGACTCATATTTTGCTTGAAAATGTTTTAGGCCCCACTGTATATTTGGAGAGGTTTTGAACTACCAGAACGATAGAAACTCCCCATAAACGACCCCATTTAGAAAACTAGACCCCTTAAGGTATTTATCTAGGGGTGTACTGAGTATTTTGACACACAGTTTTTTGCTAAATGTAATGCATAGCAGGTGAAAAAAAATAAAAAATCACTTTTTCCATAAAAATATCACTTTGAAGACCGATTTCTGTGTAAAGCGACCATAAGAATGAAGAAACACACCCCAAAATCTATCACCCTGTTTCTCCTGTTTTCAAAAATGCCCCCATTGTGACTCTAATGCATTGCCTGGACACACAGCAGGGCTTGAAAGGAAGGGAGCACCCGGAGGCTTTCAGGACTCATATTTTGCTTGAAAATGTTTTAGGCCCCACTGTATATTTGGAGAGGTTTTGAACTACCAGAACGATAGAAACTCCCCATAAACGACCCCATTTAGAAAACTAGACCCCTTAAGGTATTTATTTAGGGGTGTAGTGAGTATTTTGACCCCACAGTTTTTTGCTAAATTTAATGCATAGCAGGTGAAAAAACAAACAAACACTTTTTCCATAAAAATATCACTTTGAAGACCGATTTCTGTGTAAAGCGACCATAAGAATGAAGAAACACACCCCAAAATCTATCACCCTGTTTCTCCTGTTTTCAAAAATGCCCCCATTGTGACTCTAATGCATTGCCTGGACACACAGCAGGGCTTGAAAGGAAGGGAGCACCCGGAGGCTTTCAGGACTCCTATTTTGCTTGAAAATGTTTTAGGCCCCACTGTATATTTGGAGAGGTTTTGAGCTACCAGAATGATAGAAACTCCCCATAAACGACCCCATTTAGAAAACTAGACCCCTTAAGGTATTTATCTAGGGGTGTAGTGAGTATTTTGACCCCACAGTTTTTTGCTAAATTTAATGCATAGCAGGTGGAAAAAAAACAAAACACTTTTTTCATAAAAGTATCACTTTGAAGACAGATTTCTGTGTAAAGCGACCATGAGAATGAAGAAACACACCCCAAAATCTATCACCCGGTTTCTCCTGTTTTCAAAAATTCCCCCATTGTGACTCTAATGCATTGCCTGGACACACAGCAGGGCTTGAAAGGAAGGGAGCACCCGGAGGCTTTCAGGACTCATATTTTGCTTGAAAATGTTTTAGGCCCCACTGTATATTTGGAGAGGTTTTGAACTACCAGAACGATAGAAACTCCCCATAAACGACCCCATTTAGAAAACTAGACCCCTTAAGGTATTTATCTAGGGGTGTAGTGAGTATTTTGACCCCACAGTTTTTTGCTAAATTTAATGCATAGCAGGTGAAAAAAAACCAAAACTTTTTCCATAAAAATATCACTTTGAAGACCGATTTCTGTGTAAAGCGACCATAAGAATGAAGAAACACACCCCAAAATCTATCACCCGGTTTCTCCTGTTTTCAAAAATACTCTCATTGTTGCCCCAATCTGCTTATTAGACGTGTGGCTGGGCCAAAAAGAGAGGGAGCACCCTTTGGCTTTCAGGGCACAATTGAATAAATTCTAGGCCCCATATCATGCATTTAGAGGCATTGAGCTGCCTGAACAAAAAAAAAAAACCACGCAGAAATGACCCCATTTTAAAAACTAAACCCCTAAAGGTATTCATCTAGTGGTGTAGTGGGCATGCGGACCAAAAATTTTTTAAAGGAGGAAATAATGGGTATCATTTCAGACACTATGGGTATATAATGTTTTCTTCAAACTCTTATTACGTTTCCACATGAAATAGAGGAGACGTGGTAGAAGGTTATTTTGTTAGAAATACGCCACATTAATAAATTTGTGCGGCATACAGAAGAGAAGTGAAGCCGTGTATTCATAACGGATAAATGTAGCTATAGACGTATTTGCCTGTACTTATGACTATGTCTTGCTGAAGAAGCAGTTGGTGCCATTATGATGTCATTGTGGACAGAATTCTGTCCTAATATAAAATCAGTCAGAGAGGAAAAAATAAACTGTACTGGAGTGACGGGCAATATCTTCAAACAAATGGAGGAAAATGTATCCAACTATGTTGCAAACTCGAGTCTGTTCACTAGATAGAAGAATACCTGCAGGGCTGTCATGACAAGGATTTTTTTTTCAGTGACTGGTTGTACAACATCTCTTTAGCTCCATCAATCCTTATGAGGGACGAATGTGCCAAGTGACGCGGTACACCATAACAGGCCCCTGCCCGGCAAGGTAGGAACCGCTATGTGCACAAAACAACCAATCACCTACAGAATATATAGAGGGGCAATGTCCAAAACCATCTATAGGAACAGTAAAGGATCACTAATCCCCAAAATGATGTCAGTATTTCCAGAAGAACCGTAACAAAGACCATGGTGTATTGATAAGGAACAGCTCGATTATTAGAGATCCTCCAAAAAAAAAATATCATGCCCGTATCACGGTACAGAATTAGGAATGTAACCGCTGTATGTGGCAGGACATAGTCATAAGAAAAAGGAAATACATCCCCAATTTATTCTTCTAACCATTTCTAAAATGCACGACTTCCACTAATTCAGGGGCGGCACGGGCAATGCCCACATTTATTTTTTATTTCAAGAACGCTTGTGGGGGTCCATGTTCTGAATAGACAGATGTGGGCTCCTGCACAATAAACTGTATTCATTTGTGAGTGATCAAGTCCTGGATTTAATTGTCCAAGAATTGTATAAAAAAAATCATAAAGGGGAAATTTAGTTTTACAGTCTGAAATAAATAAACCTCCCCATGAGAATCCCTCCCTCCCTTGGAAAGCCCAGAAACTAAACAAAAAAATATGCATAAATGAAATTGACTCCCTAAAAAGAATCCCCCCCCCCAACCCCACCCTTTTTGGTTTTCCCTAAATTATAGATAAAATTAATAATTAGAAACGGTGTGGTAGGTCTCAAAACAGGGGTAGTTGCACAGGCCTGGATTTGAAGGGCACATGGGGCAGTAAAACCGGGAATCGCTCCTCCTTCCGTGTTTACTGCACACCCGGCATCTCTTTTGGGGGTATCTTTGGTTCACAGAGGCAGGGACGGGGTGAAGGAAGTGGCGCTCAGTGAGCCTTTTGACATCCTCTGACTGGAAGGAGTCTCTAGGTGCGGGGGAGTCAAACAGGAGGTGCTCTATAATTTTCTCCTGATACTGGAGGAAACTGAGCGTTCCCTGGGTCTTGTACAGCACATAGCTGTTGTAAGTGGCCATCTGGATAAGGTAGATCTCTACCTTTTTATACCAGGCCCTAGTTTTGCGCTTGACCAGGTACGGTTGTAGGACCTGGTCAGATAGATCGACTCCCCCCATGAACTTGTTATAGTCCACCACGCAGACCGGTTTCCTCTTATCAGAGGTAGCGCCCCTCTCTCTTACTGCCACTGTGGTGTCCTCGTGCACGGTGGAGAGCATGTACACGTCCTTTTTGTCACTCCATTTGATAGCGAGCAACTGGTCACTTGCAAATGAGAGTGACGCACCCCTTTCTCGTCGCCTGGACACCAGTCGTTGAGGGAAGCCGACTCTATTTTTTCGTACCGTCCCACAGGCCCCTATATTCGCAGCATGGAGGGACTTATACAGGGGGACACTGGTGTAGTAATTGTCGGTGTACACATGGTACCCTTTTTGTAGGAATGGCACCATGAGTTCCCAGACAATTTTCCCACTAATGCCAATATCCTCTGGGCATCCTGGGGGATCAAGGTGGCGGTCCCTGCCCTCATAAATGAAAAAGCCACAGGTGTAGCCCGTTGTGCTCTCGCACACCTTATAGAGTTTCACTCCGTATCGGGCTCTTTTGGAGGGGATGTATTGTCGAAACGATAGACGGCCCTTGAAGGACATAAGGGACTCATCTACCGCTAGTTTTTGGCCTGGGGTGTATAAATTGAAAAATGAGTCACTTAGGAGGGAGATTAGGGGTCTCAGTTTGTTGAGGCGATCATAGGCTGGGTCACTTCTTGGGGGGATTTGTGTATTGTCAGAAAAATGCATGAAACGCATTAGAGTCTCATAGCGCGTTCGGGCCATAACGGCTGCAAATACAGGCGTGCTATGGATAGCGCTGGTAGCCCAATAGGAGCGGATAGAGTTTTTTTTTACTATCCCCATGTTTAGGTTAATTCCCCCAAAAAATTTTATTTCAGAAACTGTTGTGAGGATCCATCCTCTGGCATAGCAAGACCTGGGATTTTGGGTGCCAAATTGCCTGGCGTATAAATTCGTCTGCTGGACAATTAGTTCCAGGACCTGATCGCCTATAAACAAATGAAAAAAATTATAGGGACTAAAATTTGAGACATCTGCGTTGATGCCTGGAGTCGCTGTAAATGGCAAAACTTGGGGGGAGAAAGCAATTGCAGGATCCCAAATTGCGGAAGGGACTGCAGTACTAGGCCCGTTTCCTGACGCTTAACCGCTGACCACTGCGTCCACCACCATAGGGCTGGGGGGTCCAGTGGCAGAAGCAGAACTTGTGTCGCTTTCTGAGCCAAGTTCTGCTTCTGACGCAGTGTCCGTATCACTGCCGGAACCGCTAGAGCACAGCATGGTGTATGCCTGCTCTGCAGAGAACATTCTGCGGCTTCTGCGGTTCATGTTCACCACACTAATAATTGTTTTTTTTTTTGTTTTTTTAGAAGACAAACAAAAAAACGGGGGTGATTACGTGTAATCTGGGGTGATTACTGGTAATCTGGGGTAATTACGGGTAATCTGGGGTAATTACGGGTAATCTGGGGTGATTACGGGTAATCTGGGGTAAATTACGGACAATATTCGGATAATATCGGAAAACACTGGCGAGTAAGTATGTGGTGTATTTTACAGTATAATACAGCACAAGATTTGTATAGTATTTCTCTCTCTCCTCTCACAGATCAACTACAGTGAGAGGAGGGAGGGAAAGAGCACAAATCTTGTGCTGTATTTTGAAAATATGGGACTATGGTCACTGTGATAGGTATATCACAGTGACCATCTGATCAGGGACCAATTATAACGGTCCCTGATCAGTTTCCATTTACAGGCAGAATAGCTGCCTTTCACTGACAGCGCGTGCGTGCGCCATTTTTTATTTTTTTTTCCGGCGGTTGGGGGGAGGGGGGGGCACGATCGGAGGCCTAACAAATAGTTTTTTATCTCCTCTCACCAAGCATTCATGGTGAGAGGAGATAAAAAGTCAGATTTCAATGCTGCATTAATTGTAACGGCGATCGCCGGTATTCGTTGAATACCGGCGATCGCCGGTTTGGGGACCGCAAACAACGGTCCCCAGACTGTGCTCCAAGCCCTCAGCTACCTCTGGTAGCTGAGGGCAGGGAGCTATCCCTCTGCACGGCGCCGCAATCTTAATTAGATTGTGTGCGCATGCGCGGGCGCCATTTTTTTTCTCTTCCCGGCAGCTGCGGGAGGAGAAGAGAAGGGGGACACGATCGCGGGCATCGGAGGCCCTTCAGGTTAGTTTTTTATCTCCTCTCACCAAACATTCATGGTGAGAGGAGATAAAAATGTCCATTTTCCACCGCTGCACTAGTTGTAACGGCGGTCGCCGGTATTCGTTGAATACCGGCGATCGCCGGTTTGGGGACCGCAAACAACGGTCCCCAGAGTGTGCTCCAAGCCCTCAGCTACCTCCGGTAGCTGAGAGCAGGGAGCTATCTACTTTCACGGCGCCGCAATTTTATTCTGATGCAGCGCCGTGAAAAGGCGTATGTATCAGAATAAAGCCCGTTAGTGGCCGCCGTTAAAAGGCATATTGGCGGTCACTAACGGGTTAACCCTTTCAGGACTGAGACATTTTTTGCTTTTTCATTTACGCTTTTCACTACCCGCCTTCCTAGAGCCATAACTTTTTTTTATTTTTCCGTCAATAGGGTGGTGGTTATTTTTTGCAGCATGAGTTGTAGTTTCTATTGGCACCATTTAAAGTACCATATAATGTACTGGGCTGAAATTAGAAAAAAACTGTGATTCCTCCATAGTTTTTTGGGTTTCGATTTTACGTCTTTCATCGTGCGGTAAAAATGACAACTTAACTTTATTCTACAGCTCAATACGATTACGGTGATACCAAATTTATATAGGTTTTTTTTTATATATTTTACTACTTTTACAAAGAAAACTATTTGTTAAACAAAAAAAAAAGTTGTTTCGCCACATTCTGAGAGACATAACTTTTTAAATATTTTTGTCTAAGCGGTGCGAGGGCTTATTTTTTTGCGGGACGAGCTGTAGCTTTTATTGGTACAATATTTTGGTACATGCAACTTTTTGATAATTTTCTATTACATTTTTTTTTAGAGCTAATGTGAACAAAAAAAGCGATTTTGGCTATTAACTTTTTTTTTTACGGCCTTTACAGTGTGAGTTAAATAAGAAGTAATAAAAAGTACCAACATTGCCCACTTGGACAGCGGTTTTAATATTTTTCCTGTTATACAAAAGATAGCCTTTGCGTAAACGGAGTAAGGGCCAGTTCACACGTTGCGTAAATACTGCGGATTTTCCGCAACGGAATTTGTTGCAGAAAATTTGCAGCAAATACTATAGCAGCAAAGTGGATGAGATAAAACAAATCTCATCCACACGCTGCTTAAATACTGAGCGTAAAAAACTGACCCGTGGTGCAGAGTTTTATACTGCAGCATGTCAATTGTATTTGCGTAAACGCACCTTATTTGTTGCGGGTTTCCCCATTGTATTCAATAGGAGGTAAATTCCGCAACAAATAGCAGTTGTTGTGTTTTTTGCGGCGGGTTCGCAGCGATTTTGCTGCAAAAAATGGCACTCAGAAAACAATCAATATATTATACTTACCTAGGAATCTGTGTTTTATCCTCCTGGGATGACGCTTCATCTCATGTGACCTCCGCTGCAGCCAATCACAGGCTGAACAGCGGTCACATGTATGAAACGTCATCCCAGGAGGCCGGCCTGGATAATGTCATGCACTGGCAAAGCTCCCAGAACGTATGGTAAACAGTCCCATACACCTGATGGAGGTTAAAAAAGCCTCAGTTCGGGTGGGAAAGCTCTATTTTTTGTAGTGGCGTCCAGTAAAAAAAAATTATACTGCATGTTTTTTGTGTCTATTTAATGTATGCGCCAGGAGCTTTTCCGCCACATATGATAAATGGACAGGCAGAATGTAATGTGAAAACAGCCTTACCAAAACATAGGCTTTGTTCACACTGTGCTAAAAACGTCTAAAAAAATCGGCAGCAGAACGCCTCCAAACATCTGCCCATTGGGAAAACGGTGTTCTGTTCCGACGGGGCGTTTTTTACACGGCCGTTATTAAAAAACGGCCGCAGAAAAATACGGCCACGAGTGAATGTCACTTCTGCAGCCGTTTTTGGGGCCGTTTTTCATAGACTCTCAAGAAAAACAGCTCCAAAATCGAATGTTAAAAACGCAGTGAAAAACACGACATTGAATAAAAAACGGCTGAAAATCAGGAGCTGTTTTCCCTTGACAACAGCTCTGTATTTTGAGAAGTTTTTTATTTTGTGTGTGCACATACCTTTAAAAACACTAGTGTTTTTGTAAAGTTCTTTTTAAACTACAAGCGATTTTGACGCGTACTCATCGCGTTTTTTGCAAGCCTTCGGCGTTTTTTCTTTGCCGCTCAATCAGAACTCCCATTGACTATACAAATTAGGTGAAAGTTTGGCGCATTTTCGGCGCGTTTTACGTCCAAAAGAATTGACCTGACGCTTCTTTTTTTACGCGACACATTTTTAAACAAAAAGCGTCGTATGCACTAACGGCGCGCTATATTATTGATGTCAATGGGACGCTTAAGCCAAGCATTTTTTACGCGTTTTTAGGCATGACAAATGCACAAACAGAAGCACTAAAATGCCAACAAAACATAACAATGATAAATGGAGTGGGGGGCACCAAAGGGCAATTCCGCACAGGGCACCCTGTAGCATAAGGCCAGCCCCGGTTACAAGTACCAGGATGTTAAGTATCAGCAAATGTTGGTTCATACATAAGCATCAAATTCTAAAAATTGAAAGAAACACTATTGAATGAAAATGTATACATTGGTGAATAGGAGTGTCTGTGTTAACACAAGAGGGCTATACATACACTCCTCAACATTGAAATTGCAACACCAAGAAGGAAAAGTTTTGGAATTGTGAAAATCCTTTTGCAATTGCCGACCAATGACATCCCAGATATGGTCAATGGGAGACAAGTCCGGAGACACAGCAGGTCATGGTAGCTTGTTTAGGCCCCGCAGGCTGATCACAGTAGCACGAGCAACATACGGCCTGGTGTTGTCCTGTTGAAAAACTACTTCTGGGACACTTTGGAGAAATGGCCGTACCACTGGTTCCATGACCAAATCAATGTAACACCGAGCTGCAAGTATACCTTAAATGAACAATAGAGGGGTCCGGCTACCGTACATTATGCCACCCCACACCATAATCCTGGGAGTAGGACTAGTGTGACTTTCCCTTTAAAAGGCCTCTTCATTGCGTTGCCCACGTGGTCTCCAGACCAATCTCCGGCTATCATTGCATCCAACCCAAAAATGAGACTCATCGCTGAAGAGGATAGACCTCCAATCCAGACTCTATTGCCGTCTTGCTGTGCACCACGATAGCCTTTGAGCGCGGTGGCGTGTGGTTAATGGAACACCAGTAGTTGGACGTCTGGCTCGTAGCCCAATGTCGTGCAAATGCCTTCTGATGGTTTCTGTCGACACTGGTCGCGCACCTCTGGCTGTCATTCCTGTTTGTTGTTCCCCCGACCTCCGGGACACACAACATTGAACAGTGCTGACATGTCAGCCAGGGCGAGTAGCGATCTGCCGGAGTGATAAACCAAGGTCTCTCAGTTTAAGGATTCTGTCGCTCTCAGTTTGAGACAAGTGGCAATTTCTGAAAAGCAGATGCCAGAGGCAGAATAGCCCTATTTCCCAACTACCATTAGAATTGTTTAATTTTTTATATCTTTATTATGCTGATTCGGCAAACAGATAAACAGACAAAACCAACATAAATGGTTAAAATTCTCAGTGCTTGGATCGGGTCAGCAACCATTGACGGTTGTTTCAATATACACGTGTATTTGCCGTCTATGCTTGCAGACCGGCAGAGTCTAGAGACCGTTGGTAGCAACAGCGGGCTCCTAAAGAGTTAAATTTGTTACATTGTTAAACCCTACTGGTAGCCCCATGAACCCCTGAGGACGCTACATATGTAGCGAAACATGTCGGAGGGGGGCTCTCTTTTCAATTTTAATACATGCTGGAATTTAGGGTTTAACAATTTAACAAATGTAACTGTTTAGGAGCCCGCTGTTGCTACCAACGGTCTCTAGACTCTGCCGGTCTGCAAGCATAGACGGCAAATACACGTGTATATTGAAACAACCGTCAAGGGTTGCTGACCCGATCCAAGCACTGAGAATTTTAACCATTTATGTTGGTTTTGTCTGTTTGTCTGTTTGTCTGTTTGCTGAATCAGCATAATAAAGATATAAAAAATTAAACAATTCTAATGGTAGTTGGGAAATAGGGCTATTCTGCCTCTGGCATCTGCTTTTCAATTGTTGTATCTGGCCTGCCAGCTACCAAGGGTCCAATCCATACTTGTTTGCAAGTGGCAATTTCTGGCACATAGATGAACAGGAGGCATCGCATAATCATCCCACACCACTAGATCTGATTTTTGAGGTTTCATGTGGCTAAAAAACTTTGCTTTCAATCTGACTTTTATGCCTCCCACATGCCACAGATTGGAGCTAGGTGCTTGAAAATGTGATCATTTGCAGATATTAGAGACACCTGCTACTTCCTTGATTTGCATAACCCTATGGCTTGCCCTTCTTGGTGTTGCTATTTTAATGTTGAGGAGTGTATAATAAAGCTGAGCCTTTAACCTCTTAACGCCGAAGGACGTATATATCCGTCATCAGCAGCTGCTAGTTCGCGCAGGAGGACGGATATATCCGTCCTGTGATGGCGCGGGTACTATCACTGTACCCTCGCGATCAGCGGCAGGAGAACGGCTGTTATACGCAGCCTGGCTCCTGCTGCGAAGCGTGCTCCGATTCCGGCAGTTTAACCCATTAAATGCCGCTGTCAATAGTGACAGCGACATCTAATGTGTTTGACAGAGGGAGGGAGCTCCCTCTGTCACCCCATCAGCTCCACAGCAAAGAAATCGCGGGTCGCCGTCGAGTTTCCATGGCAGCCGGGGGCCTAACAAAGACCCCCAGGTCTGCCTTCAGCAAATGCTTGTTAGGCGATGCCTGAGGCATGACCTAACAGATTGCCTGTCAGTTTTAAACTGACAGGCAATAATGCTTTGGTATACTAAGTATACCAAAGCATTATATATGCGATCAGTAGATTGCATAGTGAAGTCCCCTGGTGGGACAAAAAAAAAATGTAAATCAGTTAAATATAGTTTGTGAAAAAAATAAAATAAATTACAGTGAAAATCAAATAAAAGTACTTTTTTTGCCCAAAAAGTGGTTTTATTTAGTAAAAGTGTCAAAACAAATAACACATGCACATATATGGTATCCCCGCGATCATAACAACTTGAACAATAAAATGAACACATTAATTAAACTGCCAGATGAACGGCGTCCAAAAAAACTGCAAAAAACAACGGCAAAATTCGCTCTTTTCTCCCATTCCCCCCATAAAAAATTAAATTAAAATTAATCTATAAGTCCTATGTACCCCAAAATAGTACTAATGAAAACGACACATTGGCCCGCAAAAATCAAGCCCACATACGGCCACATTGACGGAAAAATAGAAAAATTACGTCTCTTGGAAAGCGGCGATGCAAAAACAAGTAATTTTTTTGTAAAAGGCTTTTTATTGTGCAAACGTAGGAAAACATATAAAACCTTTACATATTTGGTATCCCCGTAATCGTTCCGACCCATAGAATAAAGTGAACATGTTATTTACGCTGCATAGTAAACGGCGTAAATTTATAACGTGAACATCAATGCTGGAATAGCTGCTTATTTTCAATTCTCTCCTAAAATAAAGTTAATAAAAGTTAATCAATATGTTATAAGCATCTAAAAATGGTACCATTACAAAATATAACTCGTCCCACAAAAAACAAGCACTTATACGGCTATGTCGACGGAATAAAAAAAAAGTTACGACTCTTGGAATGCGACCGTGAAAAAACAAAAAATAATCCTTGGTCATTAACGTGCAAAATGGCCTGGTCATTAAGGGGTTAATTGTAGTGAGGCTGGTGAAAACAATTCAAACATAGAGTGGGTACTGCCAGCCTCTGTCCTATGGATGAGTAAACAACCCACCTAATCTATCATTGGTATTCATTTTTAATAAAACAATATAAAAAATAAAAAAATAAAAAAGTTAAAAAACATGAGTTACATACTTTTCAAGTGTACTTAATCGCTATGAACCCCTTTGAAAAAGTTTTTTTTTTTTTTTAAATTTTAATTTAATTTGTATTAGTGTGTTTGGTGCAACTTTCTAATTACTTTTTATTAAAAATGTAACTTTTTGAGATACAGCTGCTTTGTATACTGTATACAGAGCAGCTGTTAGCGCGGACACTTGTATCTGTCAGGTCAGTGACACTGACAGGTTCAGTGTCGGCAGGTCCTGCGTAAAGGCGTAGCTAGGGGTTAAGCACAGGGGGGGGGGGGATGAAACATATCTAAGTGGGTCCCAACACTGTAGGCCCATCCAATGCATTTTTACAACTGCAGAGGAGCATCCTAATCATAGTGGTTATCATTCTGAATGAGCAAGAGTGCTGTACTGTATACGCTGCTATATTATCCATGATGAATAAAAGTTTGAGAGCAGTATAAAAGGTTGTCTTAAGTACATTACATTGTATAGCCTAGTGTAAATGCTATCTACTACATTATGCAAAACAGTAGAAAAGAAAGGGACGATTATATTAAGAATGATTAACAGAAGACACGGCAGCCATCTCAATATCAGAGACACATCCTAATCTATAGAAGTTTAATAGCCGAATATAATACCAGTTCAGCTGTATATCAAAAGGATACACATCCAAACCAACTTGATACTTGAAACCAGTAGACTAGCCAAATATAAGCAAGGAGAACATCGGCTGTAATCCATCACATAAACCTTATCATATACAAATCCCAGAAACAGAGCAGGTGAGTGGCTAGAAGTACATTCACAATTAGGCCTACAAAATGCAACTATTATAATTCAGATAGAAAAACACTTTAATATACTCATAGAAAATACATTTAAAAAACATGTTACTCACCAAGTCGATGTCAACGTTGGCTCAAACGAAAAAATAATCATGTGATCCATTTTTTCAAACTGATACAGGGATGTGGGGGTTATATACAGTTATATACAGGGATGATGGCTGGTTTATACAGGGATGATAGGGAGTTGTGTACAGAGATGATGGGGGTTATATACATGGATGATGGCTGCTCCAGCTATCATCACCATATATAACCCCCATCATCCCTGTATATATCAACCATCCTCCCTGTATATACCAGCCATCATTCCTGTATATAACCTCCATCATCCCTGTATATACCAGCCAGGCTGGTATATACAGGGATGATGGGGGTTATATACAGTGATGATGGGGGTTATATAAAGTTATTCACAGGGATGATGGCTGGTATATACAGGGATGATAGGGGGTTGTGTACAGTGATGATGAGGGTTATATAGTTATATATAGGGATGATGGCTGGTATATACAGGGATAATAGGGGGTTGTGTACAGAGATGATGGGGGTTATATAAATGGATGATGGCTGCTCAAGCTATCATCCCCATATATAACCCCATCATCCCTGTATATATCAAACATCATCCCCGTATATACCAGCCATCATTCCTGTATATAATCTCCATCATCCCTGTATATACCAGCCAGGCTGGTATATACAGGTATGATGGAGTTAAATACAGTGATGATGGGGGTTATATACAGTTATATACAGGGAACATGGCTGGTATATACAGGGATGATAGGGGGTTGTGTACAGAGATGATAGGGGTTATATACAGTACATGGATGATGGCTGTTCCAGCTATCATCCCCATATATAACCCCCATCATCCCTGTATATATCAACCATCATCCCTGTATATACCAGCCATCATTCCTGTATATAACCTCCATCATCCCTGTATATACCAGCCAGGCTGGTATATGCAGGAACGATGGGGGTTATATACAGGGATGATGGGTACTCCCTCATCTCTGTATTAACCCCCATCATCCCTGTTTAAAGCAGCCATTATCCCTGCATAATTTCAGAACGGGATACATTGGTGAGGGGTGCTCGCTCACACGCAGGCATGCTTATGCTGTTCCTGGCAGGCTGCGTTAGAAGTGTGCACTAGCAGACGTGTCTAGCGTGCACGTTGATGACTGTGTGGCCGCGCACAGTCATGTGAGAGCGGCGGGAGCGGAGCGGCGGGAGCGGAGCGGAGTGCCCCACCATCTCATTGAGTGGCCCCCACCATCTCAGTGGGCCCGTGGCCACCGCCCCACCTGCCCCCCCTACTAGTTACGCTACTGGTCCTGCGTGTTTATGACGTGCAGGATCGAGCTGTTACCGATCACATCTAAGCTCATAAGCAGTACTGTAATGACGGGGGGTAGGGAAACGGACAAGTGAGCCCTAGTCTACCCGCCACTCTGTCCCTGCCTACTTGCAACGACCCGCCCTAGGCGACAGGGTACAACTGGGCGGCGGTCCCTGCGCTCAGTAAGTGCACGACAAACACGACAAACATACAAGGGAATACAAGCAAGGGAAAGGGGCAGTTGCCCACGGCAAAACCGTGAGCAACCAGAGAGGTGAACGAGCCGAGTCAAGCCAGGAGTGTGCGAGGTACCAAACGAAGAGCAGAAGAGTAGTCAGTAAGCCAGGGTCTGTATGGAGCAGGATCAAAATAGAAGGAGCTGTAGCTGGGCCAGGAAACCACACGAAAAGAATCACAAGCACCGAGGGAGAGGAAGGGCAGGCTTAAATAGAACGAGGGCGGAAGCTAGCTGACTCTGGCCAGGTTGCGATAGGCTCTCCCACTCCTAAGCCTGCCAGCCTGAGTGGTGGAAGCTGGAGTCAGTCTCAGGGATGTAGATTCAGGTGCTGACTGATTAATTATGGGAGTTAACCCCGAAGCTGTGCCTGGCAGATCCTTTACAGTACCCCCCCTTTTATGAGGGGCCACCGGACCCTTTCTAAGTGGACCTGGCTTACTGGGGAAACGCAGGTGCAACCTCCTGACCAATACCCCCGCGTGAACATCCCAGGCGGGTACCCAAGTCCTCTCCTCGGGCCCGTATCCTCTCCAATGGACTAGGTACTGGAGGGAGCCTTGGACCATCTTGCTGTCCACAATCTTGGCCACCTCGAATTCCACCCCCTCAGGGGTGAGGACGGGAACAGGAGGTCTCCTCGAGGGAGCCAAGGACGGGGAGCAGCGTTTAAGGAGGGAGGCATGAAACACGTCGTGTATACGAAAAGACGGGTAACTCCAGCCGGAAGGAGACCGGATTGAGGACCTCAATGACCTTATACGGCCCAATAAACCGGGGAGCAAACTTCTTGGACGGAACCTTGAGACGCAAGTTCCTAGACGAAAACCACACCAGATCCCCGACCATAAACAGGGGGTTAGCAGAACGTTTTCTATCAGCCTGAGTTTTTTGTGCGCTCTGGGACTCCTCCAGGTTCTTCTGAACCTGGGCCCAGACTGTGCACAGTTCCCGTTGAACGACCTCTACCTTGGGATTGTTGGAACTACCAGGTGAAACGGAGGAGAACCGTGGATTAAACCCAAAATTACAGAAAAAGGGGGAGACCCCTGACGAGTTACTGACCCGGTTATTAAGGGAAAATTCGGCGAGGGGAATGAATGAGACCCAATCATATTGACAGTTAGAGACAAAACACCTTAAATATTGTTCTAGAGATTGATTAGTCCTCTCAGTTTGGCCATTGGTTTCAGGATGGAAGGCAGAGGAGAAGGACAGATCAATCTCCAACTTCATACAGAAGGCTCTCCAAAACAATGAAACAAATTGTACCCCTCTGTCCGAAACAATATTGACAGGGACCCCATGGAGACGCAGGATGTGTTTGACAAACAAGGTAGCCAACGTCTTGGCGTTGGGTAGTTTCTTGAGGGGCACAAAGTGGCACATCTTACTGAAGCGGTCTACTACCACCCACACCACCGACTTGCCTTGGGATGGAGGCAAATCGGTGATAAAATCCATGGAGATATGTGTCCAAGGTCTCTGGGGAATGGGCAACGAACGCAGTAAGCCCGCTGGTCGGGACCTGGGAGTCTTGGACCTAGCACAAACCTCACAAGCGGTGACGTAGGCCTTAACGTCTTTAGGCAACCCAGGCCACCAATAGTTTCTAGTAATGAGGTGTTTGGTACCCAGGATGCCTGGATGACCAGATAGTGCGGAGTCATGATTTTCCCTAAGTACCCTTAGCCGGAACTGCAGGGGAACAAACAGCTTGTTCTCAGGAAGGTTCCCGGGAGCTGAACCTTGATCAGCAGCAATTTCAGAGACTAAATCAGAATCGATCGAGGAAATGATTATACCTGGAGGCAAAATACAAGCAGGATCTTCCTCCGAAGGAGGGCTGGCCATGAAGCTACGCGACAGTGCATCAGCCTTAATATTTTTAGACCCAGCCCTATAGGTAACCAAAAAATTGAATCTGGTAAAAAATAACGCCCATCGAGCTTGTCTCGGGTTTAGCCTCCGGGCAGATTCTAGGAAAACCAGATTCTTGTGGTCGGTAAGGACCGTTACCTGGTGCCTAGCCCCCTCCAGGAAGTGGCGCCACTCTTCAAATGCCCATTTAATGGCTAAGAGTTCGCGGTTGCCAATATCATAGTTACTCTCAGTTGGCGAAAACTTCCTGGAGAAGTAGGCACAGGGGCGGAGATGGGTGAGGGACCTGGTACCCTGGGACAAGACAGCCCCCACTCCCACCTCAGATGCGTCAACTTCCACGATAAATGGCTCCATTTGTTGGGCTGAACCAGCACCGGGGCCGAGATAAAGCACCTCTTAAGGACCTCAAAAGCCTGGACAGCCTCAGGGGGCCAGTGGAGGAGATCAGCTCCTTTGCGAGTGAGGTCCGTAAGAGGATTAGCGATGACCGAGAATTTAGCAATAAATCTCCTGTAATAATTAGCGAACCCCAAAAAACACTGTAATGCCTTCAGGGAAGCAGGTTGGACCCATTCCGAGACAGCCTGAACCTTGGCGGGGTCCATGCGGAATTCATGAGGAGTGAGGATTTGACCCAAAAATGGTATTTCCTGTACCCCAAACACATATTTTTCGGTTTTGGCAAACAGTTTGTTTTCCCAAAGGACCTGGAGCACCTTCCTGACATGCTCAATGTGGGAGGACCAGTCCTTGGAAAACACCAGTATGTCATCAAGGTACACTACAAGAAATATCCCCAGGTAATTTCTCAAAATCTCATTTATGAAATTCTGGAAGACCGCAGGGGCATTACACAACCCAAAGGGCATGACGAGGTATTCGAAATGGCCTTCGGGCGTGTTAAACGCAGTCTTCCACTCATCCCCCTCTTTGATGCGAATAAGGTTATACGCCCCCCGTAGATCCAACTTAGAGAACCATTGGGCCCCCTGAACCTGATTGAAGAGATCAGTAATCAAAGGAAGGGGATACTGGTTCCTTACCGTGACCTTATTCAGGCTACGGTAGTCAATGCATGGCCTAAGACCACCATCCTTCTTCCCTACGAAGAAGAAGCCAGCACCTACCGGAGAAGTAGAGGGACGAATGTAACCCTTGGCCAGGCATTCCTGGATATACTCTCTCATGGCTTCACGTTCGGGACAAGAAAGATTAAATATCCTACCCTTAGGAAGCTTAGCTCCTGGTACCAATTCGATAGCGCAATCGTATTCTCTATGAGGAGGTAACACTTCGGAGGCCTCCTTAGAGAAAACATTAGCGAAGTCCTGAACAAACTCGGGTAGCGTGTTCGCCTCCTCAGGGGGAGAAATAGAATTAACAGAAAAACATGACGTAAAACATTCATTACCCCATTTGGTTAGCTCCCCAGTATTCCAGTCAAACGTGGGATTATGCAACTGCAACCAGGGAAGGCCTAGAACCAAATCGTACGATAATCCCTGCATCAGCAGTACAGAGCACTGCTCCAAATGCATGGAGCCAACAAGGAGTTCAAAAACAGGGGTATGCTGTGTAAAATAACCATTAGCAAGAGGAGTGGAGTCGATACCCACTACCGGGACTGGTTTAGGCAAATCAATCAGAGGCATAGCAAGAGACATAGCAAATTCCACAGACATGATATTAGTAGAGGACCCTGAATCCACGAAGGCACTGCCGGTCGCAGACCTACCACCAAAAGAGACCTGAAAGGGAAGCAAGATCTTAGTACGTTTCCTATTTACGGGAAATACCTGTGCGCCCAAGTGACCTCCCCGATGATCACTTAGTCGCGGAAGTTCTCTGGCTGCATTCTTACGCTTAGGACAGTTGTTCACTTGATGCTTGTCATCCCCACAGTAGAAGCAGAGACCATTCTTCCTGCGGAATTCTCTACGTTGTTGGGGGGACACGGAGGCCCCGAGTTGCATAGGTATCTCTGAGTCTTTTGGGGAGGAACGAAGCAACGGAACTTCGGGAGGCATCATGGGGGAGTCGGAGGAGAAAACACATAAACGTTCACGTTGTCGTTCCCTGAGACGTCGGTCAAGTCGTACCGCTAAAGCCATAACCTGGTCTAGGGAGTCATAAGAGGGATAGCTAACTAGCAGGTCTTTCAGGGCATTAGACAGACCCAACCTAAACTGGCACCTTAAGGCAGGGTCATTCCACCGAGAAGCTACGCACCACTTCCTAAAGTCAGAACAATACTCCTCAACAGGTCTCTTACCCTGACGTAAGGTCACCAGCTGACTCTCGGCAAAGGCAGTCCTGTCAGTCTCATCATAAATAAGTCCGAGAGCAGAAAAGAAACAATCAACGGAGGAAAGTTCAGGGGCGTCAGGAGCCAAGGAGAAGGCCCACTCTTGGGGCCCTTCCTGGAGCCGGGACATAATTATACCCACCCGCTGGCTCTCAGAACCTGAGGAATGGGGCTTTAAACGAAAGTAAAGCCTACAACTCTCCCGAAAGGAGAGAAAAGCTCTCCGGTCCCCTGAGAACCGGTCGGGCAACTTGAGGTGGGGTTCAAGAGGTGAGGTGAGGGGAACTACCAAGGTAGCATCAGGCTGGATGACCCTCTGAGCCAGGGCCTGGACCTGTAGGGAGAGACCCTGCATTTGCTGAGCCAGGGTCTCATGGGGGTCCATAGTGGTGTCAGGGACCAGGGTAGACTAGGTATGGGCTTGTGATTATGTAATGACGGGGGGTAGGGAAACGGACAAGTGAGCCCTAGTCTACCCGCCACTCTGTCCCTGCCTACTTGCAACGACCCGCCCTAGGCGACGGGGTACAACTGGGCGGCGGTCCCTGCGCTCAGTAAGTGCACGACAAACATACAAGGGAATACAAGCAAGGGAAAGGGGCAGTTGCCCACGGCAAAACCGTGAGCAACCAGAGAGGTGAACGAGCCGAGTCAAGCCAGGAGTGTGCGAGGTACCAAACGAAGAGCAGAAGAGTAGTCAGTAAGCCAGGGTCTGTATGGAGCAGGATCAAAATAGAAGGAGCTGTAGCTGGGCCAGGAAACCACACGAAAAGAATCACAAGCACCGAGGGAGAGGAAGGGCAGGCTTAAATAGAACGAGGGCGGGAGCTAGCTGAGTCTGGCCAGGTTGAGATAGGCTCTCCCACTCCTAAGCCTGCCAGCCTGAGTGGTGGAAGCTGGAGTCAGTCTCAGGGATGTAGATTCAGGTGCTGACTGATTAATTATGGGAGTTAACCCCGAAGCTGTGCCTGGCAGATCCTTTACAAGTACATAGGCTTTAATAAAAGTGTAAAGGATCTGCCAGACACTACTTCTGTGTCGACGCCCATAGGTAATCAGTCTGCACCTGCTTCTATGTCTGTGAGACTGACTCCATCTTCCACCACCCAGGATGGCAGGCTTAGGAGTGGGAGAGCCTATCACAGCCTGGCCAGACAGAGCTAGCTCCGCCCTCTGTCTATTTATACATGCCTTTCCTTTTCCTCCTTTGCTTGGGATTCTTCTCTGTTGGTTTCCTGGCCCTGCTGCAGCTTCTTGAACTACTGATCCTCTGCTTGTGATTGACCTTGGCTTTTCTGACCACTCTTCTGCTCTGAGTTTTTGTACCTCGCTCATCTCCTGGTTTGACTCGGCTCGTTCACCTCGCTTGTTGCTCACGGTGTTCCTGTGGGCAACTTCCCCATTTCCCTGGCTTCTTTGTACCCTTGTCTGTTTGTCTGTCGTGCACCTATTGAGTGTAGGGACCGTCGCCCAGTTGTACCCCGTCGCCTAGGGCGGGTCGTTGCAAGTAGGCAGGGACTGAGTGGCGGGTAGATTAGGGCTCACTTGTCTGTTTCCCTACCCCGACATTACAAAAAGTGTACGTTTTATATTACATATCTATTCTCTATCCACTATTCCCCTTTCCCTAATAATTAAAATAGAGTTCCAAACCTCCTCTGGCATTAACATCCGCACAAAAAGTGTACTCCGGGAGCTATAAGACATAGGTTTTCATTGCCGAGCAGCTGATCGCAAGCCTTACATCACCAAGCACAATACCAAACATTGGGTGGAGTAAAGCACACCGCCACAGGACTCTGGAGCAATAAAAACGTGTTGTGTGGAGTGACGAATGGCCATTCTCTATATGGTAGTCTGATGAATGAGTCTGGATTTGGCGAATGCCAGGAGAGCGTTACCTGCTTGACAGCATTGTGCCAACTGCAAAGTTTGGTGGAGGAGGGATAATGCTATGGGGTTGTTTTTCAGGTGTTAGTTCCAATAAAGGGAATTTTGAATGCTTTAGTATACCAAGACATTCTGGAGAATTGTATGCTTTCAACTTTGTTGGAACAGTTTGGAAAAAGCCCTTTTCTGTTCTATCATGACTGTGCCCCAGTGCACAAACCAAGGTCCATAAAGGCATGGTTAAGTGAGTTTAGTGTTCAAGAACATGACTGGCCCGCACAAATTCCTGACCTTTTCTTCATCAAACACCTTTGGGATGAATTAGATTGGAGATTGTGAACCAGGCCCTGTCATCCAACCTCACAAATGCTCTTCTGGACGAAAGTGTAAAAATTTCCCAAAGACACAATCCAAAATCTTGTAGAAAGCCTTCTCCGAAGAGTGGAAGCTGTTTTAGCTGCAAAGGGAGAACCAACTGCATATTAATGTCTATGGATTTAGAATGAGATGTCATAACAGCTCCTGTATTTGTAATGTGTAGGTGTCCCAATACTTTTTTCCCTATAGTGTATGTTCCACCTCTTGGTCTCTACCTCTCTGTTTCTGAAACAAGGTCATGGCCTGGAAGCATGTGTGCAATTTTTTCCTAATGTGTCTTGGAAGAAGGGAAATAAAACTTCCTCAAATCTATCAATAGGCTCCTTTTTATCTCCAGATTTCCTCTTTCTAGTTGTGAATCCTCTTTCCGGTCATGCTATCATGGATTGGTCAAAACACAATTACTGTGAAGTGTATTTAGTTTTTTTGCCTTTATACATGACAATGCTATTTAAGGTCAGTCTAGCTACCAATTCAGCTTTTCTAAATCTTTTAAAGCATACCTAACTGTTCAGATGACTTATCAGAATAAGCTATTTTCTCTGCGCTAGAGGCAGAGTCTAACTGCTATCATAGCTTCTATACACAGCACACATAGAAGAGGAGAATTCTGTTCTCCTGTATCTCACATATACTAGTCTTTCTCAATGAATTAGAATATCATCAAAAAGTTAATTTATTTCAGTAATTCAATTCAAATTACACACAGTGTGATCTATTTCCAGCAATTTTTTCTTTTAATGTTGATGATTATGGCTAACAGTTATTGAAAAATTTAGTATCTCAGAAAATTAGAATATTAAATAAGCTCAATTTCAAAAATGATTTTTAATACCGAAATGTTGGCCTACTGAAAAGAATGTACAGTATATGCTCTCAATACTTGGTCGGAGCTCATTTTGCATGCATAACTGCATTAATGCGGCCTGGCATGGAGGCTGTCACATTGGGTATGTGGACCCACTCGGCCGTACCGCCTTGACGGTATGGCAGCTGGCCAACAGAACACAGATCACAGTCTATAGTTTGTATAGTGTACCTGTGGTAGCTCCGACAGTAGCAAGACAGGCTCGGCTGGGACTAGGCAGCAAGCAGGTGCCAGGCGTGGCGTAGCAGAACAGGCTTGGTACTCAGCATAGCACAACTTCAGCTCAGCACGGCACTTGACCTGGATAGCACGGGATACAGGTTACAGGTGGCAGGAATGGGAAACACTGGGAACTGGAAAACACTTAGGAGACCATTTGCATAGACAGACTAGGGTAACGACAACAAGGCTCAAGCAAGGCAGGAAGTGGCTGGACCCCTCTTATAGTCCAGGGTGCTCATGGGCTAATTTTGTACTAATTTCAGGTACATGGGACCCGGCCGGAAGGAGCGGAAATGAGCATTGGCGTCTCCTGAGGAGGAGATGGGGACCAGTTCTCACAGTTCCATGGCTGTGGGCTTTAGGAGGTGAGTTAGCCTGATGGCCCGCGGCCATGGGCATGACAGAGGCGATCAGCCTGTGGCACTGCTAAGGTGTTAGGGAAGCGGCCTTCAGGTCGTCTGCATTGTTGTGTCAGTAGACGGCTGTGTTGACTCTGGACTTGATATAACACAGTGGACCAACATCTTCAGATGATATGGCTCCCCAAACCATCACTGGCTGTGAAAACTTCACACTGGACCGCAAGCAACTTGGATTGACGCCTCTCCACTTTTCCTCCAGACTCTGGGACCTTGATTTTCAAATGAAATGCAAAATTTACTTTCATCTGAAAACAGGACTTTGGACACTGAGTAACAGTGTTGGTCCACTGTGTTATATCAAGTCCAGAGTCAACGCAGCCGTCTACCAGGAAATTTTAGAGCACTTCATGCTTCCCTCTGCTGACAAGCTTTATGGAGATGCTGATTTCATTTTCCAGCAGGACTTGGCACCTGCCCACACTGCCAAAAGTACCAATACCTGGTTTATTAACCACAGTATCACTGTGCTTGATTGGCCAGCAAATTCACCTGACCTAAACCCCATAGAGAATCTATGGCGTATTTTCAAGAGGAAGATGAGAGACACCAGACCCAACAATGCAGACGAGCTAAAGGCCGCTATCAAAGCAACCTGGGCTTCCATAACACCTCAGCAGTGCCACAGGCTGATCGCCTCCATGCCACGCCGCATTGATGCAGTAATTCATGCAGAGTCGTAACCCCGACCAAGTATTGAGTGCTTATACTGTACATACTTTTCAGTACGCCAACATTTCGATATTAAAAATCATTTTTGAAATTGGCCTTATATATAATATTCTAATTTTCTGAGATACAAAATTTTGGGTTTTCATTAACTGCTAGCCATAATCATTAATATTAAAATAAAAAAATCCTGGAAATAGATTATTCTGTGTGTAATCAATCTATATAATATAGGAGCGTCACTTTTTGAATTGAATTACTAAAATAAAATAATTTTTTGATGATATTCTAATTCATTGAGAAGGACTAGTATATAATAATTAACCCATTCTGTATAAGAATACTTCAACATACCTGACCCCCCCCCATATTCCCCCTACCATTCCTGTATTTGACCTCTTTTTATTAATCCTAATGTTTAACGTTTAACAGATGTCTGCACACATTATAATTAATTTTATACATATATAATAATATAATATTTTATTATAATTTATTGTTTTTGAATAAATTAACTATTAGGTTTAATTCACACACTTCAGGCTTTCATTGTTGGTTCTGCACTGAAAATTTGCATCTACTTACACTACTGGGGTTTTTAAAAACCCCATCCAGATGTAGCAGAAAAAATCCTTGCAGAATTGAGGCCATTCTGCAAATTTTCTAATCTGCAGTATTTCAATTATAATGCAGATATGTTGTCACTGATGATTTCACCCTTTGCAATACATAGGGTGAAAACCGCATCAAACTATGCATCAAAATCCACCCCAAAATTCACATGTAACACATGCGGATTTCTCCATGGATCTGTCGATAATTGGCTGTGAAATCCAAAATGGAAAAAGTCCAAAGAACGTAGACTGAGCCTTAGGTGGATTTTAATATATCCCCAGTTCCCACACAAATCCGGTTTACCTATTTGCAAGTTTTTATATATATATATATATATATATATATATATATATATATAGATCTGAAAATCATATATATATTTGGCAAGGGCGTGATGTCCGAGGCACAGTTAGCTCCACCCACAGCCCGACCTGCAAGAAGCCTGTGAGGAAGGAGATGTGAGTGCTCAGTCTGTCTGCTGTTTGTGCCTCTATTTGTCTGTGTGTCTCTGTGTTTGTGTGTGTATAAGTTCCAGTATGTGTGTATGTGTGTCTTTGTGTGTGTGTATTTGTGTGTCTAAGTGCCTATATATGTATCTGTATGTGTATATATTTCTGTGTGTGCATCTACTACATTATCTGTACTCGGAGTTATCACTGTGTGTTATCTGTGGTGTTACATAGGACTGCAAGTAACATCTACATTATCTGTACTCCGAGAGTTATCACTGTGTTATCTGTGGTGTTACATAGGACTGCAGGTAACACTACTACATTATCTGTACTCAGAGAGTTATCACTGTGTTATCTGTGGTGTTACATAGGACTGCACGTAACACTTCTACATTATCTGCACTCAGAGAGTTATCATTGTGTTATCTGTGGTGTTACATAGGACTGCAGGTAACATCTACTACATTATAAGGTAACCAGAGGCATAGCTAGGTTCTCCAGCACCCGGGGCAAAGATTCAGTTTGGCGCCCCCCCCAACCTCTTTCCCAACATCTCCTTCCCCCTCGCCGTGTTTGTTTTCTCTACCAATCGACGTGTCATTTATTTTTATGTAACGCGAGCATAAAATTATTTGTACATTTCACAAGCAATATGGTTCTATACACAACACCAGAACCAAGCTCGGTACATATATACAGCCCCAGCACAAATACAGCTCAATTTAGTGCAACCCCTGCCGTATAGGTATGTACGGCGTAAAACGACAGCTCCCAGCATGGCCCGAACAATGATAAGGATATGCTGGGAGATGCCGTTTCACAAAAAATAAATCCTATCATAATCATATCACCCATCATCTCGCTGCAGATCATACAGTGACCACAGTGCTGATTAGAGGCAGAGTGAACATTTACATTAAGTGACTCACCGGTGACGTCTCAGATTCTAGTTCTTTTTCTCCATTTGGTACAGACCTCTATGATGACTTATCCCGGTCCATTTCTGCAGTTTGCCGCTCACATGTCTTCAGCTTCTCACTTTTCCAACATTTCTGCACCTATAAATAAATATAAAGTTATCATTATACCACACACTACGCCCCTAAATATAATAGCGCCATACACTGCACCTCTAATTATAATAGCACCATACACCGTGTCACACACACACACACACACACACACACACACACTGTGCCCCCTGTAGATAGTGCCTGCCATAGAGCCCCCTGTAGATAGTGCCTGCCATAGAGCCCCCTGTAGATAGTGCCCCCATATAGACCACCCCTGTATATAGTGTCCCACAAATAACTCCCCCTATAGTGCTCTACAGATAGCCCACCCCTGTATATAGAGCTCTACAGATAGCCCAACCATGTATGTAGCCCCCTGTAGATATAGCCCACCCCTGTATATAGTGCTCCACATATAGTGTTTCACAGATAGCTCACCCCTGTATATAGCCCCCCTTGTACATATAGTCCACCCCTGTATATAGTGCTCCACTAGATAGTCCACCCCTGTATATAGTGCTCCACAGATAGCCCACCCCTGTATATACTATATACAAGGGTGGGCTATCTGTGGAGCACTTTATACAGGGGTGGACTATATGTACAAGGGGGCTATATACAGGGGTGGGCTTTCTGTGGAGCACTATAGGGGGAGCTATTTGTGGGATACTATATACAGGGGTGGGCTATATCTACAGGGGGACTATATACAGGGGTGGGCTATATCTACAGGGGGACTATATCTACAGGGGGACTATATCTACAGGGGGACCATATCTACAGGGCTGGGCTATACACAGGGGGCTATATCTACAGGGGTGGGCTATACACAGGGGGGCTATATCTACAGGGGTGGGCTATACATAGGGGGGCTATATACAGGGGGAATATATCTACAGGGGGCTATATCTACAGGGCTGGGCTATATCTACAGGGCGACTATATCTACAGGGGGGCTATATACTGGGGTGGGCTATCTATGGAGCACCATATACTATATAGCCCACTCCTGTATATGGTGCTCTATAGACAGCCCACTCCAGTATATAGCCCCCCTGTAGATATAGTCCCCCTGTATATAGCCCCCCTGTAGATATAGTCCCCCTGTATATAGCCCCCCTGTAGATATAGTCCCCCTGTATATAGTCCCCCTGTAGATATAGTCCCCCTATATATAGCCCAGCAGATATAGTCCCCCTGTATATAGCCCAGCCCTGTAGATATAGTCCCCCTGTATATAGCCCAGCAGATATAGTCCCCCTGTATATAGTCCCCCTGTAGATAAAGTCCCCCTGTATATAGCCCAGAAGATATAGTCCCCCTGTATATAGCCCCCCTGTAGATATAGTCCCCCTGTATATAGCCCAGCAGATATAGTCCCCCTGTATATATAGTCCCCCTGTATATATAGTCCCCCTGTATATAACCCAGCAGATATAGTCCCCCTGTATATAGCCCAGCCCTGTAGATATAGTCCCCCTGTATATAGCCGAGCCCTGTAGATATAGTCCCCCTGTAGATAGACACCCCCCGTAGACAAAGTCCCCCCCGCAGATACAGCCACACGTCTATTACAATTAAAAAAAAAAAAATTAAAACTCACCTTATTCCCGCTCCCACGCCGTCCGGCAGCCATGGAGACCTGCTCTCTTCTGCGCAGGTCTCCAGGGGGTTGAACGCGGCGTCTATGAAAGGCGCTGATTGGCTGGGCAGGATGACTTTCCCTGCCAGTCAGTCAGCGCCTTTCATCGACGGAAGCGTCACTGGTACAAAAGGTACCAGTCGCTTCATTCGAGGAGAGGCGCTGAATGGCCGGGCACGGAACGTGCCCGGTCATTCATTGCTTCTAATTGTACCTGTGTCCTTGCGACACAGGTACAATTATACTGCAGGAGGAGGTGGCGCTGGCGCCCCCCTCTGAACTGCGCCCGGGGCATATGCCCCGCTTGCCCCCCCCTAGCTACGCCCCTGAGGTAACAAACGGAAGGAGGTCCACGTGCTTTACCCTGGGTGAATAATCTATTATTCAGCAAACGCTTCCGCATTTTTCTTAGGTTTCAAATTTTGGTAATTAGGTTTTAAAATACACTTATATTTTTTTATAATATTTTTTACAAATACATATCATCATTCCTTTTGCTAGAAAACCCGTGTAACGGGTTTTCTATACTAGTGTTATTATATTCATAAAATTGGTGTACAGTACATGATGAAGAAGCATGTGGCAGAGGGGCTTTTGGGATCCTCAGGCACTAGGGCATGGGTGCGACTGCCGTCTCTGCACCCCTATAGCTACGCCCCTAAAGATAAAGCACTATGCATGCTCAGTTGCTTAATCTCGAGAATTAAAACAGTTTTGATCCCTATTAGCTAATGAAACCTAGATGATGGAGAATCCAATTTAATTTTCTGTAGCAAAATTACCTGTAACATTATCAGAAACAAAAGAACACAATTCACCACCAGTATTATTGCACCTATGATGCCTGTTTGATGGTAACTCAATTGTATTCTACTTGATTTAGTTAGGTACGCATAGTTTGTTTCTTTAATAGGCTTCCCAGAACAATTAAGCCACTAATATTGGGCCATAGGGCACAGCCTGGGTGTAAGTGATTATTTGTGAAATACATTACCATCTATTTAACGAGGGAAATAAGGAAAAAAGAAAACAATGGTTGTACATGTTAAGCATTGGTAGAAAAATTAAGCATGGCCAGAAAGCTACAGTAGCTGACAATTTGCAGTGACATTTTCTGTCGGCCTGTCTCTGTGCTTGATAAGATTGAAAAAAATCTGATTCCCAATTAACTAAAGCATCAAAAGAGGAAGTTCACGGTGCACAGTTTCAGAGGTAGTACATAAGGAAAGGTCAGCTTCACTGAGCCAGCCGCCACAATATTTTAGTATTCATAAGGACTAATGAGCGCCTATGCCTATTTCTGCATGGTAATGGTATCTACTATCAACTTTCCTCAAAACATCAGTACAGATTGGAAAATAGCTCACCAATTTCCACTACTGACTGCACAAAATATAAATAATATGCAAACTGCTGCATACACATGACCTATATCTCCATATGGTTCGATATAATTAGACATATTAAACGGTTTCTAACATAGTATTTATCCAATTACCTTCTATGCAGAGTAACCTACAATGCTCTGTGTAATAGTTGCTTTGCTAGCCTTGAATGAAATGATGTGGTATATACAAACTTTAAAAGTAGCCTGCACTTCAAGCATGTTGTACTTTTTTAAATGAGCATGACATATGAAGCCAATTTGTAATTTCTACTTCTTGTTTATGCAGTCTCTGAGCTGAAACCCACATAGCTGCCAACAGTCCTGAATTTGCTGTGACTGTCCCGAATTTACAGAGACAGTCCCGGCAAATTACTGTCCCGGGTGTGTCTTGGCAACTGCCATATTCAATTGTATCTGTGTCCTCAGGATGCAGATACAATTGAATATTATGGCAGAGCAGGAAACTCTTCGCTCCCTGCTCTGCCATTCACTCCACCAAAAGAGGAATCCCCGGCCAGTGCATCGGCAAACCTCTGGCTGGGGATTCCACTCCTAGAGGGAGCCCCTGTCTAGGAGCGGAATCACTGGCCAGAGCGTTGCCGATGCACTGGCCGGGGATTCCTCATCTGGAGGAGCCCCTGACGTTACAGTCCATATATGCAGACAAGAACAAGAGAAAGAGGCCACACTCCAAGTTGAAAATATCAAATAGATGGAATTATTCTGCCTTATGTGCAATGAAGTAGTGCAACGTTTCAGCTGCTCAATGTAGCCATTGTCAAGCATATATGGACAGGGCTGTCAGGGGTTACTCTAGGAGCGGAATCCTCAGCCAGATCTTCAGCAACTGGACCGGAATCCCCTGTAGATAATGCCACACAACCCTCCTGTAGATAGTTCCACACACACCTCCTGTAGATAGTGCCACACACCCTTTAGAAAGTGCCACACACACACCCTCTTGTAGATAGTGCCCCACCCCCCTGTAGATAGTGCCACCCCCTCTGTAGATAGCACCACACACACCCCACCCCGTCGACAGCTCTACACCCCCCTTGTAGATAGCTCCATTGGGGTTCCCTCTAGGAGTGTAATTCCCAGCCAGAGCGTTGCCGAGGCTCTGGCTGGGGATTCCTCTCCTGGAGTAGCCCCTACATCAATGTCCATATATGGACAGTGACGTCAGGGGCTCCTCCTGGACCGAAATCCCGGCGTTGCCGATGCTCTGGCTGGGGATTCCGCTCCTAGAGCTAGACCCTGACGTCATTGTCCATACATGTGGGAAGACCCACCCCCTCCCTGCATCCAGACGGACTCAGTGGTAGGGTGGCCGGGATATAGAAACAGCCAAACTCGCTAAGCCATGTTGTTTACGTAACTCCCATAGAGGTGAAGGGAAAGTAAGGAAACAGCATAGCACAGCGAACTACGTTATATAAGGAACTTGGGAGTTGCGGAAACTATGTAGCTCACTGCGCTGTTTTTGTAACTCCCATTCCCTTCATTGGTCATTATGGAAATAGCGTAGCTCAGCGAGTGGGCTGTTTCCATAGTCCTGACCGCCGCGTCAGAGAGTGGCGGGAGAGCTTCAGGACTGAGACAAGGTAGGATGGGGGTCAGGGGCCACCATTTTAGTGATAGGTACAGGTACCAAAGGTGTATTTCATGAGATGGAGAATTCCCTTTAACTGCAATACCAGCTACAGCCCATGGAGAAGGATGACACTGGAAAAAAGCAGACCCTTTTTTCCATTTCAGACAACCTCTTTAACAGCTTTATTTTATGCTTTTGGAAGATGTTTCACCCCATATGAGGAGACCAGTACTATAAATGTCACATGAGAGTTGGGGAGCCGTGTTACAGATTTTGTATTAGAGTCCAGAAGAATCGCTTATGACTCTGCTTGTGGTGGCAAATGACTATTAAATGCTGAAGCTGAATGGAGATTTGTGACATAACAGAGAATCTGGATGATGGATCAAATCAGATCATAGCCTTTCAATGTACAGTGCAATGCCATACATGTTAACGTATGAGGCCAAGTAAGTACGTGCTTATAACAAACTGCATACTAATATATGTGTATGGTGTAAATTACAAACTGCCAGTGATGAGCATCGCATGTTCCTGATAATAATCTCTTTAAGCTACACAATAGATGCTACAGAAAGTGCTATAATATATGGCATTATTTACTTTCTGCTGTGATTGGAATAATGGCCAATTCTGCCTCATGTAAAGTAAAGGGAAACATTTCTGACCCCTGTAGTCGGATAAATTCTGGGAATCTAAGAAATCTGTTCAGTTATTTCCTTTTAAGTAATTATAAATTTTGATTTAATTATTTACAAGATAGTTGTCTAGTCTTTTCTTTTTTTATTCCTTCATTGACTTTGCCATTACTATCACTTTTTGGAAAGACTTTTTCCATCTTTACCCAGGATGGGGCTGTCCTAATGTGAACTTTAGTGTACAGACATGATACGCTATGTGTCTGAAGTTGGACTCCCACCTTTTGGGAGAATGAGTTCCTTGAATGGACTCTCTCCATTGAAGTCTATGGGAGATAAGGAAGCAGTCTCAGAAGGTTGATTGGAGTCAGGGACTCCCATTCTCCCCATATATGCCACTAAACGACAATAATCAGTTAATAGCTTGAAAGATGCTGATTCCAAATCTGTAATTTTTATCTTTCTCCTCACTTGCATTCTAACGCTGCAAGGCCATAAACGGGCCAAGCGCTCCATACTGATTCATGGAGAGGACTCCTAAGCTTGGCGATATAATGGAGAGGACTCCTAAGACTTGTCATCAATATGCAGTGCATGGCCCATTTTTGGGCTTATAACGAGGGAATGCAAGTAAGTAGAAAAAGAAGACTTACAAATTTGGAATCAGTGTCTTTTAAGTTATTACCTGATTATTGTAGTTTAAGGAATTTTTTGGAGGTTGCAGAGTCCCTTTAATTCCTCTATATAAAAACCCCATAAATAAGCACATATATAACTCATAGGGGGGAATTTTTAAGACTGAAAGGCGCATGCTTCCTAATAATTAGAAGGATCTCTGGTGGTTCATGTGCCAGAAAGTCAAATGTACGTCAATTATGAGCTGGCGTAGATTTGCGCTATACTTTAAGGCCACTTTCTTGCAAAATTATAGTAAATTTCTCAGGCCAAAGGTTGCTCCAATCTCTACCAATTAGCTTTGCCAACTTTTTGGTAGAAGGCCGTAAGCAGAGTAAATGGTGCAAAAGTCTAAATTGTGACTCTTGCAACATTTGCGACATTCCTATGCCAGAAAACTGACATAGAAGGTTTGCTAAATGGCCTCATAATGTTTAAACTTAATCCCACCCAACCATCATCTTCCAGCCATCATCCCAACAGAGGTAGGTAAAAAAATATTTTAGCTCCACATTTACTGAGGAACCTCAGTTATTTACCCAATATTCCTAAATTTTATGAAAACCCTTTTAAGTGAGTGTTTTTCGTATGTGCTATAATAAACATAACTCAAAGAAAGAACATAGAAAAATAGTAATATAAAGAAACGGAAGTTGCACTGTAGACAGGTCCTCTATTCAATCCATATATTAACCCCTTAAGGACCCAGCCACTTTTGGACCATATGACACAGCCTCATTTTTTAAATCTGACATGTGTCACTTTATGTGGTGATAAATCCAGAATTCTTTTACCTATCCAAGCGATTCTGAGATTGTTTTCTCGTGACATATTGTAATTTATGTTAGTGAAAAAATTTGGTCGATAAATTCAAGATTTATTTGTGAAAAACACCAACATTTTGAGAAAATTTGCAAAAATTCAAATGTATCTGCTTGTAAGACAGATAGTAATACCACACAAAATAGTCACTAGTTAACATTTCCCATATGTCTACTTTATGTTTGCATAATTTTTTGAACATCCTTTTATTTTTCTAGGACGTTACAAGGCTTATAAGTTTAGCAGCAATTTCTCATATTTTCAAGAAAATTTCAAAAGGCTATTTTGTCAAAGACCAGTTCAGATCTGAAGTGGCTTTGAGGGCCTTATGTATTAGGAACCCCCACAAATCACCCCATTTTAAAAACTGCACCCCTTAAAGTCTTCAAAACAGCATTTAAAACGTTTCTTAACCCTTTATGCGTGTCACAGGAATTAAAGCAAAGTGGTAAGGAAATTTGCAAATTTCATTTTTTTTGCAGAAATTCTATTTTAATCCATTTTTTTCCTGTAATACTGAAGGTTTTTTACAAGAGAAACACAACTGAATATTTATTGCCCTGATTCTGAAGTTTTTAGAAATATCCCACATGTGGCTCTAGTGCACTACGGGCCTGAAACAAAAGCCCCAGAAGCAAAGGAGCACCTAGAGGATTTTTCGGCCTTCCTTTTCTTAAATTATATTTCAGGCACCATGTCAGGTTAGAAGAGGTCTTGTGGTGCAAAAACAAAGGAAACCCCCTAAAAGTGACCCCATTTTGGAAACTACACCCCTAGAGGAATTCATCTAGGGGTGTAGTGATTATTTTGACCACACAGGTATTTCAAAGATTTCATTAGAATTGGGCAGTGAAAATGAGAAATTACATTATTTTCCATTAAGATGTAACTTTAGGTCAAAATGTTTCATTTTCTGATTAAATAAAGGAGAAAAATCACCGTAACATTTGGAAAGCAACTTCTCCAGAGTATGGAAATACCCCATATGTGGTAATAAACCACTGTATGAATACACATCAGGGCTCAGAAGGGAAGGCACGCCATTTAGCTTTTGGAGTACAGATTTTGCTGGATTAATTTCTCTGCACCATGTCTCATTTGTAAAGCTCCTAAGGTACCAGTACAGTGGTAACCCCCCAAAAGTGACTCTATTTGGGAAACTACACCCCTAGAGGAATTCAACTAGGGGTGTAGTGAGCATTTTGACCCCCAGGTGTTTCATAGATTTCATTAGAATTGTGCAGTAAAAATTAAAAAAAAAACATTTTTTTCCAATAAGACGTACCATTACTTCAAAATTTTTCATTTTCTCAACAAATAAAGGAGAAAAAGCACCGTAAAATTTGTAAAGCATTCTCTCCAGAGTAGAGAAATACCCCATATGTGGTAATAAACCACTGTATGAATACACATCAGGGCTCAGAAGGGAAGGAGCGCCATTTGGCGAGCAGATTTTGCTGGATTGGTTTTTCTGCACCATGTCGCTTTTGCAAATCCCTTGGGTACCAGTACAGTGGAAACTACCCAAAAGTGACTCCATTTGGCAAACTACACCCATTGAGGAATTCATCTAGGGGGGTAGTGAGCATTTTGACCCCACAGGTGTCTCATAGATTTTATTACAAATAGGCAGTGAAAATGAAAAATTGCATTATTTTCCAATAACACGTAGCATTAGTTCAAAATTCTTCATTTTCTCAACAAATATAAGAGAAAATGCACCCCAACATTTGTAAAGCAACTTCTCCGGAGTACGGAAATACCCCACATGTGGTCATAAACTGCTATTTGGACACACAGCAAAGCTCTAAAGGGAAAAAGCGCCATTTAGTATTTGGAGTGGAGATTTTACAAGATTCGTTTTTTGACACCATGTTGCATTGAGCTATAGTACCAGTACAGTGGTACCCCCGAAAAATTACTCCATTTTGGAAACTAGATCCCTCAAAGAATTTATCTAAGGGTGTAGTGAGCATTTTGACCGCACAAGTGTTTTGCAAACATGAGTAAACAATAGATGTTGCAGATTGAAAATTGCTGTTTTCCAGAGATATGCCATTTCAGTGCCCAATGTGTTGTGCCCATTTTGTACCACCGTAGACACACATCCCATAAATTGTTAAGCGGGTTCTCCAGAATACAGTAATACCCCATATGTGGTCATAAATTGCGGTTTGGGCACACTGCCAGGCCCAGAAGGAGCGCCATTTGGCTTTTGAAGCGCAGATTTTGCTTGGTGTTTTACTGGTATTTCAGCTTATAATGTGGGGGCATATGTAAACTCGGCAGAGTACATCAGGGCATATGTGAGCTGGGCGGAGTACATCAGGGTATATGTAAGCTGGGCGGAGTACATCAGGGCATATGTGAGCTGGGCGGAGTACATCAGGGTATATGTAAGCTGGGCGGAGTACATCAGGGCATATGTAAGCTGGGCGGAGTGCAACAGGTTATAATAGGATGATGTAATAATGGGGTGAATGAATAATCCATGGATTGGTGTGGTACGCTTTGAACCAATCCTTTATGCACAGGCCGGGTTTTTGGTGTATTATATAAAATATCTGCGCTCCAGTATTGCCTAATCTTTGACTTCTTCACTAGCCCTATAAGCAGCACAAGGCCCTAAAGTTTCCTTATCTCCGCTGCATCTACGGGGTCCACCTGTGGGGTCCAGCAAATGACGATGTGGGGTATTTAGTGAAATTCTACTGGACCTAAAAAATTAGCCTGGGTCGTCATTTAGCATCATTTTGCATCATTGCGTTTTGAGAGTCATAACGTGTTATTTTTCCGTTGACGGAGCAGTGTGAGGGCGCGTTTTTTGTGGAACGAGCTGTAATTTTTATTGGTTCCATTTTGGGGTACATGCGATTTTTTTTTTTTATCACTATTTATTCCATATTTTTGGAGATGAGGAAACCAAAAAACAGCCATTCTAGCACGTTTCTTTTTTGTTTTTTTTTACAGTGTTCACCATGCAGTATAAACAAAATGTTAACTTTATTCTGTGGGGCGATACGATTACAGCGGCACCAAATTTATATCGTTTTTTTACGTTTCACTACGTTCCCACAATAAAAATTCTCTTTTCTAAAAAAAATCATGTTTCAGTGTCGCAATTTTCTGACAGCCATAACCTTTTTATTTTTTAGTTGATATCACTGCGGCAGGGCTTGTTTTATGCAGGACGAACTGTAGTTTACATTGGTACCATTTTGCGTTACTTGCAAGTTTTTGATCACTTTTTATTAAAAAAATTTGAGACAAGATGACCAAAAAATAAAACGCTGTCATAGTTTTTTATTAACATTTTTTACGGTGTTCACCGTGCGGTAAAAATAATGTGACATTTTTATAGATCAGGCCGTTCCGAACGCAGCGATACCTATTATGTATCGTTTTTTTTCCATGTTTTCATTTTTCTAATAATAAAGGAGTTGATCAGGGAAACAGGGCAAGTGTTGTTTTTATTATTTATTTATTTTTCTTTCACATTTTTTTACATTTTTTACTTTTTCTTTTACACTGACTTGGGGACTTGAAGATCTGGTCTTCTGATCCCCGGTACAATACACTGCACTACTTATGTAGTGCAGTGTATTGTAACTGTCATTCTTCATTTGACAGTTAGCGTATTAGGTCCTGCCTCGGGCAGGACCTAATAGGCTTCCGTACCTGGGAAACCAGGAAGCCTAGCAACGGCTTCCTGGTTGCCATAGCAACAATCGCCCGGGGGGGTACAGAGGGAGTTCCCTCCCTCTGTGAACCACTTCAATGCGCGTGGACGTCATTGACAGCCGCATTGAAGGGGTTAAATGGCTGCGATCGCCGGTAACAGCCATCGCAGCCATTGCAGTGGCATGTCAGCTGTGTATAACAGCTGACAGTCGCTGAAGATAAAGCGCGCACAGCTCCTGTGCTCACTTTATCTCCAGGGCGTGACTGTACGCCCGAGTGCGGCAAAGCACTTTCTATTTGGATGTACAGTCACGCCCGTGTGCGGGAAGGGGTTAATACACCGTGTTCCAAATTATTATGCACATTGGATTTAAGTGTCATAAACATTTAATTATTAGTTTTTCAATTAAACTCATGGATGGTATTGTGTCTTAGGGCTCTTTGGATCATTGTAATCAATCTCAGACACCTGTGATAATTAGTTTGCCAGGTGTGCCCAATCAAAGGAAAACTACTTAAGAAGGACATTCCACATTATTACGCAGCCACAGGTTTCAAGCAATATGGGAAAGAAAAAGGATCTCTCTGCTGCCAAAAAGCGTGAAATAGTGCAATACCTTGGACAAGGTATGAAAACATTAGATATTTCAAGAAAACGTAAGCGTGATCATTGTACTGTGAAAAGATTTGTGGCTGATTTAGAGCACAGACGGGTTCGTTCAGATAAAGGCATAATGAGGAAGGTTTCTGCCAGACAAATTAATAGGATTAGAAGAGCAGCTGCTAAAATGCCATTGCAAAGCAGCAAACAGGTATTTGAAGCCGCTGGTGCCTCCGGAGTTCCGCAAACCTCAAGGTGTAGGATCCTCCAGAGGTTTGCAAGTGTGCATAAAGCTATTATTCGGCCACCCCTAAACAATGCTCACAAGCAGAAACGGTTGCAGTGGGCTCAGAAATACATGAAGACTAATTTTCAAACCGTGTTGTTTACTGATGAGTGCCGTGCAACCCTGGATGGTCCAGATGGATGGAGTAGTGGATGGTTGGTGAATGGCCACCATGTCCCAACAAGGCTGCGACGTCAGCAAGGAGGTGGCGGAGTCATGTTTTGGGCTGGAATCATGGGGAGAGAGCTGGTAGGCCCCTTTAGGGTCCCTGACGGTGTGAAAATGACCTCTGCAAAGTATGTAGAGTTTATGACTGACCACTTTCTTCCGTGGTACAAAAAGAAGAACCGTGCCTTCCGTAGCAATATTATCCTCATGCATGGCAATGCACCATCTCATGCTGCAAAGAATACCTCTGTGTCATTGGCTGCTATGGGCATAAAAGGAGAGAAACTCATGGTGTGGCCCCCATGTTCCCCTGACCTCAACCCTATTGAGAACCTTTGGAGCATCCTCAAGCAAAATATCTATGAGGGTGGGAGGCAGTTCACATCAAAACAGAAGTTCTGGGAGGCTATTCTGACATCCTGCAAAGATATTCAAGCAGAAACTGTCCAAATACTCACAAATTCAATGGATGCAAGAATTGTGAAGGTGATATCAAAGAAGGGGTCCTATGTTAACATGTAACTTGGCCTGCTAAGTTTTTTTTATTGAAAGAGCTTTTGATTTCTGTAAATATGATCTCCTGATGCTGCAAATTCAACAAATTACCATTTTAGTTCTTTTTACAACCTTTAAAATGTTTTGATCTCTGTTGTGCATAATAATTTGAAACAGAGCATTTTGAAATCTGTTATCATTAGGAGATTTGTTCAATAAAATTTGCATTATACTCCAACGGTTGATGGCTTGAAGATTATACTGACTGTCATTTGCATCGACTATTTAGGAAAATCAGCGAAAAATAACATTTGCATAATATTTTGGAATGCCATGTAGTATATGACATATTTTACTTGTATTCATAGTATACCTGTATTCATTTATCAGTTTAATGTGATACCCCAAGATTTCTAAACATTCTTAACATAATCCTTAAAATACAAATACAGTAAAAACATAATTCCTTTTGTTAATAACCAAGCTATTTCAATTTTTATTTTTTTTAGAAACTACATGTGGTAGTCACAAGGCGAATTAATGCGAATTTCTATTTAGATGAAAAAGAAAACATGCAAGAATTAGATTTGAGATGTTCCATCTGTGGGCTTTTAATTTTGTCATAAAAACACAGAATCCTGGCATGAGTCTCTTTCCAACTGGCTAAATGTATCATCTTGTATGAAGGCTGTTGAAGTATGTATGGCATTTAAAATGGAAGATAAAGTGAAAAAAAAATCTTAATTCATGGAATCAGTTCGCTAGTAATATTTGCCCACTTCTTTGACCATCTGTTTATATTGACAACCACCAACCTATGTTGTGCCAAAGTGCCCTTGGAAACTAAAAACAATTCAAATGTGGGCAAGAGTAGAGTATGTACAGAAAGATTGTGTTATTTTCTGTTAATCACATCATCATTGAAAAATGACAAGATGTGAAAAGTTTAAAAGATGTTATCTGCCTAGAAAGGTCTGTAGCAAATGTTCTACCCTAGATTCATAAATATGCCATGTAAGATATATCTTCATAAAAAAATATGATCAATCTATCTATCTATCTATCTATCTATCTATCTATCTATCTATCTATCTATCTATCTATCTATCTATCTATCTATCTATCTATCTATCTATCTTTCTATCTATCTATCTATCTATCTATCTATCTATCTATCTATCTATCTATCTATCTATCTATCTATCTATCTATCTATCTATCTATCTATCTATCATCTATCTATCTATCTATCTATCTATCTATCTATCTATCTATCTATCTATCTATCTATCTATCTATCTATCTATCTATCTATCTATCTATCTATCTAATTATCTATCTATCTATCTATCTATCTATCTATCTATCTATCTATCTATCTATCTATCTATCTATCTATCTATCTATCTATCTATCTATCTATCTATCTATCTTTCTTTCTATCTATCTATCTATCTATCTATCTATCTATCTATCTATCTATCTATCTATCTATCTATCTATCTATCTATCTATCTATTACCATTTTTTTTATAGTCAGCTACACACACACACACACACACACACACACACACACACACACACACACACACACTCACTGTTCAGCCATAACATTAAAACCACTGAAGTGAATAACATTAATTATCACGTTTGTTACAATGACAAACAGTATAAGGCCACTTTCACATAGCAGTATTCTGTTCAGTATTTTGCATCAGTATTTGCAAGACAAAACTAGGAGTGGGACATAAAAAGAAAAAGTATAATGGAACGATTAATAACTCTTCCGTGTTTTGGATCCACTTCTACTTTTGGCTTACAAATAGTGATGCAAAATACTGACCAAAATTTGTGAAAAAAAACCTAAGGCAGCAACTAAGCAGTCAGTTTTTGAAGTTGACATGTTGGAAGCAGGGAAAATGGGCAAGTGTAGATCTGCGCAAATTTGACAAGGGCCAAATTGTGATTGCTAGATGACTGGGTCAGGGCACCTCCAAAACGTCAGGTCTTGTGGGGTGTTCCCAGTATGCAGTGGTTAGTACCTTCCAAAAGTGGTCCAAGGAAGGACAACCGGTGAACCAGGGACAGAATCATGGGCGCCCAAGGCTCATTATTACCGTGGGGAGTGAAGCCTAGCCAATACCAAAGAAAACCTACAGTATCAAAAATGTGTGGTATTTTCCATGAACTGTTGCAATGGTGATAGTAGAAACTGACTGTTCCCCCTTATATGGCCAAATAATTTTTCATGCAATGTAACTTTTCAATATAGGCCCTCATTTTTACTGAGTGTAAAATCAGTTAAAATACAGTAAAAGGAGACATATGAGTTTAGACAAAAAGGTTTAATGGAGGTTGAGCTGCAATACCAGACTCAGACTATGAGAGTGGCGCCCCTTTTTTCTAGTCCCATACAACACTTTAATGAAATCCTGCTCTGTTTAGGCTTGCTAAATCAAGTGGTTTGTATATCAAGTGCAGTTACTAAACCGGATTTACTTGCTGTGTTCTTGTTTGGCATACTGTGTGGGATACTGTGTGTGATATATGAATTGAGTGCTTGCTAATAGACGTTTGCAAAATTGACACAATTTAAAACCCTTTTTTCCTTCTTGGCTTCTGTCCTGCTGTGCAGCTGACTAGGGGGAGGGGTTAATGTGGCCGTAGCATGCTACTGGACTGAAGCACCGGCTTCACCACTGGGGACACACACCCCAAAAATTGTTAAAAGGGTTCTCCCGGGTATGACGATGCCATATATGTGGAAGGAAACTGCTGTTTGGGCACGCTGTAGGGTTCAGAGCGGAAGGAGCGCCATTTGGCTTTTGGAGAGCGGATTTTGCTTGGTAGTAGATTTGTTTGAGTATTGCTGGTATTTCCGTTTATAATGTGGGGCATATGTAAGCTGGGCAGAGTACATCAGGGGCATAGTCAAGTGGTATAATAATGGGGTAAAAAAAACAATAACATGATCCATAGATGTGTGTTACACTGTGAAGCAATCCTTTCTGCACAGGCCGGTGTCACACTGATATATGGCGTCATTTCTTATGCCCCTTTTGGTCCACACTCCGCACCTTTGCAGTTTGGGGAATTTTGCTAGGAAGTGTTGTCCTGGTATAATACGGGCACCATCGCTTCCAGTAGATATGTTTGGGCTCTCCCCTTCCTGGTTCCCTAATTTTAGGTCCTTGATAAATCGCCTCTTGAAACAGAAGAAATGTTCCCCTCGGGCTGGCACAACTGCATATTTTTTATTTCCTGACTTATTGTAGCCATAACTAATTTTATTTTTTTCATAGACGTAGTGGTATGAGGGCTTTTTTTTGCGTGACGAGCTGTAGTTATTATTCGTACCATTTTGGGGTACATGCGACTTTTTGTTCACCTTTTATCCTATTTTTTGGGAGTCCAGGTTAACAAAAAAACACAATTCTGTAGTTATTTTTATTTATTTTTTATACAGCGTTCACCACGCGTTATAAATTACATGTTAACTTTATTCTGCGGGTCAGTACGATTCCGGCGATACCTAATTTATAGCACTTTTTTATGTTTTACAACTTTTTGCACAATAAAACTACTTTTGTAAAAAGAATGTATTCTTTCTGTCGCCAAGTTGTGAGAACCATAACTTTTCCATTTTTCTGTCGACAGAGCTATATGAGGGCTTGTTTTTTGCGAGACGAGCTATAGTTTTTATAGGTACCATTTTTCGATACGTGCAAATTTTTGATCACTTTTTATTCCAATATTTGTAGGGCAAAGTGACCAAAAAACGGAAACTCTGGTATCGTTTTTTACGGGTTTTTTTACGCTGTTCACCAAGTATTTTGATACCTCAGGTCGTTACGGTCGCGGCGATTCCAAATATGTATGGTTTATTATTTTTTTCAATAATAACGGACTTGATAAGGGAAAAAGGGGGATTGTGTTTTATTTTATTACTTAAAACTTTTATTGTTTTCAAACTTTTATTTTTTTCACTTTTCTTTACACTATTTTTATACTTTTTTTTACACTTTTTTTCAAGTCCCACTAGGGACTACATAGTGCAATGTATTAGATCTGTCAGTTATTCACTGACAGCAAGCCGACTAGGCTTCGCCTCCCGGCGGGGCCTAATCGGCTTCCGTAATGGCAGAGCAGGATGCCATTGTGTCTCCTGTTGCCATAGCAGCAGTCGCCAGTCCTGATTGTCTGTCAGGGCTGGCGATCTGCTAGAAACCGCTAAGGGTATGTGCACACACACTAATTACGTCCGTAATTGACGGACGTATTTCGGCCGCAAGTACCGGACTGAACACACTGCAGGGAGCCGGGCTCCTAGCATCATACTTATGTACGATGCTAGGAGTCCCTGCTACTCCGTGGAACTGCTGTCCCGTACTGAAAACATGATTACAGTACGGGACAGTTGTCCTGCAGAGAGGCAGGGACTCCTAGCATCGTACATAAGTATGATGCTAGGAGCCCGGCTCCCTGCACTGTGTTCGGTCCGGGACTTGCGGCCGAAATACGTCCGTCAATTACGGACGTAATTAGTGTGTGTGCACATACCCTAAGATGCAGCAATCGCTTTCGATTGCTGCATTGAAGGGGTTAATGGCAGGGATCGGAGCTAGCTCCGGTTCCTGCCATTACAGGTGGATGTCAGCTGTAACATACAGCTGACTTCCACCGCTGATGACGCCGGATCAGCTCTTGAGCCGGCGCCATATTGCCGGCGGCTACGGAAGCCAATCAGGCTCCGCCGCCGGGCGGATCTTGACCGGCTCCGGTGCTAGGCAGACCGGGAGGCCAGTATTAGGCCTCCGGTCGCCATTGCAGCCACCGGAACCCCGGCAATTTCATTGCTGGGGTTCCGATGAGCTGCAAATACCTTAAGTGCAGCACTCGCGTTTGTGTGCTGCACTTAAGGGGTTAATGGCGGGGATCGAAGCTAATTTCGGTCCCCGCCATTACAGCCGGATGTCAGCTGTAAGATATAGCTGAGATCCGGCGATGATGGCACCGGCTCAGCTTCTGAGCCGGTGCCAAACATTTGGCGTATGGGTACGGCAACTTGCGGGAAGTCATGGCTTTCCATGGAGTACCCATACGGCAAATGTCGGGAAGGGGTTAAAAAAGGCTTAGATTATTTCCTAGAACAAAAAAATATTAGCTCTTATGTGTAGAAATTTTTCCCTTCCCTTTTCCCATCCCTTGGTTGAACTTGATGGACATGTGTCTTTTTTCAACCATACTATGTAACTATGTAACCCTTTAAAGAAATCCTACTAAATATCATAAATAATTGCAAATTAAAAGTAAGTCATTCCAAGTTGATTGGACTGTTTTGATATGTAACTTTGGATTTTGTCTTGCATTGAACAGTACTTCAATCATTCAATCAACATGAGGATTCGATGACTTCAAAAAACGTGGATTGGCTGGAGCTATTACTCCACAATCACCCATATGTCACGTGGAGTTTTGGTTCTTGTTAGATGGTCGTTCTGTTATGAACTTCTGAAGGTAGTTACTGATCAGATGGCCGGAATATTTACATGTTGTATGCTTTTACACTAAAATGTAGCAGCCAAGAAAATGACTTATGCTATGTAAAAAGAATAGTTGTAGACCAGTATGAAAAAGTGTCTCTTGAGCACTTGTTCTTAGAGTAAAGAGAAAATCAATAGTCCATGTAAATTTCATAGCTTAGGAGTGGTGCATTTATCTATAGATTTATTAGTATGTCACAATGGAAATGTATTCCAGAGAGTGAATGAATGTAAATACAGCTAGAATGTTGTTCAAAGGTCTATTGGTGCTTTAAAATTCCACCAATTCTATCAAAATCACAAAGAATTAACCCTTTGTACACCGCTGCTGATTACATTTAGAAGATTTGAATCCAAAAGGTAGGACATTCCCTGAAAAACGGGACAACTAAGAGTTAGGATTTTGAATGTCTAAAAGTAGCAAGCATTGAACTATAAATGCAACACAATAATGAATGCCATGTTTCAATACTGGAATTCATCATTAAATGGACACTAACTTTTCAAATTACTTATGCTAATTTAATAGTAAACCTGATATATATCCACTTTGCATTTTACTTACTGTTAAACCACACAAATTGGGTGTTTGTCTCTTCAATAACTGCCAATAAAAGTCTATGGAGATGGGAGGGGAAGGAGGAGGGAGCAGAAGCAGAGTGAGTCAGACACAGACACACTGCCCATAGAAGTCTATGGAGAGGGGAAGGGGAGCAGGATCCGAGTGAGAAAGACACACAGACATGCTGCATCTATTAGTAAGATTTATATCTCACTTCAGTGCAGGATTTACAGCTACACTACTTATTCCTGTTGTATAATCTCCTCCATGCTTCTACAGCTTCTACATATGTGAAAGATAGAGATAGGAGAGCAGAATTCTCCTCTTCTATGTGTGCAATGTATAGAAGACATGATCACATTTAGGCTCCGCTCACTAGCTCAAAGACAACTGAGAATTAGAGATAGAGACTGCGGAAGGGAAAACTGATTAAAAATGCAGGATATAAGTCATATAACGGCCAGAAATAGTGTTGTTCCTCATGTACACACATATGACAGCATATCCTGAAAAGTCATCTGAAAAGTTAGGTGCGCTTTAACTGAAGTACACCTTTGTGCACTTAATCAGAAACTCTAATAAAAACTCCCTATGTAAATTCTCACCTGTAACTATGATGTCTGATGCCACTGCTGGAATACTCAATTGTATGTTTCCGAATAATAAAATATCAAGCAGCATGTGTCTGAGCTGTTATTTGGCAACAATCCAGGAATGTACAGGGTAACAGCAGAAAACCTATTATCCATGAAATCTGCAGTTGTCAATGTATCTCCTGCAGGCTGCTTTCTGTAGACGATATAAGGTATTGCCAACCATTTATCTCTGGGAAATTTTCACACTGCCTGCGACATGAATGCTGCTGCACACAACACAGTCTTCAGTCTCTCCTGTGCATTTTCCTTTGCATTAGACCTGTACCTGGGTCTCTTCAGCATCCTGCTCACAACTTAGAATGATCAATATAACTATATTCCTTGCTGGTTGTGACCATGGGCCATGTAGTAACCAAAAGTACTGTGTCCAGAAGCTAATTTTTACAATCAAGATGAAGGACAGAAACTGGATTATTTTCTTCAAGCAAGTTATCCTAAAGACATCAAGCTACATCACTGGATATCAGTCTAGCATTTTTTATAATACTTTACTTTATGTTAGTGCTGGACATAAGGGAATAGATCCTGTAACTTGGTTTTACATGGATCCCAATTATAGGATCTTTAGAAATCTATGTGGCTATACTGTGCCTCTGATTTCACACATCATGTAGCATTGCATGTCATATTATAGAGGCACCATGCAGGGGCATACGGTGTATTTATGTAATAAGAACCCATGTGGACTCTGTGTGCCGACGTTCGGCTTTATGCACGCAGCATTGATGTTCCTACAAATATCTCCACCAAAAATATGTCAGAGGCTAGTGGCCCTTAGTACATGTAAACATGCGCTATATGTTCAGGCACTTACCAGCTGAAGTAGAAGGAAAATAGTCACGCATATGCGCAAACTGATAAATTAATTGACATGCTTGGCCAGTGCTATACATACCACACTCGAGATGAATAATGGCCATGCATATTTAGCGTGACTGACCGTTTTTTTCAGCAGACATCTTTAAGGTGCTGGATGACCCAAAGCGTGGTTAATGCATTCTGTCCAAACAATTATCTGCCAACTTCTGTCTCATGTGTATGGGCAGCAGAGATGACTATGCAATATATAATGTACATAACATGCTGTAGATTATATCCTGGACCGTTATATTGATATCACAATGAACTGTAGAGTAAAATGCTTGGCAAAGTGGCAAATCATATGTAGTTATGATGTAGTAGACACTGGGATGTTATCAGTTGTACTTTCTATCACACAGTGGGCATGCCAGTGTAATAACTGTGTAATAACTGTATATGTCAAGGAGAAGCGGTTTCGATATTTTTACTCAACTCATTGTCCTTCATTTAGAATAACCTAAGACCATTCTCTATGTATTCAAAAAATGGTACATACAGTACAGATATGCCTGTTATTATATAATTCTGTTATTCTATACATTTCAAATACTGGCATTACATTATTCAGATTTGATCCTTAACGCAAAATATTTTAATATTAAAATGCTTTTGATGTAAATGATAAAACTGGAATGTGCCTGCGAGTAGCTGAGGCAGACATTTGCATACACGTAGCATGATTTAACAATGTGTGTACATGAGACATGATTTGTTGTCCTGGCACCTTGAATAGCATTTACAGTGTAGTCTGAGAGAAAAATTAGAGGAAAGAGTGAGAGGATGAGAGACCCTTCCCCCCTGTATATGATCACACATACAGAAGAGAGCAGGAGGGCCAGAAGGTGGGGTGGTGCCTCAGGATAATGGCAGCAGAAGGCAAAGGAAGCAGACAGCTGGCACGCTCTGCCCCAATATGCTTCCATGAAAGAGGCGAGGAAATTTCAGGAGATGTGATGCTCGAATGGCCAGCTCTCCAGCAAAGAGAGTGATTACAAATAAAATGAGTTAACATCTTGCATATCACATGCACCTAAACTGTCCCTTCGTCTCTTTCCTCCTATGCAATGGCAACAGTAAGACATAGATAAAATAACTTACCCTAGGCATCTCATTGCTTCTGCCCTGTGTGAAGTATATAACTTATAGCTTTTCGCAGCACAAATGCACATTGCTCAATGTGCAGGGCAGTCAAAATCTGGTCATATTATATTTTCTGTTTGTTATATTATATTAGATTGTCCTTTTTTTTTTTTGTCTCCTACGTCGAATTATTGCGCATCTCTCATTTCCCAAAAAGTATGCATGTGTTTTTCTCTTGCCTACAAAACATATGCATATCTAAAATTCAAATTGAGGAGTGATTACTTCACGCTCGCCTTCGTACCACTAATGAAAAAATGTACGTTAATGGCGGAAAGTTATTTAGTGCTGCACAGAGTTAATTGCTGCAAATCATTGCTTACATCCATCTGGTTTTATGATAGACAACAAACCTCTTCATCACATTTTCTCATTAGACATATTGTAAATCACAGCACAGCACTGGCATCTCACATATTGTTCCTACATTGGTTAAACTACATTTTTGCACAGCTAGTAACAAAGCAGTAATACTGTAAGCAACGTTACCTAGATTTTATCGTTTCCAAATGGCTTATGTTTGTTATAATCCTCTGACAAACTCTTGGTTATTTGTGATCAGGTCATAATTTTGGGTATAATTATTTATTAATCTTTCTAATCCTTCAAAAATTATTACAGTATATTTATCAAAATATTGAGAGCTTGGTTTTATATAGAAGTGAATTAAACATCACAATCACTGTGAATACGTTTCATACACTTCATGGGCAAGGTGTGCGGATACTAAGGCCTCATGCACACGAATGTGTTTTTGCGGCCGAAATTCACCTGTGGGTGAATTGCGGAACCATTAATTGATATGGCACCATGCACATGACCGTGGTTTTCACGGTTCCTTCCAGGACTGCAAACATGAGCCGCAGAAACTCAGGACATGTCTTATTACGGCCCGCAATTGCTGTCCGGTCCAATTTAAATAAATGCACATCTTCTGTGTGCACGGCCTGTGATTGTGGACGGCCCGCGGATGACACTCCGTTGCCGTCCATGCCCGTAATCACGGGCGGTGCACTCAGCTACGATCGTGTACATGAGGCCTTACTATTTTTTTTTATTATTTAGAGGACCTGTAACAATACTGGAACATATTATCTTAGAACTGCATTGTGTTGTTCCTCTTTAATTTTCTACTAGAATTTAACCTACGGGACCCGGCCGAGGTGAGCGGAAGTGAGTGCTGGCGTCTCCTGAGGAGGAGACTGGGGCTAGCGCTCGCAGACCCATTGCTGCGGCCGCCAGGAGGTGAGTGAGCCTGATGGCCCGCGGCCATGGACATGACAAAATAAATATATATATATTATATATATATATATATATATATATATATATATATATACTTACAGTGAAGGAAATAAGTATTTGATCCCTTGCTGATTTTGTAAGTTTGCCCACTGTCAAAGACATGAACAGTCTAGAATTTTTAGGCTAGGTTAATTTTACCAGTGAGAGATAGATTATATTTTAAAAAACAGAAAATCACATTGTCAAAATTATATATATTTATTTGCATTGTGCACAGAGAAATAAGTATCTGATCCCTTTGGCAAACAAGACTTAATACTTGGTGGCAAAACCCTTGTTGGCAAGCACAGCAGTCAGACGTTTTTTGTAGTTGATGATGTGGTTTGCACACATGTTAGATGGAATTTTGGCCCACTCCTCTTTGCAGATCATCTGTAAATCATTAAGATTTCGAGGCTGTCGCTTGGCAACTCGGATCTTCAGCTCCCTCTATAAGTTTTCGATGGGATTAAGGTCTGGAGACTGGCTAGGCCACTCCATGACCTTAATGTGCTTCTTTTTGAGCCACTCCTTTGTTGCCTTGGCTGTATGTTTCGAGTCATTGTCGTGCTGGAAGACCCAGCCACGAGCCATTTTTAACAGCTGAGAAACACCCCCAAAACATAATGTTTCCACCTCCATGCTTGACAGTGGGGACGGTGTTCTTTGGGTCTTAGGCAGCATTAAGCTGAACTCTTAATGGTTGGTAGGGGATAAAATACTTATTTCTCTGTGCACAATGCAAATAAATATATATAATTTTGACTATGTGATTTTTTTTTTTTTTATATAATCTATCTCTCACTGGTAAAATTAACCTAGCCTAAAAATTCTAGACTGTTCATGACTTTGACAGTGGGCAAACTTACAAAATCAGCAAGGGATCAAATACTTATTTCCTTCACTGTATATATATATATATATATATATATATATATATATATTAGCTAAAGATGCTCATAGACTCAAACATGCACAATTCCTATATCTTTCAACCACACCACCTTAAAAAGCAAAGAGGGGTTATGTTGGCAATCAAGAATTCTGTAGAGCACAACCCTATCTCTACTGTTATAGATCCGAATGGCAGATTTATCATACATGTTTGCCAAATAAACAATATAGTGTATTCCATAGGCATTTTATATGTTCCTAACCATCAGCAGATTTGGTTTTTGAGTAAATTCTTCCAGAAGCTCCCTCCAGTGGTCCTGCACGGCCACTTAATCCTATGTGGTGACTTTAATGCTACTCATGATAGCTGTCTTGATACTATTCACAAAATAATAAAGCCGGTAAATTATTGGATCGCCATTTGAAAGCTAGAGAAACTCAGGCTAAAATCCCATACCTTTAACATTTACCTAATCGTTCTAGACTGTATGACCCCAGAGACATAACCAAAGAGTTTATGGAATATTATTCAAGTTTGTACAATTTGGATCCTCCTTCTAAGTCCTCTCCTGTCCCTGCATTTTCCACTTGAACAAATTAAATCGTCCCACCCTTTCCCAACACCAACTGGAAGTAAGTTCACCCTTACAGAGCTCTGAAATAGAAACTATCATTAAATCCCTTCCTTTACAGATGTTGCCAGGCCCACATGGTCTCATAAATGTATATTATAAAACCTTTCTGGATATTTTACTCCCACATCTACATTCTACTCTTGTACAAGCCTTTAATGAGGGATCCTTCCCGTGAGAAATGTTATCAGCAATGATTGTCGCACTACCAAAGCCTGGTAAAACTCCAGACTCCCCACAAAATTTTAGACCGATATCTTTGCTAAACACAGACCTACACAGAATCAAAATTTACGCAAAGGTCTTGGTTACTCGTCTTGCACCACTCTTACCCTCTTTAACAGGAGGAGATCAGGTTGGCTTTGTTAAAGGCCGGCAGATTACAGAAAATACCAGAATGGTTCTCAATATTCTAGATTTCATGGAGAACACGGGCAGGGCCTCTGTGACGGTGACTCTTGATGCAGAAAAGGCATTTGACTTGATGGTCATTTGCCTTCACAGTACTAAAATGGGGATTAAGGATGGTATATTGAACACAATAAAAGCGCTTTACTCCACACCTTCCGTGAAAGTCTTTGTAAACGGAGTGCTCTCTGGGAGTTGCCCCCTTTCTCCCCTGATATTTACCGTATACTCTCAATAGAACCTTTGGCCCAAGCACTCAGATAACATGATGATATTAATGGTGTTCTCATAGGTAACCGTCAACATCACATTTCACTGTTTGCAGATGATATTTTGTCTGGAACAACCAGACAAGTCCTTGGAAACAACAATGAATATAATTAAAGAATTTGGTTCTCTCTCGTTCTATAAAATAAATGAATACCAATCTCAAATCTTACCCTTTAACCCGTTAGTGACCGCCCATTAGTGTTTTTACGACGGCCACTAACGGGCTTTATTCCGATGCAATTGCCTTTTTACGGCGCTGCATCGGAATAAATAAATAGAGCAGGAAGCAGTTACGAGAGCAGCCCTGCTCGAACGGGCGATATCTGAATTAGTATCGATCTTGCCAGTTTAACCCCTCAGATGCGGCGCTCAATAGCGAGTGCCACGTCTGAGTGGTTTTGAAGGGAGGGGACTCCCTCTCTCACCCCACCGGCACCTTGCGATAACATCGCAGGGTCCCGGTGTCTTCTATGGCAGCCTGGGGCCTAATAAAGGCCCCGAATGTCTACCTCTAGTTAATGCCTGCTAGGCCATGCCTCTGGAATGGCCTAGCAGATGCCTGTCCGTTTTACACGGACAAGCAAGTAATACACAGCAATACAGAAGTATTGTAGTGTATTATAAAAGCGATCAGGTGATCGCACAGCAAAGTCCCCTAGTGGGACTAGTGAAAAAGTAAAAAAAAAGTTTAATAAAGTTAATAAGATATAAATAAAAATCCAAAGTAAAAAAAAATGAAAAACACACTTTTTTCCTTTACAAAATGCTTTATTATTTAAAAAACAAACAAAAGTTAAAAAGTTACGGTATTGCCGCATCCATAACAACCCCAACTATAAAGATATTACATTATTTAAGCTGCTTGGCGAACGCCGTAAAAAAAAAAAAAAAAAACAATGCAAGACTTGCTGCCTTAAAAAAAATGTGATAAAAAGTGATAACGTCGCATTTACTCCAAAATTGTACCAATAAAAACTAAAAGTTGTCACGCAAAAAAAAAAAGCCCTATATAGCTGCATTGGCGGAAGAAAAAAAAATGATGGCTCTTCAAATATGGAGAAAGTGTTTTTACTGTGTAAATGTAGTAAAACATACAAAATCTACATAAATTTGGTAAAGTTGCAATCGTAACAACCCGCTGAATAAAGTTATTTTGTTATTTATACCACATGTAAACAGCATAAATTTAGGACGCAAAAAAATAAATAAAAGTTAATCAATGAATGATATATATATCCCAAAAGTGTGCTATTAAAAAATACAACTTGTCCCGCAAAAACCTTATACAGTTATGTAGACGCAAAAATAAAAAAGTTATAGCTCTTTGAATGAGACGATGGAAAAACGTAAAAAAATAGCTTTGTCATTAAGGCCTAAAATAGGCTGGTCACTAAGGAGTTAATATCCCCCATGAAACATTAGACTCCCTCAAATCCAAATTCCCTATGGACTCGCTATCACAACATGTTAAATACCTGGGCATAAAGGTATCTAAATAAAAACAGATCTGTATAAATGTAACTACCCCCTCCTTTACTGAAAACCATAGAAAAGGTCTCATGGGTACCGTAGGACGTATCGCTGAATTGAAAACGTTAATTCTGCCTAAAATATTATATGAATTTAGAATCTGTCTACCCGTTTCCTTTTTCAATAAAGTACAAAAACTTTTGAATGCCTTTATTTGGAAGCCAGGTAAAACGAGGATAGTCTCTGCAATCCTAAAGAGATAAAAAGTTCGGAGGCTTAGGCCTTCCAAATATTTCTGACTATTTTATTGCAACTCAGATATTGCTAGTTTGCTACTAAACAACTGATGGATTTGGGATGTGTCTCAACACTGGATACCATAGCCGGCCTTAGGTACGTGCGACCAGTGCGGTCGCACAGGGCGCCATGGCCACTACTCGGGATGCCAGCGTGTCAGGTGCCACTCACTTGCTGCACCGACCTCATACTTCAAGACTTCATACTTGCTGCCCTGCGCCCCAGCCACCGCTCGTCTGCTCACCCTGTCCTGCGTCCTGAATGACGAGACAGGCATGATGACATCATTCAGGACGCAAGACAGGGAGGAGACACCGCGTTTCCTGTGCGTTTCCAGGGCTGGTGGAGACACCGATGGAACGTTTTCTACGGGTCGGCTCCAGCTCCAGCAGGAAGCGTTTGCCGGAAGCCCAGCAGGTAAGTCACTGACTGGACTTTGAATGTGGGAACTGATGGGGTTCTAAAAAGGGCAATAATGGCAAATGGACAGAGGATTCAGTGCCACCTTCATGCCCATTTGCCACTAATTGCCCCTTTAGTGTCCTTCTATTCAGTGCCCCCTTGATGCCCATTTGCTATTTTGTTGCCCCGTTATTGTTCTTCTGTGACAAAAGATGCTAAAGGCTACAGGGGCAGCAAATGGCCATCAAGGGGCCACCAAACAGAAGGACGCTAAAGGGGCAATAGGTGGCAAATGGGCACCATGGTGGCACCGGATGGCACTAAAGTGTTAATAAATGTCAAATGGGCACAGAATTCAGTGCCTTCATAGTACACATTTACCATTTGTTGCCGTTTTAAACCCTGTTCACATTACATGAAAAGCTATGTACGCCTTTAAAAAATGTTATATTTTTTTTCTATAAAAATCAGTGTTTTTTTTGCAACTTTGTAATTATATTTAAGGCTTCGTTCACATCTGCGTCAGGGCTCCGTTCAGGCGTTCCATCTGAGCTTTCCGTCAGAACGGAGCCCTGACTGAAACAAACGGAAACCATAGGTTTCCGTTTGCATCACCATTGATTTCAATGGTGACGGATCTGGTGCAAATGGTTTGCGTTTGTCTCCGTTGTGCAAGGGTTCCATCGTTTTGATGGAATCAAAAGCGCAGTCGACTACAGTATTGATTCAGTCAGGGTTCCGTTCTGACGGAAAGCTCAGATGGAACGCCTGAATGGAGCCCTGACGCACATGTGAATGGAGCCTTACTAAACTATTTTTACTTTTTGAGATACAGCTGTTTTGTATTCTGTATACAGAGCAGCCGTGTCTAGCGCTGAGACCTGAGTCTGTCAGGTCAGTGGGACTGACGGGTTCAGTGTCAGCGGGTCCTGCGTGTCAACGGTTCATAACTTAGATGTGATCGATAACAGGTGGATACTGCGTGTCAGAGACACAGGACCTGCTGACACTGAACCCGTCAGTACCACTGGCCTGACGGATTCAGGTCTCAGCGCTCGATACGTCTGCTCTGTATACAGAATACAAAGCAGCTGTATCTCAAAAAGTAAAAATAGTTGTTAATAAAAAGTATTTATTTAGAAAGTTGCATAAAACACACTGATTATTTAAAAAAAAAAAAACCAAACGATTTCAAAGGTGTGCAAAGCCTTTGAAGTGGTTGTCCGGAATACAAACGTTTCTGCGCTAGGGGCTCCCGTCAGATCTGTTCACTGTTTGTATATAGCGGTGACATCATGTTGACCGTACACCATCGCTGTAGCCTATTAATAGCCTCAGCGGTGTTCAGCTGAGACCAGTAATTAGCTACGGTGGTGATGTACTGTCGACGTGATGTCACCGCTGCAGTCACTCTGTGTACACACAGAACAGAGATGACAGAAGCCCCCAGTGCAGTAACGTCTGGGAGGAGAGCGATAAGTATCAGGGCCGGCTCCAGGTTTATGTGGGCCCTTGGGCGACACAAGACTTAGTAGGCCCCTTTGTGGGGGAACTCACGGCAGCAGTAAAATGGCAGAAAATTTCACTTTGGGCCCCATATAGACGTTAGGCCCTGTTTATGCCCCCATATAGAGGTTAGGCCCCCAGTTTGTACCCCCATAAGTTTAGCACACTCCGTGGATAGTGCCACACAGCCCCCCTCCCAGGTAGTGCCACACAGCCTCCCTCCCAGGTAGTGCCACACAGCCCCCACCTCCCAGGTAGAGTCACACATCCCCCCTTCCTGGTAGTGCCACGCAGCGCCCCCTCCAAGGTAGCGCCACACAGCCCCCACCTCCCAGGTAGTGCCACACAGCCCCCTCCTCCTCGGTAGTGTCACACAGCCCCCTCCCTGGTAGTGCCACACAGCCCCCCTCCCTCGTAGTGTCACACAGCCCCCCTCCCTGGTAGTTCCACACAATCCCCCTCCCTGGTAGTTTCACATTTAGGGTTCCCTCTAGGACTGGAATCCACAGCCAGAGCATTGCCGACACTCTGGGTGGGGATTCCGCTTCAGGAGCAGCCCCTCACGTCACTGTCCATATATGGACAGTGTTTTCCGAGGCAGCCCCAGAGCCTTAGTCCCGGGCAGAGAACTACTAGCACTCTACCCCAGGATTCCTCCTCTGCTCCTGACATCACTGTCCATATATGGACAGTGATGCCGTGACAACGGCAGCGTCAGCACCCGGCGGCCGAGTGGGCCCCCCAAGGGTAGTGGGCCCCGGTACACGCCTGGGTTCGCCGGGTGCTGACACCGGCCCTGGTAAGTATGGGCTGCTTTTTTATTTGAAGCCCTCCTCTCTTACTGCAACATAAAAAGTTTAACCCCTTCCCGCCATTTCACGTACAGTTACGTCATGGGAGATGGCCTTTTCCCGCATCTCCACGTAACTGTACGTGATGGAGATGAGGCTGGCTCAGGAGCTGAGCCAGCAACATCACCGCCGGGTGACAGCTGTATGTTACAGCTGGCACCCTGAGGTATCGGCCAGGACCGGAGCTAGCCTCCGATCCGACCGATTAACCCCTCACATGCTGCGCTCAATAGAGATCGCAGCATATGAGGAGTTTATAGCCACCGGCGCCCCAGCAACGTGATCGCTGGGTTGCCGGTGGCTGCAAAGGCGATCGGAGGGCTAATACTTACCTCCCGGTCCGCCAGTAACGGAATCCTCCTATGCCCCGTCGTCGGCGGGGCCCAGGAGGCTTCCGGTACCATCGGCAAGATGGCGCCGGCTCAGCTTCCGGCTCAGAAGCTGAGCCGGCGTCATCAGCAGTGTGTGTCTGCTGTATGTTACAGCGGACACCCCGATCTATCGCCAAGAACCGGAGCTAGCTCCGATTCCTGGCAGTAACCCCTTCAATGCAGCGGTTTGTATGCAATCAGCAGCCTTGCCATGCGATGGCAAGGCTGGCGACTGCTACTATGGCAACAGGATGCCTAACCATGGCTTCCTATCTGCCATTACGTTAGCCGATTAGGCCCCACCCAGAGGCGGAGCCTGATCGGCTTGCTGTCAGTGAACAACTGACAGTTCTAATACATTGCACTACATAGGTAGTGCAATGTATTAGAACATCAAACAAACAGTTGGACCTTCAAGTCCCCTAGTGGGACTAAAGAAAAGTGTAAAAAAAAGTGTAAAAAAAAGTAAAAATAAAAGTTGTAAAAAATACAATAAAAGTTTCAAATAATAACACAAAACACAATCGCCCTTTTTCCCTTATCAAGTCATTTATTATTGAAAAAAATAATAAAGCCATACATATTTGGTATCGCTGCAACCGTAACGACCTGAACTATAAAAATATTATGTTATTTATCCCGCGCAATGAACGCCGTAAAAAAAATAACTAAAAAATACTGACATAATTGCTATTTTTTGGTCACTTTGTCTTCCAAAAATTTAAATAAAAAGTGATCAAAAAGTCGCATGTACCTAAAAATGGTACCTATAAAAACTATAACTCGTCTCGCTAAAAACAAGCCCTCATACAGCTCCGTCGACGAAAAATGTAAAACGTTATGGCTCTCACAACTTGGCGACAGAAAAAATCCATTCTCTTTACAAAAGTTATTTTATTGTGCAAAAAGTTGTAAAACATAAAAAGTGCTATAAATTAGGTATCACCGGAATCGGACTGACCCGCAGAATAAAGGTAACATGTAATTTATAACGCATGGTGAACGCTGTATAAAAAGAACTAAAAAAATATGCCAGATTTGCTGTTTTTTGGTCACCTTGCCTCCCAAAAAAAAAGGATAACAAGTGATCAAAAAGTCGCATGTACCCCAAAATGGTAACAATAAAAACTACAGCTCGTCACACAAAAAAAAACAGCCCTCATACCACTACGTCTATGAAAAAATAAAATTAGTCAAGGCAACAATAAGCCAGGAAATAAAAATATGCAGTTGTGCCGGCCCGAGGGGAACGTTTCTTCTGTTTCAAGTGGCGATTTATCAAGGCCCCTAAAATTAGGGAACCAGGAAGGGGAGGGCCAAACATATCTGCTGGAAGTGAGGGCACCCGTATTATACCAGGACAACACTTAACCAGCAAAATTCCCCAAACTTCAAAGGTGCGGAGTGCGGACCAAAAGGGGAATAAGTAAAGACCATTTATTAGTGCGACACCGGCCTGTGCAGAAAGGATTGTGTCACAGCGTAACACACATCTATGGATTATTTTATTGTTTTTTTTTACCCCACTATACCACCTGACTATGCCCCTTATATACTCCGCCCGCCTTACATGTACCACCACATTATAAACGGAAACACCAGTAAGACTCCAAACAAAACTACTACAAGCAAAATCCACGCTCCAAAAGCCAAATGGCGCTACCTCCCTTCTGAACCCTACAGTGTGCCCAAACAGCAGTTTACTTCCACATATATGGCATCGCCATACCCTGGAGAACCCTTTTAACAATTTTTGGGGTGTGTGTCTCCAGTGGCACAAGCTGGGCGCCACATATTGGCATATCTATTGAAAAACCATTTTCACTCTGCAACATCGAGTGCACACCAATTTCTGCCAATCACCTGTGGGGTTAATATGCTCACTACACCCCTAGGTGAATACCTTGAGGGGTGTAGTTTCCAAAATGGGGTCACTTCTGGGGGGGATCCACTGTTTTGGTCCCACAGGGACTTTGCAAATGCGACATAGCGACCAGAAGCCAATCCAGCATAATCTGTACTCCAAAAGCCAAATGGCGCTCCTTCCCTTCTGAGCCCTACTCTGTGCCTAAACAGCAGTTTATGACCACATATGTGGTATTGCCGTACACAGGAGAAGTTGCTTTACAAGTGTTGGGGTGCTCTTTTTCATTTATTTGTTGAGAATATGAAACATTTTCAGCTAAAACTACGTCTTATTGAAGAATAAGGATTTTTTTTATTTTCACTGCCCAATTCTAATAAAATCTATGAAACACCTGTGGGGTCAAAATGCTCACTACACCCCTAGATGAATTCCTCAAGGGGTGTAGTTTCGTGAATCAAGTCACTTTTGGGGAGTTTCCACTGTACTGGTACCTTAGGAGCTTTGCAAATGTGACATGGTGTCAAGAAACCAATCCAGCAAAATCTGTGCTCCAAAAGCCAAACGGCACTCCTTCTCTTCTGATCCTTGCCGTATGCCCAAACAGCAGTTTATGACCACAAATGGGGTATTACCGTACTCCAGAGAAGTTTCTTTACATATGGTGGGGTTCTTTTATTCCTTTATTTGTTGAGAAAATGAAAAATGTTGAGCTAAAGCTACGTCTTATTGGAAAAAAAGGATTTTTTTTATCTTCACTGCCCAATTCTAATAAAATCTATGAAACCCCTGTGGGTTCAAAATGCTAACTACACCCCTACATAGATTCTTCAAGGGGTGTAGTTTCCTAAATGGAGTCACTTTTTTGGTGTTTTCACTGTTTTGGTCCCTTAGGGGCTTTGCAAATGCGACGTGGTCTCCGCAAACCATTCCTGCTAAATTTGAGCTCCAAAAGCCAAATGGCGCTCTTTCCCTTCTAAGCTCCGCCGTGTGTCCAAACAGCCGTTTATGACCACATGCGGGGTATTGTTTTACTCGGGAGAAATTGCTTTACAAAAGTAGTGGTGCATTTTCTCCTTTTAGTCCTTGTGGAAATTAGAAAAAATTAGCTAAACCTACATTTTCTTTGAAAGAATGTAGATTTTCATTTTCACGGCCTACTTCCAATAATTTCTGCAAAAAACCTGTGGCGTCAAAATGCTCACTATACCCCTAGATAATTTCCTCAAGGGGTATAGTTTCCAAAATGGTGTCACTTTTGGGGGATTTCCACTGTTTTGGTGCCGCAAGAACCTTTCAAACCCGACATGGAGCCTAAAATATTTTCTAATAAAAAGGTGGCCCCAAAATCCTCTAGGTGTTCCTTTGTTTCTGAGGCCGGTGCTTCAATCAATAAGTGCACTAGGGCCACATGTGGGGTATTTCTAAAAACTACAGAATCTGGGCAATAGATATTGAGTTGCGTTTCTCTGGTAAAACTTTCTGTGTTACAAAAAAAATAGATGAAAAATGAATTTCTGCAACAAAAAAAAAAAGACATTTGAACATTTCACATTTACTTTGCCTTAATTCCTATGAAACATCTAAAGGGTTAAGAAACTTTCTAAATGCTGTTTTGAATACTTTGAGGGGTGAAGTTTTTAAAATGGGGTGACTTATCGAGGGTTTCTAATATATAAGGCCCTAAAATCCACTTCACAACTGAACTGGTCCCTGGAAAAATAGCCTTTTGAAATTTTCTTGAAAATGTGAGAAATTGCTGCTAAAGTTCTAAGCCTTGTGATGTCATAGAAAAATAAACGGATGTTCAAAAAACGATGCCAATCTAAAGTAGACATGTGGGTGATGTTAATTAGCAACAATTTTGTGTGGTATTACTATCTGTCTTACAAGCTGATACATATAAATTTAGAAAAATGCTAATTTTTGCAATTTTTCGCTAAATTTTGGTGTTTTTCACAATTAAATAATTAATGTATCAAGCAAATTTTGCCAGTAACATAAAGTCCAATGTGTCACGAGAAAACAATCTCAGAATCGCTTGGATAGGTAAAAGCATTCCGGAGTTATTACTACATAAAGTGAAACATGTCAGATTTGAAAAAATTGGCTGTGTCCTGAAGGCCAAAACAGGCTGTGTCTTGAAGGGGTTAAACCCGGACAATTCCTTTAACCTCTTAACACTATCCGTGTATGTATGGCGGATGTGCATTCCAACAATATTGCATGTGCCACTATGTGTTATCTGTGGTGTTACGTAGGACTGCAGGTAACACTAATACATTATCTGTAATCAGAGAGTTATCACTGTGTGCTATCTGTGATGTTACATAGAACTGCAGGTAACATCTACTACATTATCTGTACTCAGAGAGTTATCAATGTGTTATGTTATGTGTGGTGTTACATATGACTGCAGGTAACATCCACTACATTATCCGTTCTCAGAGTTATAACTGTGTGTTATCTGTGGTGTTACATAGGACTGCAGGTAACACTACTACATTATCTGTAATCAGAGGGTTATCACTGTGTTATCTGTGGTGTTACATAGGACTGCAGGTAACATCTACTACATTATATGTAATCAGAGGTATCACTGTGTTATCTGTGGTGTTACATAGGACTGCAGGTAACATCTACTACATTATATGTAATCATAGGTATCACTGTGTTATCTGTGGTGTTACATAGGACTGCAGGTAGCATCTACTAAATTATCTGTAATCAGGACGTTATCATTGTGTTATCTGTGGTGTTACATAGGACTGCAGGTAACATCTACTACATTACCTGTACTCCGAGAGTTATCACTGTGTTATCTGTGGTGATACATAGGACTGCAGGCAATGTCTACTACATTATCTGTACTCAGAGAGTTATCACTGTGTTATCTGTGGTGTTACATAGGACTGCAGGTAACATCTACTACATTATCTGTACTCAGAGAGTTATCACTGTTATCTGTGGTGTTACATAGGACTGCAGGTAACTATCTGTTCTGTGTATATATATATGTGAAGAAGAGGGGGGAGGAATCCTCCAGCTCACCTGACACTACGGGAGTGTGTCTCAGCAGCGCCCGGAATCCCGTGTCGGCACACGTTGAAGTACGGAAGAAGAGGAAAGAGTTGTTCCAGCGCTGTGTAAAGTAGTTAAAATTGAAGCAGGTTTCCAAGTTTAATAGTATTCAATTAAAATAGTCCAGAAGAATAGTCCTGATGTGAGGGTAAGCGGGCGGTAATGTCCTCAAAAGCCTACGCGTTTCGGATGCTGCTGCATCCTTAGTCTTGGCAGTGGTGTCTGTTTTTGAATAGCGCGCGTTGTCTCGTTTTTATCCTGGTCTGTATGATACAGCTGATTGCTGAGTGCGTTCCACTGTTGTTATTCCTTTGGAACGCAAGCCGGAAGTAGGAATGGTTGCTGCCCATTCTGTTTTTTGTATTTTCACTTGCGTACTCTCAAACTAATAGCTGCGTTAGTATCATGATTGAGAATGTAGGGTTATGTAGGTTCAACCTAACATAAGTGTATTGTGTATTTCAGATGGTATTTTGTTGTATGGAGTGGAGACTATATCGACGGAAGATGCTGTCATTTTGCCTATTCACTATTGTCCAGATGGCTATCTTATAGACGATGGTGCATATAAAATTGGTGAGTATTATTTGTTTTCTAGAAATCAAACAATTACTTAGACATAATTGATGTGCATAGTCATATAAGTGTCAAAGTATTTTACTTTAATTTTTAAGATGATGTATTTTATACTGTCAGTAGATAGTACGCTGTAATTTGTTGTTATATGTTGGCAGTATTGAGTGTAACATTAGACAGTGTTGTTAAAGAGGTATAGTCAATGTTCTCTTATGGATTAACGAAGGACAGAGACGGGCGCTTACTTTTGATAATGAGGATGTGACCAGGGAAGGAAGTGAGGGTAGGACAACTGGAACAAAAAATTAATTAAAAACCTAATTAGTGATTGTGACTAACGAAAAAGTGGTTTAAAAGATATGAACAGTAATGTACATGGCAAAAAGCACATGTTATGCATGTACAGGCTGTAAATATGCGGGGAAGGGAGTCCTGGAGTACCATGGTATTGGATGATCTCCAATAAATGGATTATTTTTATGAAATTTTTATTGGTATAGGTTATTATTATTTTTTTTATTATTTTTCTTCTTGGTCTTGGTAACCACGATGGGAGGCTCAGAGGTCTGTTATTAATACTGAAACATTAGATCTTTTCTGAGGTTTAGGCCATCTGGATATCTAGTTTTTAATCTGTAAATCCAAAATGCCTCCCTAAGGTGGGTTTTATGTTTGAGGTCGCCTCCCCTTTTTGGGGGGTAGATTTTTTCAATAGCGTAGCAACGTAAATTTTTTGTGTTACGGTTGTGTTGTACAATAAAATGTTTTGATACATTGGAGATGTTAGTGATATTAATATTTCTCACGTAACTAAGGTGTTCAAGAATACCCAACAACAAATATGACGATCCAACACAAACAAGCGGTTAAGTCTTTACATGACAACAAAGACATAGTGATAAAAATGGCGGATAAAGGAGGCAGTGTTACTGTAATGAATAAGAACGATTATAAACAATCCATTACCAACCTGCTAAGTGACAAAACAACCTATAAAATACTGGAGAACAACCCAGTAGACAACATAAAAAATCGCATGAACAAACTCTTAAAAGATGGCCAACGAGGAGGTTTCATAAATAAAAAACAAGCCGAATTTATTCTTGTTGATCAACCTATTACGCCAATTTTTCATGCGCTTCCAAAAACCCACAAGCTAATCTTTCCACCACCAATGAGACCCATTGTCTCAGGTATAGGTTCAATTTTGGAACGATTGTCGGAATGGTTAGATACATTACTGCAACCATTAGCACAAACAGCCCCTGGATTTTTAAAGGATACTAAAAATGTCCTTAATTCACTATGCCACAAAAAATGGGAGAAAAATTACACTTGGCTCACGTGTGACGTCGTGTCTTTATACACTTCTATTCCGCATCACATTGCTTATGCCGCTCTTGACTACCATTTAACCAAACACAGTTTGTATGATAAAAACTTCCAAGTATTCATTCTGGAAGTACTCATGTTTCTAATGACTAATAATTACTTTCAATTTGACACAAAATATTACCTCCAACTCAAGGGCGTATCCATGGGAGCCAAGTTTTCTCCATCGATAGCCAATTTAGTCATGTCCTGGTGGGAACAGTCCTACATCTTTTCTACCGATAATACATATGGCCACTGCATTGAATGGTATGGGAGGTATATTGACGATATTTTACTAATCTGGAAAGGAGACACTGACACTATCCCGGCTTTTGTAGAAACCCTCAATCAAAATCACTGCAATCTTAAATTTACTTACAAATTTGATAACACCAATATCATATTTTTAGATCTTGAATTAAACGGAAAAGAAGGGCAAATAATCTCTACCCAGACTCACCGAAAACCTACCTCCTCAAATAATATCCTTCATGCAAGAAGCAATCATTCAATACAGACCATAAAGGCCATACCAGTGGGTGAGTTGCATCGTGCCAAAAGGAATTGCACCTCCCACAGTCAGTTTGAAGTTGAACAAAAGGAAATCAAAACTAGACTTAGAGCAAGAGGTTATCCCACATGGTCACTCAATAGAGCAAGTGAAATCATGACCAAAATACCTAGAACTGATTTACTCGCATATAATAACAAACATACCAAAACAAGTCCTAAAATTCAATCTAAAGACAACCAACCTACTTTAATCTTACAACAGAGTAACCAGTTTATGCAAATCAAAAAATTAGTCACCAACAACTTACCTATCCTCCAAGAAGATGACGGTCTACGTTCCATCTTGGCCGAAGGTTGTCGTATCGTGGCAAGAAAGGCACCCTCCTTGGGCAGCGTGTTGTCTCCGTCACTGTTCACACCAAACGAAAATGTTAAAACAACATGGCTAGAAACAAAAGGCTTCTATAGATGTGGGCAACATCCATGCAAGACTTGCTCCTTTGCCCATCCAACTAAAACATTTAGCAACTCTACACAAACAGATACATACAGCATCCAGAATTATATCAATTGTAACAGCGAATCCGTAATTTACGTCATAGAATGTATTGAATGTCAACTAAAATACGTGGGTTGTACAAACAGAAAACTGAAAACAAGAATTCTTGAACACCTTAGTTACGTGAGAAATATTAATATCACTAACATCTCCAATGTATCAAAACATTTTATTGTACAACACAACCGTAACACAAAAAATTTACGTTGCTACGCTATTGAAAAAATCTACCCCCCAAAAAGGGGAGGCGACCTCAAACATAAAACCCACCTTAGGGAGGCATTTTGGATTTACAGATTAAAAACTAGATATCCAGATGGCCTAAACCTCAGAAAAGATCTAATGTTTCAGTATTAATAACAGACCTCTGAGCCTCCCATCGTGGTTACCAAGACCAAGAAGAAAAATAATAAAAAAAAATAATAATAACCTATACCAATAAAAATTTCATAAAAATAATCCATTTATTGGAGATCATCCAATACCATGGTACTCCAGGACTCCCTTCCCCGCATATTTACAGCCTGTACATGCATAACATGTGCTTTTTGCCATGTACATTACTGTTCATATCTTTTAAACCACTTTTTCGTTAGCCACAATCACTAATTAGGTTTTTAATTAATTTTTTGTTCCAGTTGTCCTACCCTCACTTCCTTCCCTGGTCACATCCTCATTATCAAAAGTAAGCGCCCGTCTCTGTCCTTCGTTAATCCATAAGAGAACATTGACTATACCTCTTTAACAACACTGTCTAATGTTACACTCAATACTGCCAACATATAACAACAAATTACAGCGTACTATCTACTGACAGTATAAAATACATCATCTTAAAAATTAAAGTAAAATACTTTGACACTTATATGACTATGCACATCAATTATGTCTAAGTAATTGTTTGATTTCTAGAAAACAAATAATACTCACCAATTTTATATGCACCATCGTCTATAAGATAGCCATCTGGACAATAGTGAATAGGCAAAATGACAGCATCTTCCGTCGATATAGTCTCCACTCCATACAACAAAATACCATCTGAAATACACAATACACTTATGTTAGGTTGAACCTACATAACCCTACATTCTCAATCATGATACTAACGCAGCTATTAGTTTGAGAGTACGCAAGTGAAAATACAAAAAACAGAATGGGCAGCAACCATTCCTACTTCCGGCTTGCGTTCCAAAGGGATAACAACAGTGGAACGCACTCAGCAATCAGCTGTATCATACAGACCAGGATAAAAACGAGACAACGCGCGCTATTCAAAAACAGACACCACTGCCAAGACTAAGGATGCAGCAGCATCCGAAACGCGTAGGCTTTTGAGGACATTACCGCCCGCTTACCCTCACATCAGGACTATTCTTCTGGACTATTTTAATTGAATACTATTAAACTTGGAAACCTGCTTCCATTTTAACTACTTTACACAGCGCTGGAACAACTCTTTCCTCTTCTTCTATATATATATGTGCCTGCGTGGGTATATTTGGGCATGTATGTCCATATATTTACCTATATGTATTTGTATAAGACCCATTATGTGTGTATACATGCCTCGTGTGTGTGTGTGTGTGTGTGTGTGTGTGTATGTGTATGTATGTATGTATGTATGTATGTATATATATATATACATATATATATATATATAATGTATATTTGCCTGTATGTCTAAATATGTGCCTCTATGTATGTATAGTATATATGTTCCAGTATGTGCGTGTCTATATATATATATATATATGTATGTATATATATATATATATATATATAAGGTTAATGTTTTTGTTTTGTGGGTGGCAGCAAAAGAGAATCCCGCATAGGGCACCATCCAACCTAAGGCCGACCCTGCTGGATACACATAGAAACCTTTATAGTTCCTGGTAATAATTTGAGAGCTCTACTAATAGCTTATCTGATGCCATTAACCATCCCCAACCCCCTACCCTACCTTTTATCTATTTCCCTGTTCTATTTGAAACAAATTCACTCTACTGGCCTAATTTCCCAATTTTCTCTAAAGCAAGTTACACCTATTAAAATATTTCATAATATTATCTCTGATATAGACTTGACACCATGAAAAGAAAAGGGTATTTCCCAACTAAAAGATGTGAAAGATGGAACTCAACTGGTCCTGTACAATAATCTGACTCTTAAATATGGGATTTCCCACAAAGATTTCTATAAATACTTAAGGATTAGACGCCTTATGTCAACCACCGACTTAACTCTTAAGGGTACGTTCACACAGGGCGTATCTGCTGCGTAAAAGCAAACAGCGTATCCGTCCTGTGTGCCGCAGGGAATTCCGGCCCGAAAAACTACACCAAATTGAGGTGCAGTTTTTTTACCGGAATGTCCGCTGAAAACCGCACCTGGAAAAAAAAAGCTTCATACTTACGTAGCCATGGCGACGCTTCCGCCATCCTTCAACCCGGCCTCCGGGGATGACGTTTCATCCCATGTGACTGCTGCAGCCTGTGATTGGAGGAAGAAAAACAGATTTCTGGGTAAATACAAGATTTTTTTTACTGAGTTGCTTTTTTTGTGGCGGAATCGCAGAGATTCTGCAGCAAAAAAACGCAACATCTGCTATTTGTTGCAGGATTTACCTCTCATTGAATTCAATCGGATAATCCGCACCAAATAAGCAGCGTTTAGGCAATACAATTGACATACTGAGGATTAATAAACCGCACTGCAGGTCAATTTCAGAGCGTTTTTTCTGCTCAGCATTTACGCAGCATGTGGATGGGATTTGTTCAAATCTCATCCACTCTGCTGCTACTGTATTATGCTACGGGTTTTCTGCAATTGCAGAAAATCCGCAGTATTACACTACGTGTGAACTGACCCTAAACCTCTGTACTCTGTTAGGCTCTAAATCCTCATTTATTAAATCTTCCCCCTTCCTTGCTTTGCAAAGAGACATACACTTTAAAATGTGTATCTTATTATGAATCTGCTATCAAAATAGTTTTGAGATGGTATTGTACCCCTTATAGATTGGGTCATATGTACCCCAGTTCTTCTAATCTCTGCTGGAGAAATTGTGGATATAGAGGCACATTATTCCATGTACTATGGTCCTGCCCGCTTCTTAACACCTTGTGACCCTCAACCTTCCAACTACTTTCCCAACTATGCGGGGTACATGTACCCCTGTACCCTTCTCTCACACTCTTATTTTTAGGATTCAATGATTTGCCTGCCAATGGATGCCCATATTGTACTAGCTACCAAACTGGCGATAAGCACATATTGGAAGAGTACAACAATACCTTCTATTAGAGAAATACATGATTAATACTACATGTGCATATGAGGAAATGATAGCACATAAGGATCATAGATATCCTCAGTATGCTAAAGATTGGATGAGCTGGTCGAATATTCCTCAAAATTGTATACTTCCTTGATATGAATAACTTATGCTAATGACCCAAATGAAAAAAGCACAACGAAGGCATATGAGGGTGCACAAGTTGCCCCCATAGCCACGCCCTGGTGATGTAGGACTTGGCATCAGAGACTGGTTGCATGTTTATCAGGGTAAAGATAGATCTTCATATGGATCAGTTGATCTTTCTACATTTCATTACTCACTATATACCCTGCTCTAGTGGGCTTGTAACAAGAGGTTTGTATATCAAGTGGAGTTACAAAACCGGAGTTAAAAAGAGGAGTTAAAGCCCCAGTAAGTACTCTTCTTTTCTTTTGCATTAACAACTGTTCACTGTTTTTGTTTTTTTTTGTAACTGGGATAATGGATAGCAAGATAGGAGGTTTTCTTCAGTGCACGGTTTGCCATATGTATGCACGACTGGAGCCTGAGTTCCAAGGTGAATATCTCTGTGGCAGATGTGAGCATGTTGGTCACCTGGAAGCTCGCATTAGAGATGTGGAGGAGCAAAATGCAACACTGAGGAAGATAGACAATCTTGAGCGGAGCATGCTGCTCACGGAACATGCAGTTAGTGGGTTAAAAGAGGGTGAAGACATGGGTGAGCAGGATGAGGCAAGTAGCTGGGTTAATGTAGTTAGGGGCAGTAGAATGGGGTCCAAGAAAAGGAAGGCCAATCCTGTTTCTGACATTCCAAGCAAAATTGCCAAGTTGGGGGATGATGCGAGGGTGTCGGTCTCAGAAATGGCAGCCCTAGTGGATACTGATCTCCCTAACAGCCGGGAGAACAGCCCAGCTAGTAGTCGGCGGGATGGTAATACAGGTAAGCCAAGACAATTGATAGTTATAGGGGATTCTATAATCAGGAAGACGGATAGAATAATTTGTCGCCAAGACCGCCTCCAACGAATGGTTTGCTGTCTCACTGGTGCCAGGGTTCGGCATGTGGTGGAACGGGTGGACAAATTGCTGGGAGGGGCTGGTGATGATCCAGCTGTTGTGGTCCATGTAGTTACCAACGACAGAATAAATGGTAGGTGGAGGAGCCTTAAGAATAATTTTAAAGAACTAGGCTACAAGCTGAAGGGAAGGTCCTCCAAGGTTGTATTCTCAGGAATACTGCCTGTACCATGCACATCACAGGAAAGACAGCGGGAACTCAGGGAGTTAAATGCATGGCTTAAGTCTTGGTGTAGAGGAGAAGGCTTTGGGTTCCTAGAGCACTGGGCTGACTTTTCATTTGGGTACAAACTGTATTCTGCTGATGATTTGCACCTAAATGGAAGGGGGTCCGCTGTGCTGGGGGAGAGAATTCTAGCTGGGGTGGTGGAGTATTTAAACTAGGGCTGAGGAGGGAGGTCAATGTAGAAAAAAAAGGGGTAATCAGGTTAGAGAGGGGTCACTTTATTGGTGGGGGGAGAAACAGACTGTGGGGAGAGGACTAGACAACAGGATAAGGAGATTCTTTTGTTACAAAACAGCAGTTTAAATAAAAATGCCCAAATAATGTCAAATCACATTTCTGATAATAAAAGTGAAAAACTGAAGGCAAGTTAAAGTGTATGTTCACAAATGCCAGAAGTCTAGCAAGCAAAATGGGGGAGCTGGAGGCCTTTATAATGGAAGAAAACATAGATATACACTACCGTTCAAAAGTTTGGGGTCACCCAGACAATTTTGTGTTTTCCATGAAAACTCACACTTATATTTATCAAATGAGTTGCAAAATGACTAGAAAATATAGTCAAGACATTGACAAGGTTAGAAATAATGATTTTTATTTGAAATAATAATTTTCTCCTTCAAACTTTGCCTTCGTCAAAGAATGCTCCATTTGCAGCAATTACAGCATTGCAGACCTTTGGCATTCTAGCTGTTACTTTGCTGTGGTAATCAGGAGAAATTTCACCCCATGCTTCCAGAAGGCCCTCCCACAAGTTGGATTGGCTTGATGAGCACTTCTTGCGTACCATACGGTCAAGCTGCTCCCACAACAGCTCTATGGGGTTGAGATCTGGTGACTGCGCTGGCCACACCATTACAGATAGAATACCAGCTGCCTGCTTCTTCCCTAAATAGTTCTTGCATAATTTGGAGGTGTGCTTTGGGTCATTGTCCTGTTGTAGGATGAAATTAGCTCCAATCAAGCGCTGTCCACAGGGTATGGCATTGCGTTGCAAAATGGAGTGATAGCCTTCCTTATTCAAAATCCCTTTTACCTTGTACAAATCTCCCACGTTACCAGCACCAAAGCAACCCCAGACCATAACATTACCTCCACCATGCTTGACAGATGGCGTCAGGCACTCTTCCAGCATCTTTTCAGTTGTTCTGCGTCTCACAAATGTTCTTCTGTGTGATCCAAACACCTCAAACTTCGATTCGTCTGTCCATAACACTTTTTTCCAAACTTCCTCTATCCAATGTCTGTGTGCTTTTGCGCATATTAATCTTTTCCTTTTATTAGCCAGTCTCAGATATGGCTTTTTCTTTGCCACTCTGCCCTGAAGGCCAGCATCCCGGAGTCCCCTCTTCACTGTAGACATTGACACTGGCGTTTTGCGGGTACTATTTAATGAAGCTGCCAGTTGAGGACCTGTGAGGCGTCTATTACTCAAATTAGAGACTCTAATGTACTTGTCTTGTTGCTCAGTTGTGCAGCGGGGCCTCCCACTTCTCTTTCTACTCTGGTTAGAACCTGTGTGTGCTGTCCTCTGAAGGGAGTAGTACACACCGTTGTAGGAAATCTTCAGTTTCTAGGCAATTTCACGCATGGAATAGCCTTCATTTCTAAGAACAAGAATAGACTGTCAAGTTTCACATTAAAGCTCTCTTTTTCTAGCCATTTCGAGGAAGGTCAGTTTTATAGCTCCTCTAAACAGCAAAACTGTTTACAGCAGTGCTACCATAATTGCACAAGGGTTTTCAAGTGTTTTCTAATCATCCATTAGCCTTCTAACACAGTTAGCAAACACAATGTACCATTAGAACACTGGAGTGATGGTTGCTGGAAATAGGCCTCTATACACCTATGTAGATATTGCATTAAAAAACAGACGTTTGCAGCTAGAATAGTCATTTAGCACATTAACAATGTATAGAGTGTATTTCTGATTAATTTAATGTTATCTTCATTGCAAAAACTGTGCTTTTCTTTCAAAAAGAAGGAAATTTCTAAGTGACCCTAAACTTTTGAACGGTAGTGTAGTTGGTGTTGCTGAAACATGGCTAGACTCTTCACAAAACTGGGCTGTAAATCTAAAGGGTTTTACACTGTTTCGGAAAGACAGGACAAATAGGAAAGGTGGTGGTGTATGTCTGTATGTGAGAAGTGATATGAAGCCGAGTGTGAAAGGGACAATAGTGGGTGAAGACTGTGAGGAGGTTGAAACATTGTGGGTGGAACTAGAAAGGGAGGTAATCACTGAAAAAATTACTTTTGGTGTAATATATAGACACCCCAATATAACTGAGGAGATGGAATGTCAGCTATATAAACAGATGGAGCGGGCTGCACAGGCGGGTACTGTAGTGATAATGGGAGATTTTCATTTCCGGGATATTAATTGGTGTCATGGTTCGGCTTCAACTGCAAAGGGGAGACATTTCCTCAACCTGTTGTAGGAAAATTTCATGGGCCAGTTTGTGGAAGACCCGACTAGAGGTGAAGCTCTGTTGGATCTGGTCATTTCTAATAATGCAGATCTTGTTGGGAATGTCAATGTTCGTGAAATCCTTGGTAACAGTGATCACAATATAGTTACGTTTTACCTATACTGTAAAAAACTAACACAGGCTGGCAGGGCAAAAACATTTAATTTTAAGAAAGCCAATTTCCCCAGGATGAGGGTTGCAATTCAGGATATAGACTGGGAAGAACTAATGTTAAATAATGGGACAAATGAAAAATGGGAGATTTTCAAATCTACTTTGGGTAATTATAGTGCAAAATGTATTCTTATAGGTAACAAGTATAAACGACTAACATTAAATCCTACATGGCTTACATCTTCTGTGAAAGGGGCAATACATGACAAAAAAAGGGCATTTAAAAAATACAAATCTGAGGGTACATCTGTAGCCTTTGTAAAATATTAAGAGCTTTTAAAATCTGTAAAAATATAATAAAATTAGCAAAAATACAAAATGAAAGGCAGGTGGCCAAGGATAGTAAAACAAATCCCCAAAAATTCTTCAAGTATATAAATGCAAAAAAAGCCAAGGTCTGAACATGTAGAACCCCTAAATAGTGGTAATGGGGAGTTGGTCACAGGGGATCAAGAGAAGGCAGAGTTACTAAATGGGTTCTTTAGCTCTGTATATACAACAGAAGAAAGAGCAGCTGATATACTGAATTGGATGAATGTAGATATGGTACAAGCTAAATTAAAAAAAAAAAATGTGCACAAGTCACCGGGACCAGATGGGATACACCCTAGAATTCTTAAGGAGCTTAGTTCAGTTATTTCTGTCCCCCTTTTCATAATATTCAGAGATTCTCTAGTGACAGGTATAGTGCCAAGGGACTGGCGCAGGGCAAATGTGGTGCCTATTTTCAAAAAGGGCTCTAGGTCTTCCCCGGGTAATTATAGACCAGTAAGCTTAACATCCATTGTGGGGAAAATGTTTGAGGGGCTATTAAGGGACTATATACAGGATTATGTGACAAAAAATAGTATTATAAGTGACAGACAGCATGGTTTTACTAAGGACAGAAGTTGTCAAACTAACCTGATTTGTTTTTATGAAGAGGTGAGCATAAGCCTAGACAGAGGGGCCGCTGTGGATATAGTGTTTTTGGACTTTGCAAAGGCATTTGACACTGTCCCTCATAGACGTCTAATGGGTAAATTAAGGACTATAGGTTTAGAAAATATAGTTTGTAATTGGATTGAGAATTGGCTCAAGGACCGTATCCAGAGAGTTGTGGTCAATGATTCCTACTCTGAATGGTCCCCGGTTATAAGTGGTGTACCCCAGGGTTCAGTGCTGGGACCACTATTATTCAACTTATTTATTAATGATATAGAGGATTCGATTAATAGCACTATTTCTATTTTTGCAGATGACACCAAGCTATGTAATATAGTTCAGTCTATGGAAGATGTTCGTGAATTGCAATCGGATTTAAACAAACTAAGTGTTTGGGCATCCAGTTGGCAAATGAAGTTTAATGTAGATAAATCTAAAGTTATGCATCTGGGTACCAACAACCTGCATGCATCATATGTCCTAGCGGGAGCTACACTAGGGGAGTCACTTTTTGAGAAGGATCTGGGTGTACTTGTAAATCATAAACTAAATAACAGCATGCAGTATCAATCAGCTGCTTTAAAGGCCAGCAGGATATTGTCGTGTATTAAAAGAGGCATGGACTCGCGGGACAGGGATGTAATATTGCCACTTTACAAAGCATTAGTAAGGCCTCATCTAGAATATGCAGTTTAGTTTTTGATGCTGGGAGAGCATGGTGTGTTGTTGTTTGGCTTAGCAAGCAGGGTAGCCCGCTCTATGAATTATCAAGGCGTCACAAATAGGCTTCTACCTGGCTATACACGTTGTGCCTCATGACTTACACACTATCCCTCCATGTTTCACACACTTGCACCCCATTATTCATTTATTTGTATTGAGGCACTTTACTCATTACTGCCCCCTATATTTCACTTATATTATTACACTTGCACATACACTATTCATTTATTATTTCTTACTACACATCCCATGCACCACACACCACTCCCCTCAAGACTAGTGGGAGTGGCTATTATTATTTAAAGCACCTGCTCGCTATCCTTCATCAGCGTTTCTGACCTGGCTGTGTCCATTTGTAAGTATGGCCTTTTTTTGGTGTTTTTTTTCTTGTTTTTTTTAAAGCATTAGTGAGGCTTCATCTAGAATATGCAGTTCAGTTCTGGGCTCCAGTTCATAGAAAGGATGCCCTGGAGTTGGAAAAAATACAAAGAAGAGCAACGAAGCTAATAAGGGGCCTGGAGAATCTTAGCTGTGAGGAAAGATTAAAAGAATTAAACCTATATAGCCTTGAAAAAAGACGATTAAGGGGGGACAAAGTGGTTAGTGTACTCGGATGGCTCTGTGTTCAGCAGCGCCAGACACATGAAGCATTGCTCTCTCCTGGTGATCAGTGCGGCCAAAGGCATAATGACGTCCCACTCTCTCTCCCTGTGTTCAGCACCGCCAAGCACACAATGGCACTGAGCACCTGTGTGTCGGCTGTAGAACCTGTGCCACAGGTTGATGACCTGATTTAGACCATATTCTGACGAATGTCTGCATCTTTTATCGTGACTGCCATTGGATGTCACTTATCCAACCTCTGTGCAGTTCCCTCAACCATCATTAAATCTCTGCTATGATAGAGCTGATATGGTCAGCTACAAGTGCTGGTGTGAAATGGAAGTTTAGAAGCAGGTGAGTCAGAGATTACCATCTACACCATTCAGGGTGCAAAGCATTTCACTAGAGTGTGCAGCAAAGAAAACAAATTCTCTGGAGTTATATATCATGCTTCAAAATCTTGCACTTTGATGACTGCACCTAGGTTTGGCAGATGCCGGAATCACTGTTATTTGGTCAACTTAGCCCCCAAAAAATGGAATAAAAAAATGATAAGAGAAGTTGCATGTACCCCAATATAGTACCAATAGAAACTACAGCTTGCCATGCAAAAAAAAACAAGCCCTCACACTGCTCAATCGACAGAAAAAAAAACAAAAAAACATGATGGCTCAGAATATTGTGACACAAAACGAAATTTGTTTTTAACAAATAGTTTTCTCTTTGTAAAAGTGGTAAAACATAAAAAAAAAAAACGAAACCCAGAAAACTATGGCGGAATCCCAGTACCTTATATAGTTACATAGTTACATAAGTTGAAAAAAGACACAGGTCCATTAGGTTCAACCATTCTCAATAAATTACCCGTCATCCATTTCTTGATTAATTATAACCCTCAATATCATTCGTAAATAAATAAGCATCTAGCCTTTTTCTAACCCCTTTAGGACGCAGCCTGTTTTGGCCTTGTGGCACAGCCGATTTTTTCAAATCTGACATGTGTCACTTTTTGTGGTAATAACTCCGGAATGCTTTTACCTGTCCAAGCGATTCTGAGATTGTTTTCTCGTGACATATTGTACTTTATGATAGTGGAAAAATTTGGTCGATAAATTCAATATTTATTCGTGAAAAATACCAAAATTTAGAGAAAATGTTAAAAAATGTGCATTTTTCTAAATTTAAATGTATCTGCTTGTAAAACAGATAGTAATACCACACAAAATAGTTACTAATTAACATTTCCCATATGTCTACTTTATATTTGCATCGTATTTTGAACATACTTTTATTTGTCTAGGACGTTACAAGGCTTAGAACTTTAGCAGCAATTTCTCACATTTTCAAGAAAATTTCAAAAGGCTATTTTTACAGGGGCCAGTTCAGTTCTGAAGTGGTTTTGAGGGCCTTATATATTGGAATGCCCCAATAAATCACCCCATTTTAAAAACTGCACCCATGAAAGTATTTTATCCCTTTAGGCGTTTCACAGGAAATAAAGCAAAGTAGAGGGGAAATTTACAAATTTCTCTTTTTTTTGCCGAAATTCATTTGCAATAAAAAAAATTGTGTAACACAGAAGGTTTTACCAGAGAAATACAACACAATATTTATTGCCCAGGTCCTGCAGTTTTTAGGAATATCCCACATGTGGCCCTAGTGCCCTAATGGACCGAAACACTGGCCTCAGAAGCAAAGGAGCACCTAGTTGATTTTGGGGACTGCTTATTTTTAGATTATATTTTAAGCACCATGTCGAGTTTGAAGAGGTCTTGTAGTGCCAAAACAGTGGAAACTCCCCAAAAGTGATGCTTTTTTGGAAACTAGACCCCTCAAGGAATTTATCTAGTGGTATAGTTAGCTCTTTTGACCCCACAGGTATTTTGCTATATTTATTGGAGTTAGTCTGTGAAAATGAAAATCTACTTTTTTTCTGAAATAACATAGACATTTTTAATATTTACAAGGAATAAAGATGAAAATGCACCCCAACATTTGTAAAGCATATTCTCCTGATTACGGAAATACCCCATATGTGGTAATAAACTGCTGTTTGGACCCACGGCAGCGCTGAGAAGGGAGGGAGAGCAATTTGGATTTTGGAGCGCAGATTTTGCTGGATTGGTTTTTAGTGCCATGTCGCGATTGCAACACCCTGGAGGGAACAAAATAGTGGAAACACCCCAAAAGTGACCCCATTTGGGAAACTACACCCCTCAAGGAATTTTTCTAGGAGTATAGTAAGCATTTATACCACACAGGTTTTTTGCAGAATTTAGTAGAGTTAGGCCGTGAGAATAAATATAAACATTTTTGTCCACTAAAATGTTGATTTTTTTCATTTTCACAAAGGATAAAGGAGAAAAAGTCGCCCTAAATTTGTAACGCAATCTCTCCCGAGTATGACAATACCCCACATGTGGTAATAATTTTTTTTTTTTATAGAAATTAATTAACCTTTGCAGGACTGATCCTTTTTTGCTTCTCCATTTTAGTTATTCACTCCACGCCTTCCAAACGCCATAACTTTTTTATTTTTCCATGAATTGAGCGGTGTGAGGGCTTATTTTTGGCAGGACGAGCTGTAGTTTTTATTGGTACCATTTTTTGGTAGATGCAAATTTTTGATCACTTTTTATTACATTTTATTTAGAGCTTTGGTGGCCAAAAACAGTGATTTTGGCGTTTTAAATTCGGTATTTCTTACCGCGTTTATAATGCGCTATAAATGACAATTTTACTTCATTCTGTGGGTCGGTAAGATTACAGCGATACCATATGTATATAGTTTTTTTATGTTTTGCTGCGTTTGCACTATAAAATCACTTCTTTATAAAATAATTTATTTTCTGTGTCACCATATTCTGAGAGCCGTAACTTTTTATTTTTCAGTCAAAAAAGCGTTGTAAGGGCTTGTTTTTTGCGGGACGGGTTGTAGTTTGTATTGGTACTATTTTCGGGTACAAGCAACTTTTTTATCACTTTTTATTCTATATTTTGGGAGGGGTGGTGACCAAAAAATTGTGATTCTGGCATTGTTTTTAGTTTGGTTTTTTTTGCGGCGTTCACCGTGCAGTAAAAATAACATTATAGTTTTATAGATTGGGTCATTACTAACACGGTGATACCAAATATGTGTACTGTTTTTTAACGGTTTCATTTTTTCCCTTTAAAAAGAGACTTATTATAGGAAAAAAAACCTTTTATTTTTACACTTTTGTAAAACATTTTTATTAACTTTGTTTTTACTTTTTTCTTTACTTTTTGCACTTTTTCTTTTTTTACCTGCAGCTCTGATCGCTGCTAGAATACATTACACTACCTAGGCAGTGTAACGTATTCCAACTGTCAGTGTGATGTCACATTCACTCTGACAGTTAGTCTGCGAGGACCAGCCAGAGGCTGATCCTCATAGGCTTGCATACGTGGCAGACCCGGAGGCCATTGTCTGGCCCTCGGGTGCCATCACAAGCATCAGCAGCCCCCACAATTGCATGGGGGCTGCTGATGTGCTACAAACGCCCTACATTCGGAGATCGCAATCGAACCCTGCATGTAACGGGTTAATTGCTGAAATTAGCGGCAATGAGCCGCTGATCGGCAACAGTGGAGTGTCAGCTGTCAGGAACAGCTGACCTCCCGGTTCCCGATGCACACTGTCGCCGGCACTGTCACATCGACAGTGTGCATCGCGAACGGCAGTGACGTCCTGTCACTCTGACAGGAAGTCTATGAGGAGGCTGATCTTGATAGGCTTCCTCACATGGCAGACACGGAGGCCATTACTTGGCTTCCGGTCGCCATGCTAGCCATCTGCAAACCTCACGATTTCATCCTGAGGTCTGCCAATGAGCTAGAAACCCCTGAATGCGGTGATTGCAATCGATCACCGCAATCAAGGGGTTAATTGCCGAAATCAGCAGAAATAAGCCACTGATTGGCATACAGTGGAGTGTCAGCTCTCAGGGACAGCTGGCCTCCCGGTTCCCGGTGCACACTGTTGCCGACAGTGTGCACCGGGAACCACGCAGTAACTGTACGTCCCTGTGCCTTAAGACACTGGCCACATGGACGTACGGTTGCGTCCTGGTGCGCCTAGGGGTTAAATGCTGACATAGTATCTGCCATCACTACTCCTGGGGAAGGGCATTCCATAGCTTGACCGCTCTAACTGTAAAGAACCCTTTTCTATATTGATGTCTGAAACGTCTTTCTTCCACACTCAATGGGTGTCCCCTGGTCCTTTGTAGAGACCTTGGAAGGAACAGATCATATGCTAGTTCTCTGTATTGACCACACATATACTTATACATATTAATAAGATCCCCTCTAAGATGTTTTTTTTCCAAGTTGAACAAGCCCAATTTTTCTAGCCTTTCATTGTAAGCGATGCCTCCCATCCCATTTAATAATCTAGTTGCCTGCCTTTCAACTCTCTCCAGTTCTCCTATGTCCGTTTTACAATGTGGTGCCCAAAACTGAATTCCATATTCTAAATGTGGCCTTACAAGGGATTTATAGAGGGGTAATATTACATTAAATTCCAGGCTTTTATCTCTCTTTTTATACACCCTAAAACCCTATTTGCTTTTGCAGCTACTGCATGACATTGAGTGCTGCTTAGCTTATTTGTTACCAGAATACCCAGGTTCTTCTCTTGTTCCGTTATTCCCAGTTTTATTCCATTTAATGTATATGAATTAATGATATTATTGCATCCTAAGTGCATTACTTTACATTTATCAGCATTACATTTCATCTGCCATGTTTTTGCCCATGCTGCCAGCTTATCTAGGTCCTTCTGTAATATTTTAAAGTCAAGCTAAGTTTTAAGCATCCTACAAAGCTTTGTAAACCTTGCTATCAATCCCATCCACAAGGTCATTAATAAAGAGATTAAAAAGAATTGGGCCTAATACCGATCCTTGTGGTACCCCGCTGCGAACTTCAACCCATTTTGAGTAAGTTCCATTTATAACGACTCTTTTTGTTTTCTGTCCATTAACCAATTCTTTACTCACTTGCATAAACGTTCCCCCAGTCCCTGTGTCTGATGCTACAGTACAAGACTGTTGTGTGGAACAGTATCAAATTCTTTAGCAAAATTCAAATAAATCACATCAGCCGCATAACCAACATCCAGATTTTCACTTACCGCCTCATAGAAACCGAGCAGTTAGGTAGGCACAACTTGTTTTTCATGAATCCATTAGGGTATGTGCACACACAAAATCAAAAATGTCTGAAAATACGGAGCTGTTTTCAAGGGAAAAATACGGAGCTGTTTTCAAGGGAAAATACGGAGCTGTTTTCAAGAAATAAAAGCATCAAGGTAAGTAAAAATCTTTACAATTTCTAGGCGGCACGCCAAACACTCTCGCCCGACCCAGAGGAAGCCGGAAGGGCGAAACCCAGGGTCGGGCGAGAGTGTTTGGCGTGCCGCCTAGAAATTTTAAAGATTTTTACTTACCTTGATGCTTTTATTTCTTGTTACTTCTGTGAGTATGGATTAAACTTGGCGTGGAGAAATCTTTTTTCAAAGGGTGTTGCACTATGTGTCTTCCTTTTTCCATCTATTAAAGACATAAGATCCTTTTCCTACCAGGAGTTCTTTGAATGTGGAGAGAGACGATAGGGAGCTCGGTGGAACTACAAGGATAAGAATTACCATCCACACCCTCATTGGATTGCGGATTGTCCACTGCATTTTTCTGGAAGAGAGTGTCCATACTGAATGATATTGGACTGTTATCAGTGCCGTCTGAGTGGTAAACTTAACATGTCTTAGAATACCCTCAAATACTTTACATACTACAGATGTCAAACTTACTGGACGGTAGTTACTCGGTTCCACCTTTTTACCCTTAAATATTGGTACAACATCAGCCATCCTCCAATCCTGTGGCACTGATCCTGTTACAAGAGAATCTAAGAAGATGAGATAAAATGGTCTGTCCAATACTGAGCTTAATTCCCTTAATACTCGTGGATGTATGCCGTCTGGGCCAGGGGATTTATCAATATTTACTATGTAAGGCCCCAAGCAAACGGCCGTGGACTAGAAATTTATTTTCCTTAAAGTACTTTCAAAAGTAGAACCTTTTAAATAATCATTTTGAAATAAGTGTCTGAATATCAGCAAAAATATTGATATGTTTCCTCTCTATGATTTTATTAGAATATATATTTTATGTTAAAGGTTTTACCTGTGCTTCATCTGATAATTGTGGCTCCTATACAAAACCTTTTTAGCTATTGTGTAAGGCATTAGCCAAGCTAATGGTCATGCACACAGGAAACCAAAGAAAGGTGAACCTTGTTTCTGCAGTCTTTGCCTACTTAAATTGGTCAAATATAGGGCATTTTACATATTTAAAATAACAAACAAGTAACATTGACTCCATATTCAGTAGTTTTACTATACGAAATACACATATTTATGACACCATAACGCATGAAAAAATGGCTAAATTTGTCTAGACACAGAAAGGCCAATGGTGGCTAGGCATACAGGTATGAGGGAATCTTTTGATATGTATTGTATTGCTAGGCTATGCCATAACTTACTAATCAGTGGGAGTCTGATCTCAGTGAGACTCTCTATTGATTCTTAGAAAGAAGTAGTCACAAGTTTAGTAAAACATAGTTTCCCCTATGGATTTCTTTCTCCTGCACTGTACCGCTCCTAACCTTACGCTGTCATGAGCCACATAGGAGTTAGTATGTGAAACACTCCAGTTTCTGACTCTCAAGTGACTGATGGTAATGCAATATCGTAGTCATGTTACCAAGGCCAGCACGGTTTTTAGCTGCAGCCTAGAAGAGGACAAAGTGGGTTCTCCAGACAGTCCGCAGTCAAGTAAGTGAAATTTGTGGGCAAATAAAGTTCAACATCATATTCATTTACCTGCTGTCCCCCATGGGCACCTAAAAATAATCTTATATGACGTTGAAATTTTGAAATAATTACATACAACAACGATGATGCTGAACCCTGGGACTTTATAAACTTGCGCTATTTTTCATATATGAGAGTTGGCCCCTAACCCTTACTAGACATGTAATGCTGGCTTAAAAAAGGAACAAGTAGGAGTAAATTTATTCAGAGTGAACATTGGCAAAAATCCAGGTTTCTCTAAGAGAAAATATCAAATTTATCATAAACATATGTTCTGTAATTGTTAAGTATTTGTTCCAAGGGATCTCATAATTAATAGCAGAAACAAACACATGACAGGCATTGTCATAAGTAAATCATTTGTTCACTGGCACGTGATGATATGTCGGATAAATATATTCCTTGACAAGGACCAGACACAGATTATAATATGACTTCATGGATCAATAGGAAAGTTCTCAAGTGTAGGGTACTGCAGTTGTATTAGAATTGCAACCCAGTTAAGGGATTTTTATTACAGATTTTCAAAGGGACTAGCAGTAGTCACAAATCAATAAATGGAAAGTTCATAATGTGTGGTCTTTTAATATCGTGAGTGAACAATTTTTAGAGGCCTGATGCTATAAGCTCTTTAAAACCCCTTAACCCACCATGACTTACATGTACATCACAGTGGGAGGAGAGAACTATGGAGCAGACTCAGGAGCTGAGCCTGCTTCATGCGCAGTGGGTGTCAGTTGTATATTGCAGCTGACATGCAGGTCTAACGACCGCGATCAGAGAGAACTCCGATTCTGGACGTTTAACCTCTTAGATGCCACGACCAATAGCGACCGCAGCATCTAAGCGTTAGACAAAAGGTGAGCTCCCTCTTACTATCTCGGTCCTCCTATTAAGCCCTGTTAGATGAGGCTTAATAGGAGAACGCAAAATACACAATACACTGCAATACATAAGTACTGCAGTGTACTGTACAAGCGAGTAAAGGGTGACATATTTAAGTTCCCTAAAAGTTTTATAAAGTTAAATTTGTATATATATACACTACCGTTCAAAAGTTTGGGGTCACCCAGACAATTTTGTGTTTTCCATGAAAACTCACACTTATATTTATCAAATGAGTTGCAAAATGACTAGAAAATATAGTCAAGACATTGACAAGGTTAGAAATAATGATTTTTATTTGAAATAATAATTTTCTCCTTCAAACTTTGCTTTCATCAAAGAATGCTCCATTTGCAGCAATTACAGCATTGCAGACCTTTGGCATTCTAGCTGTTAGTTTGCTGAGGTAATCGGGAGAAATTTCAGCCCATGCTTTCAGAAGCCCCTCCCACAAGTTGGATTGGCTTGATGGGCACTTCTTGCGTACCATACGGTCAAGCTGCTCCCACAACAGCTCTATGGGGTTGAGATCTGGTGACTGCGCTGGCCACTCCATTACAGATAGAATACCAGCTGCCTGCTTCTTCCCTAAATAGTTCTTGCATAATTTGGAGGTGTGCTTTGGGTCATTGTCCTGTTGTAGGATGAAATTGGCTCCAATCAAGCGCTGTCCACAGGGTATGGCATGACGTTGCAAAATGGAGTGATAGCCTACCTTATTCAAAATCCTTTTTACCTTGTACAAATCTACCACTTTACCAGCACCAAAACAACCCCAGACCATCATATTACCTCCACCATGCTTGACAGATGGCGTCAGGCACTCATCCAGCATCTTTTCAGTTGTTCTACGTCTCACAAATGTTCTTCTGTGTGATCCAAACACCTCAAACTTCAATTCGTCTGTCCATAACACTTTTTTACAGTCTAAGATATGGCTTTTTCTTTGCCACTCTGCCCTGAAGGCCAGCATCCCGGAGTCGCCTCTTCACTGTAGACGTTGGCACTGGCGTTTTGCGGGTACTATTTAATGAAGCTGTCAGTTGAGGACCTGTGAGGCGTCTATTTCTCAAACTAGAGACTCTAATGTACTTGTCTTGTTGCTCAGTTGTGCAGCAAGGCCTCCCAAATCTCTTTCTACTCTGGTTAGAGCCTGTTTGTGCTGTCCTCTGAAGGCAGTAGTACACACCGTTGTAGGAAATCTTCAGTTTCTTGGCAATTTCTCGCATGGAATAGCCTTAATTTCTAAGAGCAAGAATAGACCGTCGAGTTTCACATGAAAGCTCTCTTTTTCTAGCCATTTTGAGAGTTTAATCGAACCCACAAATGTAATGCTCCAGATTCTCAACTAGCTCAAAGGAAGGTCAGTTTTATAGCTCCTCTAAACAGCAAAACTGTTTACAGCGGTGCTAACATAATTGCACAAGGGTTTTCAAGTGTTTTCTAATCATCCATTAGCCTTCTAACACAGTTAGCAAACACAATGTACCATTAGAACACTGGAGTGATGGTTGCTGGAAATGGGCCTCTATACACCTATGTAGATATTGCATTAAAAAACAGACGTTTGCAGCTAGAATAGTCATTTAGCACATTAACAATGTATAGAGTGTATTTCTGATTAATTTAATGTTATCTTCATTGAAAAAAACTGTGCTTTTATTTCAAAAATAAGGAAATTTCTAAGTGACCCTAAACTTTTGAACGGTAGTGTATATACATGAAAAAATTACTGGGTTGCTAGAGTGGAAGGAGGAAAGTAGTTTCCGCTCCTTCCTTTAGGGCAGTCCAAAGTTTGGGCTGTCTAATGAGCCTTGTTAGGTGCCAGCTGAAAACGCTCCTTAAAGGGGTTGTGCACGACCGGACTATTGATGACCTATCCACAGGATAGGTCATCAGTATATGATCCATGGGGGTCCGACAACCGGGCCCTGCAACGGTCAGCTGCTCTGGCTGCCACCGGGCCCCGGATGTCCATGCCGGAAGCGGATAGCTCTAGTCACGGAATAGCAGCCAAGTTGCAGTACTGCAACTCTGCTCCTATTCAAGTTGTCGGAGCCATCATCTTCCGGCTCCAACCACTGCATACGCTTCAAAACATCCGGCGCCGGAGGAGGGCATAGCAGCGGATCCTGCCCGGTGGCAGACGAAACAACAGAAGCAGCTGTGGATAGGTCATCAGTTGTCCGGTCATTGACAACCCCTTTAACAAAGGTGTGATCTACTCACACAGCACTCCCAGCCTGGGGAAGACATGTATTGCCAGCATGTGGGAGACAAGAGTTTTGTTAAGAACAAATGTTTTCTTTTGAGGTGCTGACCAGTAGGCATTTCACCATGACAGCTAGAGAAGCTATGTGTTTAGTCAGAGGTTGGAAGGTCTAGGGTTTATTTTGCACTGTAACAGAAAAGAGTTATAAAATGATCAAAATGTATTATCACAATTATATAAAAAAGAGAAAGTTTATGAAAAAAATAACATCCAAGGTGATCCTGTATTATAGTGAAGACATCACATACCCAGCAGTAAACCCAATAAAGACAGATGGTAAAAATGGGTACCAGATACAGTGAAGGAAATAAGTATTTGATCCCTTGCTGATTTTGTAAGTTTGCCCACTGTCAAAGACATGAACAGTCTAGAATTTTTAGGCTAGGTTAATTTTACCAGTGAGAGATAGATTATCTAAAAAAAAAAACAGAAAATCACAATTATATATATTTATTTGCATTGTGCACAGAGAAATAAGTATTTGATCCCTTTGGCAAACAAGACTTAATACTTGGTGGCAAAACCCGTGTTGGCAAGCACAGCAGTCAGACGTTTTTTTGTAGTTGATGATGAGGTTTGCACATATGTTAGATGGAATTTTGGCCCACTCCTCTTTGCAGATCATCTGTAAAACATTAAGATTTCGAGGCTGTCGCTTGGCAACTCGGATCTTCAGCTCCCTCCATAAGTTTTCGATGGGATTAAGGTCTGGAGACTGGCTAGGCCACTCCATGACCTTAATGTGCTTCTTTTTGAGCCACTCCTTTGTTGCCTTGGCTGTATGTTTCGGCTCATTGTCGTGCTGGAAGACCCAGCCACGAGCCATTTTTAATGTCCTGGTGGAGGGAAGGAGGTTGTCACTCAGGATTTGATGGTACATGGCTCCATCCATTGTCCCATTGATGCGGTGAAGTAGTCCTGTGCCCTTAGCAGAGAAACACCCCCAAAACATAATGTTTCCACCTCCATGCTTGACAGTGGTGACGGTGTTATTTGGGTCATAGGCAGCATTTCTCTTCCTCCAAACACGGCGAGTTGAGTTAATGCCAAAGAGCTCAATTTTAGTCTCATCTGACCCCAGCACCTTCTCCCAATCACTCTCAGAATCATCCAGATGTTCATTTGCAAACTTCAGACGCGCCTGTACATGTGCCTTCTTGAGCAGGGGGACCTTGCGGGTACTGCAGGATTTTAATCCATTACGGCGTAATGTGTTCCCAATGGTTTTCTTGGTGACTGTGGTCCCAGCTGCCTTGAGATCATTAACAAGTTCCCCCGTGTAGTTTTCGCCTGAGCTCTCACCTTCCTCAGGATCAAGGATACCCCACGAGGTGAGATTTTGCATGGAGCCCCAGATCGATGTCGATTGACAGTCATTTTGTATGTCTTCCATTTTCTTACTATTGCACCAACAGTTGTCTCCTTCTCACCCAGCGTCTTACTTATGGTTTTGTAGCCCATTCCAGCCTTGTGCAGGTCTATGATCTTGTCCCTGACATCCTTAGAAAGCTCTTTGGTCTCGCCCATGTTGTAGAGGTTAGAGTCAGACTGATTAATTGAGTCTGTGGACAGGAGTCTTTTATACAGGTGACCATTTAAGACAGCTGTCTTTAATGCAGGCACCAAGTTGATTTGGAGCGTGTAACTGGTCTGGAGGAGGCTGAACTCTTAATGGTTGGTAGGGGATCAAATACTTATTTCTCTGTGCACAATGCAAATAAATATATATAATTTTGACAATGTGATTTTCGTATTTTTTTTATACAATCTATCTCTCACTGGTAAAATTAACCTAGCCTAAAAATTCTAGACTGTTCATGACTTTGACAGTGGGAAAACTTACAAAATCAGCAAGAGATCAAATACTTATTTCCTTCACTGTATGTATGACATCAAGTTACAATGAGATAATGTCTAAACCTCATATAGTAGTATTACAATAAAACTAAATAAAGAAATGATTATTCAAATGACCATTGAATACAAGTGAGCTTAGTAAAATGTATACCTGGAACTACATACGATGCAAGTAAAAATGGCCCACAGTAAAGGTGAAATACTAAGTTATAATTCAGTACAGATATTAAATAACAAGCCAATGGCTAAAACACAAGGGTGAAAGCACAGCAGTATGTCAAAAGCCAATGATTCTGATAGTAATGGAAAAATAAAAAAGTGATGGCTCTTGGAATGTGGGAATGAGAAAACGAAAAAATCTAAAACAGGCCCTGTCCTTAGAGGCTATGAACACCATAGGGATCTTTATTTCCCCGATAGCCTCCAAAGGGGTTTTACCACAATGAATATTTATCACCTATCCTGGGTATAGGTAATAAATATCTGATCAGTTGGGATTCGACAGTTTGGACCCACACTAATCACGAGAACGGGCTTACCTTGACGTTCTTGTGAACTCCATATGAATGCAATGGTACTGCGCATGCTCGACGACCGCTCCATTCATTTCTATGGGGCTGACAATCACTACGTATCTTCGACAGCCCCATATAAATGAATAAAGTGGTGGCCGAGCATATGTAGTACTGCTCCATTTATATGGGGCTCACAGGGATGTCAAGGTAAGCCTGTTCTCATGATCGGTGGTGGTCACAGCTATCGGACCCCCACCAATCATATATTTATTACCTATCCTGGGGATAGGTGATAAACATCCATTATAGTAAAGCTTTAAGGGGTTTCTTACACATTGGGAACTGGAAATACAAAGTACCTGACTAGAATCTTTACTTTTCATGTAATGATTCCATTTCCAATTTAATAACAAAGGTATCATTTGAAAAAACTCTATAGGAAAATGCCTAGAGCAGTGCTTGGACAAAATGTTTTATTGCCCAAGGCACAAATTACACATGCATCCCCTTCCCCACTGTAATTCCTAACTGCCTAGTTTTAAGAAACTGTTTCACAGTTGTGGACCATGCTTTGTGGACCATACTTTGTACACAGTCATGCTGTAACAGAAAAGGGCCTTCCGTAAACTGTTCCCACAAAGTTGGAAGCATAAAATTGTCCAAAATGTCTTGGTATCCTGAAGCATTCAAATTTACCTTCACTTGAGCTAAGGGGCCTAGGCAAACTCTGGAAAACAACCCCATAGCATTACCCCTCCTCCACCAAACTTTACAGTTGGCACAATGCAGTCAGGCAGGTAATGTTCTCCTGGCATTCACCAAACCCAAACTCGTCCATCAGGCTGCTAGTTAAAGAAGCGTGATTCGTCACTCCACAGAACACGTTTCCACTGCTCCACTACCCACTGGCAGTGTGCTTTACACCACTCCATCCAACACTTGGCATTGTGTTTGGTGATGTAGGGCTGCTTGGTCATTAAAATCCTTGTCGTAAAGCTGAAGGTGCAGTGGATGTTAATGCCAGAGGAGGTTTGGAGCTCTGCAGTTATTGAGTCAGCAAAGCGTTGGCAACTTTTATGCACTAAAAGTATGCTTAATTTTATGCACCTGTGGTAATGGAACTGAATGAAGCACTTGAATTCAATAATTAACCATTTAGTGACCTTTTCATGGTGGTCACATACAGGCTTTATTCTGATGCATATGCCTTTTTATGGCACTGCATCAGAATAATTCTGAGCCGCCAGGAGCAGTACAAGCTCCCTGCTCTCAGCTACAGGAGCAGACCTGTTTGAGCGGGCGCGATCGAAATCAACATCGATCCCGCCCGCTTAACCCCTCAGATACGGCGATCAATTGCGACCGCCACATCTAAGTGGTTTTAGAGGGAGGTGGCTCCATCTCTCACCCCACCAGCACACCCGTGATGTGATTGTGGGGTGCCAATGTTTCTATGGCAGCCGGGGGCCTAACAAAGGCCCCCAGGTTTGCCTCTAGTGAATGCCTGTTAGGCATGGCCCAACAGATAACTGTCAGTTTTACACTGACAGGCAATAATACACTGCAATACAGAAGTATTGCAGTGTATTATAAAGGTGATTAAATGATCACATAGTTAAGCTCCCTAGTGGGACTAAAAAAAAAAAGTTAAAAAAGTTTCATAAAATTAATAATAAATAAATAAATCTAAATTTAAAAAATGTAAAAAGCCACTTATTCCCGTTACAAAATACTTTATTATGTAAAAAAAAAAAAAGTTTAAAAATTACACATATTTGGTTTCACTGCGTCCATAAGGACCCCAATTATAAGCTATTACATTATTTAACCTGCACGGCAAACACTGTAAAAAAAAAAAAATAAAGAACAATGCCGGATTGCTGTTTTCTATTTATCCTGCTTTCAAAAAAAAAATAGATAAAAAGTGATTAAAAAGTTGCATTTACTCCAAAATGGTACCAATAAAAACTACATGTTGTCCTACAAAAATGCCCTCATACAGTTGCATCGGCGGGAAAATAAAAAAGTTATGGCTCTTAAAATATGGTCAATACAAAAACAAATAAGTTTGAAAAAACAAAAATGGTTTTTACTGTCTAAAAGTAGTAAAACATAAGAAAACTATATAAACTTGGCATCATCACAATCTTAACAACCCGCTGAATAAAGTTATTATGTTATTTATATCACACGGTAAACAACGTAAATTTAGGATGCTAAAAAGTGGTGAAATTGCAGTTTTTTTTCTATTCCCCCCGGAAAAAGTTAATGGAAGTTATTCAATAAATTACATGTACACAAATGGTTCTATTAAAAAATACAACAAAAACAAGTCCTTATACAGCTATGTCGACGCAAAAATAAAAAAGTTATAGCTCTTTGAATGTGACCATGGAACAACGTAATAAGGACTCAGCCTAGTTTTGGCCTTAAAGGGAACCTGTCACCAGCGTTTCACCTATTGAACTTTATTATCCCTCACTGGCCCCTGCTATCAAAAGTTCATTGTCGTTATCCCCTCTCCTGAACTCCTCCGACGACTGTAAATAACGGTCTGCAAACATTTTGTGCTTTTTATCGTAATAATGCGGTGTCCCTTTATACGCACACACCAGATGAGGACATCAATGCGCAAGCTCAGGATTTTAGGTGCTGGGGGAAGGCGTGAAGCCCCTAATGACCAAGCTATTTTTTACGTTTTTCCATTGTCACATTCGAAGAGCTATAACTTCTTATTTTTGCGTCGACATAGCTGTATAAGGTCTTGTTTTTTTGCGGGACAAGTTGTACTTTTTAATAGCACCATTTTGGGGTACATATAATTTATGCATTAACTTTTTTTGGGGGGGGGGGGGGGGGTAGAAGAAAACCTGAAATTTCGCCACTCTTTTTTTTTTAATCCTAAATCTACGTCATTTACCATGTGGTATAAATAACACAATAACTTTATTCAACGGGTTGTTACGATTGCAAAGATACCAAATTTGTTTAGATTTTGTATGTTTTACTACTTACACAGTAAAAACACTTTTTTTTCAAAATTATTTGTTTTTGTGTATCCATATTTGAAGAGCCATAACTATTTTATTGTTCCGCCGATGCAGTTGTATGAGGGCTTTTTTTGTTGCGGGACGATGTGTAGTTTTTATTGGTACCATTTGAGAGTAGATGTGACTTTTTGATCACGTTTATCACATTTTTTTAAAGTCAGGATTAACCCTTTCAAGACCGAGCTCATTTTGGCCTTCAGGACCAGCCCCATTTTCTCAAATCTGACATGTGTCACTTTATCTGGTAATAACTCTGGAATGCTTTTGCCTATCGAAGCGATTCTGAGATTGTTTTCTCGTGACATATTGTACTTTATATCAGTGGAAAAATTTGGTCAATAAATTCATTGCTTATTTGTGAAAAACACCAAAATTTAGAGAAAATTTTCAAAAATTATCATTTTTCTAATCTTAAATGTATCTGCTTGTAAAACAGATAGTAATACCACACAAAATAGTTTCTATTTCACATATTCCATATGTCTACTTTATATTTGCATCGTTTTTTGAACATTATTTTATTTTTCTGGGACGTTACAAGGCTTAGTACTTTACCAGCAATTTCTCACATTTTCAAGAAAATGTCAAAAGGCGATTTTTACAGGGACCAGTTCAGTTCTAAAGCGGCTTTGAGGGCCTTATGTACTAGATAGACCCCATAAATCACCCCATATTAAAAACTGCACCCCTCAAAGTATTCAAAACAGCATTCAGAAAGTTTCTTAACCCTTTAGGCGTTTCACAGGAATTAAAGCAATGTAGAGGGGAAATTGACAAATTTTTTTTTTTTTGCTGCAATTCTTTTGTAATACATTTTTTTCTGTAACACAGAAGGTTTTACCAGAGAAACGCAACACAATATTTATTGCCCAGATTCTGCAGTTTTTAGAAATATCCCACATGTGGCCCTAGTGTGATAATGGACTGAAATACCGGCCTCAGAAGCAAAGGAGCACCTAGTGGATTTTGTGGCCTCCTTTTTTTTTAGAATATATTTTAGGCACCATGTCGGGTTTGAAGAGATCTTGTAGTGCCAAAACAGTGGAAATCCCCCAAAAGTGACACGGTTTTGGAAACTGCACCCCTCAAGGAATTTATCTAGGGGTATAGTTAGCATCTTGACCCCACAGGTCTTCTGCTATATTTATTGGAGTTTGCCTGTGAAAGTGAAAATCTACTTTTTTTCTGAAAAAATATTTAAAAAAAATTATATTTGCAAGGAATAAAGAATAAAAAGCACTTCAAAACTTGTAAAGCTACTTCTCCCGATTACAGCAATACCCCATATGTGGTACTAAACTGCTGTTTGGACCCACGGCAGAGCTCAGAAGGGAAGGAGCGCCATTTGGATTTTGAAGCGCAGATTGTGCTGGATTGGTTTTCAGTGCCATGTCGCGTTTGCAACGCCCTGGAGAGAGCAAAATGGTGGAAACTCCCCAAAAGTGACCCCATTTTGTAGACTATACCCCTCAAGGAATTTTTCTAGGGGTATAGTTAGCATTTTGACCCCACAGTTTTTTTTGCTGAATTTAGTGGAATTAGGCCGTGAAAATTAAAATCTACTTTTTTCTGAAAAAACATAGAAATGTTTAATTTTTACAATGAATAAAGGAGAAAAATCACCCCAAAATTTGTAAAGCAATTTGTCCTGATTACAGCAATACGCCATATGTGGTAATAAACTGCTGTTTGGACCCACGGCAAGACTCAGAAGGGAAGGAACAATATTTGGCTTTTGGAGCTCACATTTAGCTGGAATGGTTTTCGGGTGTCATGTCGCATTTGCAAAGCCCCTTAGGTACCAAAACAGTGGAAACCTCCCAAAAGTCCCTTTAGGGGACTGGAACGAGCGATCATTAGGTCGCTGGTACAATACACTGCAGTACTAATGTATTGCAGTATAATATCATTTTTACAGGCTCCTGTAACAGCGCGATCGCTGTTCCTGTCCATTAGTCCCGGGTGTCAGCTGTAATACACAGCGAACACCTGCAGAATATGGAGCGGGCGCAGCGCATGAGCCCGCTCCATATATAACCCCCCGCACCACGACATGCTATTAAGTCGTGGTGCGCGAAGGCGTTAATGCGCAGAGGATGGTGCAAAGTGAAAATGACAATTTTCCACTGATATGCCATTTTAATGCACAATATGTTGTGCCCAGTTTGTGCCACTGAAGACAAATTCCTCATATAATGTTGAGCGGGTTCTCCCGGATATAAAATATCATATATGTGGACGTAAGCTGGTGTTTGGGCACGCTGTGGGGCTCAGAAGAGAGGGAGCGCCATTTGGCTTTTGGAGCGCAGAGTTTGCTTGGTAACTGTTCTGTTTGGGGTTTTGCTGGTATTTCAGTTTATGATGTGGGGGTATGTGTAAATTGGGCAGAGTACATCAGGACATAATATGAGGGTATAATAATTCGGTAAATAAATAATAATCCGCAGATATGTGGCCAATGTCGCACTGATAAATGGCGCCCGACAGTGGCGGATTAAGTAGACCATAGGCCCTTGGCTGTTACCCAAAGTTGGGCCCCCCTTCTCCACCGCCGTCCTGTAACTATTGTTAACACTTCCTTTTTGTCCAGACATTAACAAATGGGTGTTACTACTCCCCTTGTCAAAAGACTGTGTCCCCACATACTGACAGTCTCCAACCATCGCTGACAGTATCGCACCGTGTAGGGACACATTCTCCTGACAAGGGGAATAGTAACACTTATTTGTCTATCAGTCCTGGACTGCACAAAGACTTTGTGAAATACAAGGATTTCCTATAATAAACATGTCAGTAGAGATGACAGATTGTCTATAAACCTAGTGACTCACAGGTGACGACATAGTTTTTTTCCTTTTTTCTTCTCCATCCAGTCCAGACTTCATAACGACTTTTCCCGGCCATGACCCATTTCTGCAGAATTTGCCACTCAGATGTCTTTGGCTCCTCACTTTTCCAACATTTCCACACCTATAAACAAAGATAATATTATCATGGTGCCACACACTGTGCCCCTAAATATAATAGCACCAAACACTGCGCCCCTGAATAAAATAGTACAAACACTGTGCCCCTAAATATTATAGCACCATAGACTGCACCCCTGAATATAATTGTGTCAAACACTGTAAATAGCACCACACACAGCCCCCTGTAAATAGCGCTACACAGTCCTCCCCCTCTGTAAATAGCGTCACATAGCCCTCCCCCTCTTGTATATAGTGCTACACAGCAATCCCCCTTAGATATAGTGATACACGGCGCTCCCTTCTATATAGTGCTATACAACAATCCTCCCTTGTATATAGTGCTACACAGCGTCTCCCCCCTTGGACCTGCAGTTCTTGTAATTGCTCAGTATAATGTCCCCCATAGCTGCCCCCACAGTATAATGCCCTTCATAGCTGCCTCTACACAGTATAATTTTCCCCTTAGCTGACCCTACACAGTATAATGCCTCGATAGCTGCGACACAGTATAATGTCCCCATAGCTGCGACACAGTATAATGCCTCCATAGCTGCGACACAGTATAATGCCTCCATAGCTGCGACACAGTATATTGCCTCCGTAGCTGCGACACAGTATATTGCCTCCATAGCTGTGACACAGTATAATGCCCCCATAGCTGTGACACAGTATAATGCCCCCATAGCTGCTACACAGTATAATGCCTCCATAGCTGTGACACAGTATAATGCCTCCATAGCTGCTACACAGTATAATGCCTCCATAGGCTGTGACACAGTATAATGCCTCCATAGCTGCTACACAGGATAATGCCTCCATAGCTGCAACACAGTATAATGTCCCCATAGCTGCTACACAGTATAATGCCCCATAGCTGCTACACAGTATAATGCCCCCATAGCTGCTACACAGTATATTGCCTCCATAGCTGCAACACAGTATAATGCCTCCATAGCTGCGACACAGTATAATGCCTCCATAGCTGCAACACAGTATAATGTCCCCATAGCTGCGACACAGTATAATTCCTCCATAGCTGCAACACAGTATAATGCCTCCATAGCTGCAACACTGTATAATGCCCCCATAGCTGCGACACAGTATAATGCCTCCATAGCTGCGAAACAGTATAATGCCTCGATAGCTGCGAAACAGTATAATGCCCCCATAGCTGTGACACAGTATAATGCCCCCATAGCTGTGACACAGTATAATGCCTCCATAGCTGCAACACAGTATAATGTCCCCATAGCTGCAACACAGAATAATGCCTCCATAGCTGCAACACAGTATAATGCCCCCATAGCTGTGACACAGTATAATGCCCCCACAGCTGCTGCACAGTATAATGCTTCCATAGCTGCTACACAGTATAATGCCTCCATAGCTGCAACACAGTATAATGCCTCCATAGCTGCGACACAGTATAATGCCCCCATAACTGCGACACAGTATAATGTCCCTATAGCTGCTACACAGTATAATGTCCCCATAGCTGCTACACAGTATAATGCCTCCATAGCTGCTACACAGTATAATGCCTCCATAGCTGCAACACAGTATAATGCCTCCATAGCTGCAACACAGTATAATGCCCCCATAGCTGTGACACAGTATAATGCCCCCATAGCTGTGACACAGTATAATGCCTCCATATGTACGTACCTAATAAATAAAAAAAAACATAATTACTTACCTATCCCGGTTCCCACGACGGTGGGGGACGCTTCTCCTCCTCTGCACTGTGCTGTGAGTGACTCCGTGTAGACAGGCGCGATGACGTCACTACATCGCGCCTGCCTGCACCGAGCCGCTCACGGCAGAGTGAATGCTGGAGCGAGGCTCCAGCATTCAACCCAATTGAATCTGCGTCCTGCGGATGCAGATTTAGTTGGAAGCGGGACAGCGCAGCAGCTAGCAGCGCTGCATAGTTTTGCGGTGTGTGCGGTTCCGCTTATATTATAGTCCGCCATTGGCACCCGATCTTATCCGCTTTTGGACACTGCACAATTTCTGTCGCTATATTCTGAGAGCCAGAACTTTTTTTTTTTTTTCTTCACCGGAGGTGTTTGAGGACTTATTTGTTGCGGACAATCTGTAGTTTTCATTGATACCATTTTAGGGTACATGTGATTTTTTTATCACTTTTTATTAGATTTTTTTGGCAATCAAAGTGACAAAAAAACAAAGTTTTTTTTTTACACTTTTCACCGTGCGCTATAAATTACATTTTACTTTATTCTGCGGGTCGATATGATTACGGCGATACCAGATGTATATAGTTTTTTTTATGTTTTGTGGCATATGCGCAATAAAATCACTTTTCGATAAAATGATTTATTTTTTGTGTCACCATATTCCAAGAGCCATAGCTTTTTTATTTTTCAGTCAAAAAAGCTGCATAAGGGCTTGTTTTTTTGCGGGACGGGTTGTAGTTTTTATTGGTACTATTTTAGGGTACATGCGACTTTTTGATCACTTTTTATTCTATATTTTTGGAGGGTTGATAACCCAAAAAATAGTGATTCTGACATTGTTTTTTAATAATTTTTTTTTGCGCTGTTCACCGTGCGGGAAAAATAATATTATCGTTTTATAGTTTGGGTCGTTGTGAACGCGGTCACACCAAATATGTGTACTTTTTTTAACATTTTAATTTTTTTCCTATAATAAAAAAAACGAAAAAAAGCATTTTTTGTTTTTGTGACTCTTAGAACTTGTTTTTACACTTTTATAAAACATTTTTTATTACTTTATTTTTTAGGTTTTACTTCTTTTACTTGAAGACTGGCAGCACTGATTGCTGCTATAATACAGGTAGTGTAAACGTATTATAAACTGTCAGTGTGACGCTGAGAGTCACACTGACAGAATGCTTATGAGTACCGGCCTCCGGCTGGTTCTCATAGGCTGCTGTGCATGGCAGACCCGGGGGCCATTGTATTGCCTCCGGTTCTGCCTTATAACCGATTGCAGCACCTGCAATCGGTCCCCGGGAAAGTTTGTTGTAGCAACAAACTTTAAAGTTTGTTGTAGCAACAAACTTTAAAGTTTGTTGTAGTAACAAACTTTCCAGTTCGTTGCTACAACAAACTTTCCCTGCGATCACATGACCGGGACCTGACCCAATTAGGTCCCGGTCATGTCTCCGGGACCAGAGGCAGGGGTTAGTAGCGCGATACGGGTCTCAGCGCTACTCTGAGACACCCGGATCGCGCTTTTAACACCCACCGTGAATTCACATCGGCGCTGCACAGAGCCCAGCAAGCGCCAACGTGAATATACAGTGGGCGGTCGGGAAGCGGTTAACAGAAAACAGCAATTTTTCCATTGTTTTTTATTTCATTTTTTTACGGCGTTCACCGTACGGGTTAAATAATATAACAGATTTATAGTCAGGGTCGTTACTGACGCGGCGATACCAAATATGTGTAGCTTTTTGCTTTATTGTGGTTTTTTTTAATAGTAAAGCATTTTGTAAGATTAAAAAGTGGGTTTTTCATTTTTTTTGTTTTTTCACATTTATTTTTATTAACTTTTTCACTAGTCCCACTAGGGGACTTTAATATGTGATCATCCGATCGCTATTATAATACACTTCAATACTTTTGTATTGCAGTGTATTACTTATTACTGCCTGTCCAATTAAAATGGACAGGCATCTGCTAGGACATGCCTCTGCCATAACCTAGCAGGCATTCACTACAGGCAGACCTGGGGGCCTTTATTAGGCCCCCAGCTGCCATTGGAGACACAGACACTCAGCGATCTTATCGCCGGGTGTCAGTGGGATGAGAGGGAGATCCCCGCTATTGAGCACCGCATCTGAAGGGTTAAACGGGTGAGATCGATACTAATATCGATCTCACACATTCTAGCAGGGACGCCCCCAGCTCTCAGCTACATCTGTCAGCTGAGAGCAGGGAGATTTGACAGCTCCCTGCTCTGTTTACTTTATTCTGATGCAGTGCCGTAAAAAGGCCCATTAGTGTCCGACGTGAAAAGGCTTATCGGCGGTCATTAAGGGCTTAAGGCTCAGAGCCCATTTTTCAAATCTGACATATTTCAATTTATGTGGTAATAACTTCGGAATGCTTATACCTATCCAAGCGATTCTGAGATTGTTTTCTCGTGACACATTGGGCTTTATGTTAGTGATAAAATTTGGTCGATATATTCAGTGCTTATTTGTGAAAAATAGCAAAATTTTGAGAAATTTGGGAAAAATAGCATTTTTCTAAATTTAAATGTATCTGCTTGTAAGACAGATGGTTATACCACCCGAAATAGTTACTAGTTAACATTTCCCATGTGTCTACTATATGTTGCCATAATTTTTTGAACATTCTTTTATTTTTCTAGGACGTTACAAGGCTTAGTACATAAGCAGCAATTAATTCTATTTTGAATAAAATTTCAAAAGCCTCTTTTTTTTAGGTACCAGTTCAGTTCTTAACTGGCTTTGCGGGGCCCATATATTAGAAACCCCCATAAAATACCCCATTTTAGAAACTAGACCCCTCTATTCAAAACGGCATTTAGAAAGTTTATTAACCCTTTAGGTGTTTCACAGGATTTTAAAGCAAAGTAGAGGTGAAATTTACAAATTTCTTTTTTTGTCAGAAAATCCTTCTTATTCCATTTTTTTCTGTAAAACAGAAGGTTTTACCAGAGAAACGCAACCCAAAACTTATTGCTGATCTGCAGTTTTTAGAAATATCCCACATGTGGCCCTAGTGTGGTAATGGACTGAAGCACCGGCCTTAGAAGTAAAGGACACCTCGTGGATTTTGAGGCCTCCTTTTTATTAGGCACTATGTCCGGTTTGAAAAAGGTCTTGTGATGCCAAAACAGTGGAAACACCCCAAAAGCGACACTATTTGGCAAACTACACCCATCAAGGAACTTATCGAGGGGTATAGTGGGCATTTAGACCCCACAGCTTTTTTGCTATATGTTGTGGAATTAGGCTGTGCAACAGAAAATCAAATTTTTCCGATAAAAAGTACAAATTTTAAATTTTGACAAGGAATAAAGGAGAAAAAGTACCCCAACATTTGGAAAACAATTTCTCCCGATTACGGCAATACCCCACATGTGGTCGTAAACTGCTGGTTGGACAAACGGCAGGGCTCAGAAAGGCAGGAGTGCTATTTGGCATGTAGATTTTGCTGGATTGCTTTCTGGGCGCAATGTCGCATTTGCACAGCTTCTGAAGTACCAGTACAGGGGAAACCCCTTAAACGTGACCCCATTTTGGAAACAAGAACCCTTGAGGAATTCATTGTAGTTTTCATAGGGTACATGCCAGGGGCGTAGCTAAAGGCTCATGGGCCCCGATGCAAAAGTTCTTATTGGGCCCCCCCCCCCGCAAACTCGTCATGGCCGACGGTCCGCAGCTTTCAGCTGCATCGCTGGGTCTCCTAAGTGACCCAACAATGCAGCACTAGCAGCCAGGGGCGTCACTAAGGCTGGGTTCACACACCCTATTTACGGACGTAATTCGGGCGTTTTAGCATTGAATTACGTCCGAAAATGCGTTGGCCTAACATCTGCCCATTCATTTGAATGGGTCTTACGATGTTCTGTGCCGACGGTCATTTTTTTACGCGCCGCTGTCAAAAGGCGGCACGTAAAAAGACACCCGCGTCAAAGAAGTGCCTGTCACTTCTTCAGACGTAAATGGAGCCGTTTTCCATGGACTCCATAGAAAAACAGCTCCATTTAACGTCCGTAATGGACGCAGCGAAAGACGCCTGCACATGCCTTTACGGCTGAAATTACGGTGCTGTTTTCTCCTGAAAACAGCTCCGTGATTTCAGCCGTAACGGACGCTGCCGTGTGAACATACCCCTTAAGGGCTTAAAATGTCAGAGGAAATAGCCCCAATACATATGTGTCCGCCCAAAAAAAAATGTGTGTGTATAGGAGACAGCATAGCATATCTATAGCATTACGACCCTATAAACTATGGATAGGATTAGATACATTGGCTCAGCAGACAGTATCACACATGATAGGATTAGATACAGTGGCTGAGCAGACTGTATCACACATGATAGGATTAGATACAGTGGCTGGGCAGACAGTATCACACATGATAGGATTAGATACAGTGGCTGAGCAGACAGTATCACACATGATAGGATTAGATGCAGTGGCCCAGCAGACAGTATCACACATGATAGGATTAGATACAATGACTCAGCAGACAGTATCACACATGATAGGATTAGATACAGTGGCTCAGCAGACAGTACCACACATGATAGGATTAGATACAGTGGCTGAGCAAACAGTATCACACATGATTGGATTAGATATAGGGCCCAGCAGACAGTATCACACATGATAGGATTAGATACAGTGGCTCAGCAGACAGTATCACACATCATAGGATTAGATATAGGGACCAGCAGACAGTATCACACATGATAGGATTAGATACAGGGCCCAGCAGACAGTATCACACATGATTGGATTAGATACAGGGCTCAGCTCACTGACATTGCGGCTCCAGTGCTGGACCCAGGAAAGGTAAGAATAATAATTCTGCTTCTTTATGTGTTACTGATTATTTTTGTGTGTTTGTGTTTTTTTTACAGGTTCGGTTGTTGGACTACTTCGGATTCGAGGACTTCAATGACGGTGTTTTTTTTATTCTCAATAAAATGGTTAATGGGGGTTGTGTTTTTTTATTTCAATAAAATATTTTTTCTATGTGCTTGTATCTTTTTAAACTTTATTATCACCGCCTTAGTAATGGCCGCTGGCTGATTGACAACCTCCATTACTAAGGCGGGGCTTAATGTTAGCAGGTGCAGAGGCGAACACTAACCCCCATTATTACCCCGGTACCCACCGCCACCAGGGGTACTGGGAAGAGCCGGTACGAACCAATACCCGACCATCTGTAGTGACGGTCAGGTACCAGGGCGGCCGCAGGCTGGTAGTATTAGGCTGGGGAAGGCCAAAAACAGTGGCCCTTCCCACCCTGGTAATGCTGCCTGCTGCTGCTGTGTTGTATCTGGCTGGCTATGAAAATTGGGGGGGACCCCACATCGTTCTTAATTAATCAATTATTTTTTATTTTATTTTTTTTAAATGACGTGGGGTCCCCCCCATTTTTCCTAACCAGCCAGATACAATAAAGCAGCAGCAGCCTAGCATTACCAGGGTGGGAAGGGCCACTGTATCTGGCCTTTCCCCTCCTGATACTACCAGCCTGCGGCCGCCCCAGTGGCCAACCATCACTACAGATGGTCAGGTACTGGATCGTACCCGGCTCTTCCCAGCACCCCTGGTGGCGGTGGGTACCGGGGTAATAAAGGGGGTTAGTGTTAGCCTCTGCACCGGCTAACACTAAGCCCCGCCTTAGCAATGGATGCTGTCAATCAGTCGGCGGCCATTACTAAGGCGGTAGTAATATAGTTTAAAAAAACCACAAAGACATAGAAAAAATATTTTATTGAAATAAAAAAAACCCACACAACCCTCGTTAACCATTTTATTGATAATTTAAAAAAAAGCCATCATCGAAGTAGTCCTGGAATCCCACGTAGTCCAACGACCGAACCTGTAAGAAAACACACAAAAAAACGATTAGTAACACATGTGTTAGGCTTAGATACAGGGCCCATGTGTGATACTGTCTGTGGGACCCTGTATCTAAGCCTACCACAACGTAGGCTTAGATACAGGGTCCAGCAGACAGTTATCTTATACAGTATAAGATTACTGTGTGCTGGGGCCCTGTATCTAAACCTACAGTGTGGTAGGCTTATATACAGGGCCCATCAGACAGGATCACACATGGGCCATGTATCTAAGCCTACCATGTGATTGGCTTAGATACAGGGCCCAGCAGACAGCATCACACAATCTGTGATCCTGTCTCATGGGCCCCCTAAGCCTGCTACATCGTAGGCTTAGGGGTTGTGCAGTCCCTAAACATTGATGGCCTATCCTCAGGATAGGCCATCAATAGCTGATGTGTCCGGGGTCCGTCTCCCGGGACCCGCCAATCAGCTGTTTTGAAGGGGCCGCAGCACTCGTACGAGAGCTGCTTCCCCTTCATTTCACTACTCGCTCACACTGTGAATCGCCGACACCGATTCATAGTGTGACAAGGAATGAAGGGAAGCAGCTCTCGTACGAGTGCTGCGGCCCCTTCAAAACAGCTGATTGGCGGGTCCCGGGAGTCGGACCCCGCCAGTCAGGGCTAATCTTACCTTCCTCTTCAGCCGCGGCGGTAGTTCTGTCGTCTCGATGCTGTGCGCGGCGCATAGCGCTGTGACGTCATGCGCTGCGCACAGCGCTTGACGTCAGGACCTCCGCTGCGATCCGGAACCAGGAAGGTAAGTACAGTCTGTTACTATAGTAACAGGGGCCCGTGGCCCGAGTTACTATAGTAACTTTTTATTGATGTGGTGCGGGGGGCTGTGGGCCCCCCTGGCTTCGGGGCCTGGTCGCAATTGCGACCGCTGCGACCCCTATAGCTACGCCAGTGGTACATGCGACTTTTTGATCCATTTTTATTCTATTTTTTAAGAGGCATAGTAACTAAAAAACAGCAATTCTACTATATATTTCTTTTTTTTACAGCGTTCACCGTTCGCTATAAATGACATATTCACTTTATTCTGTGCGGCGATATGATTACGGCGATACCACATGTTTATAGTTTTTTATGTCTTATGGCGTTTGCACAATAAAATACTTTTTATAAAAAATAATTAACTTTTTGTGTTGCCATATTCTAAGAGCCATAACTTTTTTTATTTTTCCATCAAGAAAGCCGTGCGAGGACTTGTTTTTTGCATAACGAACTGTAGTTTCGAACAGTTTTTTACTTTTATTACTTTAAAACTTTTATCTTTTTATTTTTACACAACATTTTTTAACTTTTTTACTTTGTCCCACTAGGGAACTTGAAGGCAGGAGGCCGTGATCGCAATTCTAATACACTGCACTACATACGTAGTGCAGCGTATTAGAGCTGTCATCTACTCGCTGACAGCAAACACAGTGGGTCCTGACTTTGTCTGGACCCACTAGGCTTCCGTGGATGGCATAGCCGGAGGCCGTTTTAGGCCTCCAGTTGCCATAGCAGCCATTGCCGTCAGCTATCATGTAGCGGGCCGTCGATGGTGGTCTAACCCTTAAGAAGCCGCAATCGCTATTAAACGTGGCTTCTAAGGGGTTAATTTGCGGGGTCGCTGCACACTGAGCTGTGATAGCCTGCTGTCGGAAGCAGCAGCTATCACAGCTCATGAATGCGCCCGGAGCGAACGGCGCATTGTTTCATGCATGACATATTATTATGTCATGGAGCGCAAACGATGCACTTACCATGAAATAATAGTATATCCTGGAGCGTTAAAGGGGACCTGTCACCAGCATTTCACTTCTTAAACCAGCAATACCTGGTGGAAGTGGGTGAAAAATCATTTCTATATAAACTATAATTGTCTTCTTAGTCGGCTCTGTAGCTTTAGTATTCAGTTTTTTAGTGTTCCCACACCGTATGCTAATGAGCATAAAAGAGTCAGCTCTTCGTTTGAAAAGAGTCACATCTTCATTCCTCAAGTCTTTCAGAGTTAACCCCGCCTCCTGACTTGTGATTGACAGTTCCTCGCCTTCCCCCTGCACACAAAATACCGCGCTAGTGCATTGATGTCCTCTTCTGGTGTGTGTGTGCACAAAGGGACACCAGATTATTGCGATAAAAGGCGCAAAATGTTTGCAGACCGTTATTTACAGTCGGAGGAGGAGTTTAGGAGAGGGGATAAAGGTAATAAACTCTTTATAGCTGGGGCCAGTGAGGGATATGTAAAGTTCAATAGGTGAAATGCTGGTGACAGGTTCCCTTTAAGGGGTGAAGGTCTAAAATAGGCTGGTCACTATTGGGTTAAGAGGCGTGTCCCAATACTTTTGTGTACATATGCATTTACTATACAATGCATAGTAAACCTCCCCCTTTTAAAAAGAAAACAAAAAAACAACCTGCGTACACCCCTGGTCATTAAAGGGAACCTGTCACCAGCATTTCACCTATTAAACCAGCAATACCTGGTGGAAGTGGGTGAAAAATAATTTCTATGTAACCTTTAATTATCTTCTAAGAAGGCTCTGTACCTTTACTAGTCAGTTTTTTAGTGTTCCCACACCGTATGCTAATGAGCATAAAAGATTCATGTCTTCGTTTGAAAAGAGTCATATCTTCATTCCTCAAGCCTTTCCGAGTGAACCCCGCCTCCTTACTTTTGATTGACAGCCCCTCGCCTCCCCCCAGCGCACATGGAACCCCGTGCTTGCGCATCGATGTGCTGTTGTGGTGTGTGTGCACAATGGGACAAAATAGTGCCGCATGTGTAGTAACTAGATTTGAGGCCCGGACTGGACCATGCATGACGGGCATATGTGCGCTATCTCAGATGAGATTTTGGCATTCATCACATGCCAGTTTTCGGCAGTGGGGGGGGTATAAGAAGAGGAACGAACGAGACTGCCGGATTATTACCATAAAAGTGCAAAATGTTTGCAGACCATTATGTACGGTCGGAGGAGTTCAGGAGAGGGAATATAGGTGAAATGCAGATGACAGGTTCCCTTTAAGCACATAGGTTGACTTTACAGGACTCAGCATATAATGTTAAACGCTTTATAACTGTCTTGCAAAGTCTTGTCTAACAGTCTGTTTGCTAGGGATACAACGCCTGACAACTCAAGCAATATATTTTCAGTATGTTCCTAGCAACCAGTCTGTCTCACACTATTTAGGTTTTCAGCCCAAGGCACAATATCCACTTCATAGTGAGGCAGTGAAACATGGAGGAGGCAGAACTTTCATTATTTCTTACCACCGTATTAACAATATTTTTGTAAAGATACATTTTGAATGAGTCTACGTTATGTATTGTCCAGTACTGCTATGCATACTTGCTTTTTCATATTTTGATAGTTATATTGATTTATTGCTTTTGGTTTCTAATTAGTGCAGGTCTGAAATTCACCAATAAATTTGGAATGTGGAGGAGGCGCAGCATCACTTACATTGTATGCAGTGTGTCCTCTGCAGTCGTCTTCTTCTTCTTGAGCTCCTTCTTCTTTTGGAACTTAGATGTGCCTATGGTCTGCCTGTGCACTAAAATTGGTTACCATGTTTACTTCCCATACACAAGCTCTGGTTATCTCATGACCTCCCTCTTCTTTTGGCTATTTACCTATTTGTGCTACTAATCTTCTCCGCTGCTGTTCAGGGATATAAGCATATAACAACATATAATACGATGAAAATTCCAAAAGAACCAATATCTGCATCACTATATAAGAATAGATGACTAACATATGACTAACATATGACTAACATGTGGCTGGGCCCTAAACAGACACCTATGCCACAACAATTAACCACAATGAGGTATGTAACCAGCTATATGTAACTGCCTATATTTATGGGCCAGGATCATAGTGCCTAAGAGTAGGTCAAAATATAGAGGGAAGAGCCGTAACAGCAAGAAAAAGAAAAGTGCAAAGTTTTCAGTGCCCCAACGCGTGTTTTACTACATCTTTGTCAGGACATTTAATAAGCCAAATGTGGCAGCGATATATTGGCAAAAATAGATTTAAATGAGAGACCAGGTTTTGGCATTCAGACCTTCAAATGCTTTGTGATCCACACAGCTCAGTAAAGAGCTTTGCCAATATTGCTCCCTCAACGTTAGCAAAATGGAGGCTGTTTAAACCGGTTACTTTGGCATTACGAATATCTAAGGTAAAATATAAATGGGGATTCCCTTTCCAGTTAGTTTTTAGAATCAATAATCATAATTTCTTTACAAAAATTGTGGATGTAGTACAACTGGCTTTAAGCATGGAGTGTATTCCGGTTGAGGACAGCAATACTAAGAGGACATGGACAGTTGTCCAACCAAAATGAAAAGCAAACTTTTGTGGTTCCTACTATTGAATTGTCCATGCGTCCATGCCTTTCCGTGGGGCCTTACACATAGGGTTCACATATTTTTCACCCATTTCAAAACAGTACTCTAGAATTGATTTGGTTATGCTAAGTGCTAGAATAATACCTAACCTTCTCTATGCCAGGCATCTGCCGTGTGGATGGTCAGACCATGATGAGTTATAGTGGAATTTAAATTAGATCTGGTAGTCAGAAAAGGAAATTTTGGAGATTAAATGTTCACTCAATATCCTACCTGTTAAAATATTTATATATGTCATGAAAACAGTAGCATGCGCTGATCTTGAGACTGAAACCATGTTGAAACATACAGAAACCATGTTGAAACATGCCTTCTAATGTAATAAATAGATAAACAAGTGCTTAAAGGGCTTGTCACAGTATATACATTGCTGGCATGTAGCTAGCATATGCCATCAATTTATGATCGTCGGGAGTTCGACTGCTTTTACCCATGTCAATCAATACAGCAAAGTGACAGTGGCACTAAGAAAGTGACAAGTAGTTGACTCCTGTCTGCACCACTCAGCTTTTTTAGAGTTTACAGATATTGACTATAATGGGCCAAAAATATTGCCTCCAGAGAATTTTCTAGCACCCAAAAAATTATCCTTCGATACAAACTGTTAAATATGAGTAGTGCCAGAAAAGCTACTGTTCTCTAATCTGCCTCAGGAAAAGAGTGGTGGATTGGAGAAAACTACTACTGTTTGAAGCAAAGGTTAATTGTTTGTACTCTATTTGTGAATTCGAATTTGACGCCTATACATAAGACATTTTCTGATCCAGCTAATAGATGGTGGTTACTGGACTATTTTGGACTAGGCTTTTCTAGTGCCCCTGCAACTTCGTTCTAGCGATCAGTGGGGGTCACAGCGAACAGACTTCTGCTCTGGGCCGGCCTTAGGTTGAATGGCGCCCTGTACGGGACTCTCTATTGCCGCCCCCTACACGAACCAAAAATTAACCACATATATAGACACGCTGGAACATATATACTGTACATACATAAAGACAGATATTTAGACATACAGGCAAATACACATCCACACATCTGGAATATATACATACAGGTAAATATATGGACTTACAGACACGCACACACACACACACACACACACACACACACACACACACACACGCACACACACACGCATCGGCAGATTAATTACATAGAGAGGGACATATACAAATACATAAAAGGCACATATATACAAGCACAAAGACACATTCACAAACAGACCCATATATACCCACACAGGCACATATATACCCAGTACAGATAATGTTGTAGATTTAATGTGCAGCACTATGTAACACCACAGAATACACACAGTAATAACTGAGTACAGATAATGTAGTAGATATAACCTGCAGTCCTATGTAACGCCACAGATAACACACAGTAATAACTGAGTACAGATAATGTAGTAGATGTTGCCTGCAGTCCTATGTAACACCACAGATAACACAGTGATAACTCTTTGAGTACAGATAATGTCATAGATGTTATCTGCAGTCCTATGTAACATCACAGATAACACAGTGATAACTCTCTAAGTACAGATAATGTCATAGATGATAACTATACCCACAGCCACATATAAACACGCACACAGAGGCATATATATATATAAGGGCAGCAGAGTATATAAGTGGCAGCAAGGTTTATATAGAGCAGCAGGGTATATAAGGGGCAGCAGAGTATATAAGGAGCAGCAGGGTTTATAAGTGGGCAGCATGGTTTATAAGGGGCAGCAGGGTATATAGGGGGAAGCAGGGTATATAGGGGCAGCAGGGTATATAGGGGGCAGGAGGGTATATCGGGGCCAGCAAGGTATAAAAGGGGCAGCAGGGTATATAAGCGGCAGCAGGGTATATAAGGGGCAGCAGGCTATATAGGAGGCAGCAGGATATATAAGGGCAGCAGGGTATATAGGGGCAGAAGGGTATGTAGGAGGCAGAAGACTATATAAGAGGCAACAGGATATATAGGGGGCAGCAGGATATATAGGGGGCATCAGGGTATATAGGGGCAGCAGAGTATATAAGGAGGCAGCAGGATATATAGGGGAAGCATGATATATAGGGGGCAACAGGGTATATAAGGGTCAGCAGGGCATATAGGAGGCAGCAGGTTATATAAGGGGCAGCAGGTTATATAATGGGCAGCAGGTTATATAGGGGCAGCAGGATATAGGGGCAGCAGGGTATATAAGTGGCAGCAGGGTATATAAGTGGCAGCAGGCTATATAGGAGGCAGCAGGATATATATGGGCATCAGGGTACATAGGGGCAGAAGGGTATATAGGGGCAGCAGGGTATATAGGTGGCAGAAGAGTATATAAGGGGCAGCAGGGTATATAGGGGCACCAGGGTATATAGGAGGCAGCAGAGTATATAAGGAGGAAGCAGGATATATAGGGGAAGCAGGATATATAGGGGAAGCAGGATATATAGGGGGAAGCAGGGTATATAAGGGGCAGCAGGGCATATAGGAGGCAGCAGATTATATAAGGGGCAGCAGGTTATATAGGGGCAGGAGGATATATATGGGCAGCAGGGTATATAGGGGCAGCAGGGTATATAGAAGGCAGCACAGATATCTTTGTTTTATCTGTTCTACTTTAATATTGAACACACTTTTACAAAGAGACATAAACACATGCAGACACACACACACACACACACACACACACACACACACACACACACACACACACAAACACACTGTAACATATACACATACAAACACAGAGACACATACTGTATACACACAGAGACACAAACTGTATGCACAGAGATAGACACACACACAGAGACACATACTGTATACACACACAGAGACACACACACACAAAAACACATACTGTATACACAGAGACACACACTGTACACACACGCACACACACACACACACACACACATACACACACACACACACACACACACATACACACACAGAGACACACACAGACACACACACAGACACACACACAGACACACACGCACACACACACACAGACACATACTGTATATATATATATATATACACACACACACACACACACTGTATGCACACACACACACACACACAAACACTCACCATCTCTCCATGCTGACATGATCACAGGCTTCGTGCAGGACAGGCTGTGGGCGGAGCTTCCTCCTTTGCTCCTCGGCTCTTATTTACTCTTTGTGTGTAACTAAGAACAGAGCACAGAGTAGAGGCAGAGCCCAGTGGCGCCCCCTACATGCCCTGCTTCTGCTCATTGGACATTGATGACATTTCCATGCGACATACCATCCAATATGATAACCCCTTTAACTGCTATGGTTTAAATGACAATACATGCAATCAAAAGTAAACATATAAAAGCATACTGCAAATGCAAAAATATATACTGTAGGGACAGATTTTAAGCAGGTGCTAAAGGCAAACATTGCCTTGTGGGGAAGGATGGATCTTCAATACAGGCTGGTCCTGTAGTCTTCATTCAATACTTATACACAAGTGATGTAACTTTTTTTTTTTTTTTTAGATTATTGAGCTACAGTCTAAGGTTCTTGTTCAGTTCTATATATTTCTGATCAAATTTGCATATTCCGTTTCAGAAGGGGTATGGTTTTAGGTGTGAGTTTATTAATGAGTGGGCCTAAGGGGGAAGGAATTTTGCACTTACAGGGAATGACCTAGATCAGGTACTGAAGATATATATATCTTTATATTTTTTAAGTTATCGGTTTTCATTTGCAAATAACCACTCTTTGGCCAGTATTGGAGGGTCCCCCGAATAAAATTAAAAACTTGTTGCCCATTCATAAGGTGGCGTCTCAGGTGTGGTTAGCTGCGAAGGACATCTATGGGTACTCTGATGTACAAAAAGGAAATGCCACTATGGTTTAACCCACTTCTCACTCAGATGTCAGATGCTCTGACCCCTTCTTTTTGGATTCAGCATGGGGTATGCACTATTGGGGTTATGTATACGGATAATGTTCTTAAATCGTTTACACAGCTACAGTCTGACTTTGCACTACCTAGAACTGCCTCCTATAGATACCTACAATTGTGTCATGCTCTTACAGCCCAATACCCTTCCTCTGAATTGGCATTCTCGCAATTTCCATTCATAGGAATTTTTAGATCCCAAGGTCCCAGAGGGTTGATATCTGCCATATACACATCCCCCATTTTGGCCAAGATAGTTTGCACACCCTTGCAGGTAAAAGACAAATGGACTACACAGATACCTGACCTCTCGGAGGGGGAATGGGATGAGATCCTATCCCCTCCACTATTTGTATCTCCAGCTGCCAATAACAGGATGATACAAATATCCATAATCCATCAAAGTTACCTTACTCCTGTTAGATTGCACAAAATGGGTAGATACTCGAGTACGGAATGCCACAGATGCCGTTTCCTAAGGTCAGATTTCTGGCACATGATATGGACATGTCAACTCATTTCCTCTTTCTGGGAAGTAGTTAGGGTAGCTACTGAAATTCTACATATTCCGGTTCCAGTTAGTCCACAAGTTTGTTTGTTTGGCATTTTACAAGATGAACATTGACCTCTTTATATGAGAATTTTCCTCAGGGAGATATTGTTTATGGCACGGAAAGTTATTGCTCTACGTTGGGTGGATCCACGTCCTCCCACTACGGCTAAGTGGAAATCACTTGTGAATTATATTATTCCATATGAAAGAATATAAATGTATAGACAGAGAGGATGTATTGATACATTTTACAAGATATGGAATGCATGGTGTACCTCTGCTGTGACTCAGTATACCCCGCACCGGTATATTGATCTTAGACGGTCATTGACACATAATTGACACTGATGGGTCGAGGTTCTATTTGTTTCATAATATAGTATTTGTTACTGCCGAATCTATGCTATATGTCTGAACACATGTATGTATTTTTCTTTTTGTTTGAAATATTGGTATGTTATATCTCATACAATCTCTGCTCTATCTTCTGTATTATGTACATGTCTTGATTGCATTTGTACTACAATTCTTCAATAAAACTAGTTTAAAAAAACAAAAGTTATCGGTGCACATTATTCATGTGTACCAATTTGCCACTCGCCACTTTATTCAGACTAAAGCACCTGTCACATTCGTGCATAATTATTTAGAAAGTCCATTGCTTTAAAGGGCTCTGTGTAATGCTTAATTTTGCTCTGTGTTGGTGCTGAAGGGGAATTGAACATTTGCTCCCTGGTTCGCCAGCAGATTATGGCTGATCACTGAGTGTTCCCTGTAATAGATAAACCCTTTAAAATGTCAGTATTGTCATGTAAAGTAATTAATTAAATGTAAAGTAGTTATTAAAATAATATTAAATATATCCAGATATATCTGGTTCTGACTCCTAAAATAAATGCTTATGTACTATAAATGAAAATATATCTAAAAAAACTGAAAATAAACATTTATTTTACCACCAAAATTTATGAGCAATCAAGTTGTTCCAAGCAATTTCTTTTCGCTCTTTTTTTTTATGCCAGTGACAATTACTTATGATATTTTTATGTATTTTCCAGTATTGTCTACTACCTAAGCATAAAGAATTTACTGGAAAGCCATGAAAATTCCATATGTCCCTTTGATGTGTTAGGCCACCAAGAAACCAGTGCTTGTGGGGTAACATAAGGATATCTGAAGGTGACACATGCTGTCATTTGATAAACAGAAACGCAGAAGGGTTTTCTGGCACTCCGTGTCTTGGCCAAAGCAACTTGTGATGGTGACCAGGTGGGGTGTGTTATCTTAACAGTCTGGAGCTCTTGTGAATTATTTGCTGATAGATGTAAACAGCTGTTATTCTTGGTAATGGAAAGCAATTAGAAACATCTGTACTCTTGGCTATGAGTAATGCCTCCTATCCTCACAGCTCCCATGTGCCAATTGGATATAACTAGATCATCAGGATGGCGCTGGCAGTAGTACACCACATTATGGACCGATGATTAGTACTGAGCTGTGAAGAGCAAGAGGTGAAGTGCCGTGTAGTATACTACCTGTATATATATATATATATATATATATATATATATATATATACTCTGTGTAAAAGAAATACATAAATGCAATGCACATTTCACTAATACAATATTAAACTAGACTTGTGAATAAGTGTTGCATGTTGAGAATAGTAAATATTACTTTGCTAATGTATCTTTGATGACTGAGCAACTCTATTCTTTCATTTGAAATTTGACTATTGGAATTTTATATAATATAAAGATTTGTCACATACGACATATGTCATTGACTAATAAAAAGCCCATCTAGTAGCAATGTATGCTAGTACACTTTTTATTAACTTTTTTTATATTACCAATGCTAAACATTGCAACATTTAGCCTTCACGTATGTATTGCTGTGCTTTCTGTAAACGTAATAAGCAAGTTTGACAAAAATATTAAAATACCACTTTACATTGTAAAACTACACATTAAATTCACTATCTACAAAATGGGCAATTGTTACAATTTTAGAACAGTCACACATAATGTTGCCAAAGAAAGGGAAAACTTCTGGGCTGCAATACCTGTGAATCGCCACTAAATGCGTGTCGACAATTCACAGTGAGCAAGAAGAAATTGTACAAGCGCTGCGGCCCCTTCAAAACAGCTTATTTGGCGGGGGTCCCGAAAGTCAGACCCTGACCCATCAGCTATTGATGGCCCATCCTGAGAATGTAAATGACGGCTTACAGAATGTTACCGAAGTGTCGGGATTGTGAATAGACATAGCGTCCTGACTGGTAGTGATGTCTATTCACTGTCAAGGCACTTCAGTAACGTTAATGTGTGTGTATGTGACTGCACATCATGATCTAGCATGATCACTTTGTGCAGACTAAATGTATGGAGAGAAGTGTATGACGCTGATTGGTCAACGTCATACACTCCTCTGTATAACGCCCACTTGGTCAAAAGTAAAAAAAGAACGCCCAGTTAGGCATTAAGAAAGTCATTAGCATAAAGCTAAAATACATCATAACTTGGTGAAAATAGATCGTTTTTCTAAATAAAAAAACACTGTTGTTACCTACATTACAGAGCCGATCACATTATGTAGAAGATAGGCCACTTATAATGTGGTGACAGAGCCTCTTTAATGATAATGCTAATAAGTTTACCAAATGTTTTGAAGCTATGCATTACGGAACCGGACCAGTTCCTTCAAATTGGACCAGTTCCGTAACGCGTAGCTCCTAGGGTCCATTCACGTACGGTTAGGTTCAGAATTATTTGGGCAGTGACACAATCTTCATGATTTGAGCTACGCATGCCACCACATTGGATTTGAAATAAAACAACTGAGATGCAATTGAAGTGTAGACTTTCAGGTTTAATTCAAGGGGTTGAACAAAAATATTGTGTGAAACGTTTAGGAATTGCAACCATTTTTCTACACCGCCTCCTCATTTCAGGGGCTCAAAAGTACTTGGACAAATTAACATTACCATAAATAAAAATGTTTTTTTTAAATACTTTGTAGAGATTCCTTTGCAGGCAATGACTGCTGAAGTCTGGAACCCATGGACATCACCTTAGCTGGGTTTACTCCTTTTTGATGCTTTGCCAGGCCTTTACTGCAGCTGTCTTCAGTTGCTGCTTATTTGTGGGTCTTTCTGCCTTAAGTTTTGTCTTAAGCAAGTGAAATGCATGCTCGATGGGGTTGAGATCTGGTGCTTGACTTGGCCATTGCAGAATATTCCACCTCTTTTCCTTAATAAACTCCTGGGTTGCTTTCACAGTATGTGTTGGGTCATTGTCCATCTGTACTGTGAAGCGACGTCCAATCAACCTTGCTGCATTTGGTTGAATCTGAGTATAAAGTATATCCCTGAACACTTAAGAATTCATCTGGCTGCTTCTGTTTTCAAAGCTTCATAGCTTTCAATGGAATCTGTTCTGGCACATGGGACATAAGTTGTGGCGCCGTACGGCGCCGGACCTGTGCAGGAGCAGGATCCAAAAACGTTACCTGCAGCATTTTTGTGACCGGCTCCCTGGGAGGTTCGGCGCCGTCTCCTCTATCAATGTACTTTTCGCCGCATTTCCGACACTCTGGCCGTGAAGGAGCCCCTGACGTCACATCATCAATAAACACCAGTGACCTAGTGCCTTTGGCAGCCATGCATTCCCATGCCATCACCATGTTTTACAGAAGATGTGGTGTGCTTTGGATCATGAGCCGTTCCAAGCCGTTCCATACTTTCTTACTGCCATAATTCTGGTACAGGTTGATCTTAGTTAGTTTCATCTGTCCAAAGAATGCTGTTCCAGAACTGGGCTGGCTTGTTTACATGTTGTTTGGCTAAGTCTAATCTGGCCTTTCTATTTTTGAGGCTGATTAATGGTTTGCACCTTGTGGTGAACCCTCTGTATTTGCTCTCATGAAGTCTTCTCTTTATGGTAGACTTAGATACTGATACACCTACTTCCAGGAGAGTGTTCTTCACTTGGGTAGGTGTTGTGAAAGGGTCTTTCTTCACCGTGGAAAGGATTCTGCGATCATCCACCACTGTTGTCTTCCGTGGACATCCAGGCCTTTTGGAGTTCACGAGTTCACCAGTGCGCTCTTTTTTTTTTTCAAGAATGTACCAAACTGTTGATTTGGCCACTCCTAACATTTGTACTATCTCTCTGATGGATTTCTTCTTTTTTTTTTCAGCCTAACGATGGTCTATTTCACTTGCATTGAGAGCTCCTTTGACCTCATGTTGTGGATTCACATCAACAGTTTCTAAATGCAAATGCCACACCTGGAATCAACTCCAGACCTTTTACCTGCTTAATTGATGATGGATTAACGAAGGAATAGCCTATGCAGCCCATTAAAATGCTTTTGAGATAATTGATTGTCCAATTACTTTTGGTCCCTTGAAAATTTAATTAAAGCTGAGAGTCCATACTTTAAGCCCATATTGATTATATAACTGTATATTCATTATGTTTTGGTAAACAGCTGAAATGCCAAAACTTGTGTCACTGTCCAAATAATTCTGGACCTAACGCTATATCCATTGTCCCTGTCAGTTTCCCTCCGGCGTGTTGCAGAAAAGCGTAAAATTATGCTAGAACAGATCACATAGCTTTCAATGGACTCTGTTCTGGCACATGGGACATAAGTTGTGGCGCCGTATGGCACCGGACCTGTGCAGGAGCCGGATCCAAAAACTTTACCTGCAGCATTTTTGTGACCGGCTCCCTGGGAGGTCCGGCGCCATCTCCTCTATCAATGTACTTTTCGCCAGATTTCCGACTCTCTGGCCGGGAATTCTGCTCCTAGAAGGAGCCCCTGACGTCCCTGTCCATATATGGACAGTGAAGTCAGGGGTCCTCCTGGACCGAATCCTCGGACAGAGCACTTTCGACGCTCTGGCCGGGATTCTGCTGCTGGAGAAGCTAAGTACAATTTTTTCACATTAAATATATATTACTTTTGTAATAGTGTGTCCTTTAATTTCTGCAATTTCATTAGCCCGTCGCGTTACACTAGATTTTCATTGTTATCTATATTTTATCCTGTAATTCACCTAATTAGCCCAGGAGTAGGGGACAAATTCCGAAACGGCTTCTGACTTCACAGGTGGAGCCTCCCTGCCTGTTCTCTCCAAGATTTTTATTGATTATTGTCTGTGACCTTGACTGTAAAATCTATTAGCACATGAGACAGGAAGTGATGTAATTTGATTGACAAATGCCAACATGAGAACACTTTTTGGAGCAGAAGGGTGCATCACAAGATCATGTTACATGCATGGTATGTTGTATCTGTTACACAAGTCTCATGTTGTTTTATACTTAGAAGTGTTTTGGCAATGTAATAGAGGCAACAAACTTCCTAGTCTTCATTTACAACATTGTCATGTCATGGTCATAATAAGTAGTTAACGACATTGAAATGGCGCTTATTGTGGGTTTTATACACTCTGGTTTTAGCTATTTTCACATGTTATAAAAATATGGTAGAATATAGATTAGGTGATGGTCCTTGAGCTGCTGCCTCACTAATACAAGGAAGGGGCCCTTAACAATCAATTCTTCAATTCTATAAATATCTTTAATTGCTGCATGCAGTTGATAAATAACTAGCCAGTGGTATACCAAGAGATTTTGCTTAAGCTCCAAGAAAGGGTGCCACTGATTATTAAAGAATAATGGGAGGAAGATTTAAGTCCAGTTGAAAATAAATTAAGGCATGACACTGTTGCCAAATTCCTTACGTTTCCTCAGTGAGGAGCAGAGCTTGACATATAAGGGTATGTGCACACACACTAATTACGTCCGTAATGGACGGACGTATTTCGGCCGCAAGTCCCGGACCGAACACAGTGCAGGGAGCCGGGCTCCTAGCATCATACTTATGTACGATGCTAGGAGTCCCTGCCTCTCCGTGGAACTACTGTCCCGTACTGAAAACATGATTACAGTACGGGACAGTTGTCCTGCAGAGAGGCAGGGACTCCTAGCATCGTATATAACTATGATACTAGGAGCCCGGCTCCCTGCACTGTGTTCGGTCCGGTACTTGCGGCCGAAATACGTCCGTCAATTACGGACGTAATTAGTGTGTGTGCACATACCCTAAGTATATTTGTTGCATCAGGTGAACAGAACACTGCTCTTTCTATATAATATTGGGGTGAGGGATTCGCCTCTGTGCAACAGGTGCAAAACAAATTGTGTAGACTTGGTACACATGTGTGCCTCTGATGGCCGCTGTATACTTACCTCTCCACGGCGTCAACACCACATTCCTACATCAATTTGGGCTGGTCACACTCTTCATTGCTGTCGCTCTCCTCCTGCACTTCATAGTTTGGACGTGTTGACCATCTTACTCTTAAAGGACTAAGACCTGCCTAATTTCTCACCCAGCTTTCACAGTGTATAAAGGGATCCTCCCTGGTTTAATCATCATCTGAGCAATTTGGTTCTTCCTAGATTTCTAGTGATACATAGTTGCCAACATTTAGCATTTTGTTTCCAGGCACACTTAGGGTGTGGCGTCTTTGGTGGGTGTGTCATATGGGTGTGTGGCTTATCTGATGGGTGTGGTTAGTGGGTGTGGCTTTCCAGAATTGGTAAAAACCAGCGTAGCTAGTGCCACGCTCAGTGCCCCTTGTAGATGGTGCCCCATATTGCCACAAACTGCTTCCCGTAGAGGCCACACAGACCCCCTGTAGATGATGCCACACAGACAGCCTTTAGATGATGAAAAAAACAAACACCCTGTAGATGATGCCGCACATACCCCCTGTAGATGATGCCACACAGCCTCACTGTAAATGGTGCCACACACAGCCCCCTGTAGAGGATGCCACACAAAGCCCCCTGCGGATGATGCCACACACAGCCCCTGTATATGATGACACACACACAGCCCCCCAGTAGAAAGTGCCACACACCTTCTCGTAGCTAATGCCACATACTCCCCCTGTAGATGATGCCACACACATCCCTGTAGATAATGCCACACACACCCCCTGTAGATGATGCCAAACAAACCCCTTGTAGATGATGCCACACAGACCCCCTGTAGATGATGCCACACAGTCCCCCTGCAGATGATGCCACACATAGCACGACTGTAGATGATGCCACACACAGCTGCCCTGTAGATGATGACACGGCCAGGCGTTGGCAATGCTCTGGCCGGTGATTCTGCTGCAGGAGGTGTCCCTGACATCACTGCCCTTATATGGACAGTGAACGCTTTGGCTGGGGATTTCAGCGCTCCAGGAGTAGTGAATGGCAGAGCAGGAAGCGGATAGTTTCCTGATCTGCCATAATATTCAATTGTATCTGCGTCCTGAGGATGTAGCAGTTCCCGGGACAAATCGCAGGACAGTAATTTGTCAGGACTTTCAATTCGCCAAATTCGGGACAGTTGGCAAGTATGGTGATATCCTGCTGACTATTTGTTTGGAATTCCTGTGTTTGACTCTGCCTGTATCTTTAACTATTCTTGCCTGCCATCTGCATTGAAATGTTGCTAATGCACTTTAACCCGTGACAAACCTCTGCCATTTGCCCTGACCTTTTGAATGCCGTTTGCCGCCTGCCCTGATCTTTGCTATACCTGACCGTGCATACTGACTGCTGATTTTATAGTAAATTGTTTCAGGGTTAAAGGGTAAAGCTCCACTCCCTGGTATAATCCCACATCAATTCCCTTGGTGACGAAGTGGGTTCACACTATCTTCTGCAGGCCCCTTGACAGTCTCTCTATCAACAGGCCTTGTGACAATGACCGTAACTAACACAGTTTTGGAATGGGGTGATTCGGGGGCGGACATATCGCCGCTGCAGCCTGTTCAGTTGCAGCCTGTTCAGTTGCAGAGGGGACTGGAGGGGGAGGGGGCCCGCTCAACTGCACTAAGCGCTGTGCGCATATATTGGCACAGGGCCCCCATCCTCTCTGGGCCCCCATGCCCGAGGCATAAGATGGCCCGTGCCGCCCAGCATATAACATTTATGGTTCGAACAGCACGGGCTCCCTCATGCCGGGTGGTGTCACTTTCACCGCAGGGGGCCCCGGTGCTAGGGACAGCCACATTCAATTGTATCTGGGTCCTCAGGACAAGAGGAAGGGGGAGCTGTGTGACACTATATGCAAGGAGAGGGGGGCTCTGTGTCAATATATACAAGGGGAGGGGGCTGTGTGTAACTATATACAAGGGAAGGGGGCTGTGTGCCACTATATGCATGGGGAGGGTGAGCTGTGTGTCACTATTGTAGCAGTGCAGCTACTGGACAGTGCAGAAACTGTCTGGTTTTAAGCAACCAGGGAACATGTACAGCAGAGAGTGTTTTCTCTGCTGTTGCTTGGGTGTAAAGCCCGGAATAGGACCTGGTTTGCTGGAGTGTGAAGGAGAAGGGCGGCTTCCACTCCATACAGACAGTCCGTGTCTTGGGCTGTCTGATTAGCTTAGTTAGGCTTCACATGAGGCAGCTCTTTAATTGAGGTGTGTGCTGTTCACACAGGGCTCTCAGTCTGGGGAAGACAGGCATGCTAGCCTGTGAGAGTCACCAACGTGTAAGGTAAAACTGCCTATGTTTTGAAGTGCTGGGCACAAGGTTTAGTGTCTCGTAGTGAGGGACACTGAATTTGTTTAGTTAGAGGCTGGACGGCCTAGGGTTTATTTTGAATGTTTTTTGTTGTAACACTGCTTGCTTTGGTGAAGACAATAAAGCTAGCTGCGGCTGGTTTAAACTTTTATTCAATGAGTTGGAGTGAACTTTATATATGTGCCAACCATCTCACCCTGGAAATGGCGATCCTGTGAGCTAAGTGGTCCCCAAGATGTGTAGGGCAGCACGGTGGCTCAGTGGTTAGCACTTGCAGCGCAGGGGTCCTGGGTTCAAATCCAACCAAGGACAAAATCTGCATGGAGTTTGTATGTTCTCCCTGTATTTGCGTGGGTTTCCTCCAGGTACTCTGGTTTCCTCCCACACCCCGAAAAACATACCAATAGGGAATTTAGATTGTGAGCCCCAATGGGGACAGTAAAAGAGGACCTCTGCACAGCGCTGCGTAATATGTTGGTGCTATATAAGTAACTGAAATAAATAAATAATATGTCACATATGGTGGAGAATTGCTTGTGCAGTGAAATTTAAAGAGACTGTTTTTCCGTTGCGAAGGGTCTTATTGAGGAACTCTTCAAAAAGATGGTGCAGATGGATGCAGAGCTGCAGGAAACAAATGCCAAGCAGAGGGAGGATAACCAAAGGTTAATGGAGCAAATGGAGAGGCTTTAATGGCACAAGTGCTGTCCATGGATACGCAGCCTTCCAAGCCAAGTTGATGCTTTTCAACACCAGCTGCATTGATGCCTGGTACTCCGGAGGTGTTACAGACAGTTCGCAGAGAAGAGGACGGAGCGTGCATACCTGTGATACAAGCTGTGAGGGCCGTTGCTAAGGGCAACCCCCCGGACTCATGGTGGGAATGTTTACAAGCGGACTATTGTGTGGATGGAAAAGGTGTTCCCAAGTAATGTTGGGCAGCTGTTAAAAAGCCAAGTGTGCTGAATTGCCCAGATGTGGTTGCTAGTAGCAGCCAACCCCGACAGCATGTGGTGGCTGTTCAGCAGGAGGAGTGCTGTTGGAGATGCCATCAAGCAGATGGATGTGCACCTGATTATTCTCTGGTCAGGAGGCCAGAGAGAGCGCAAGAGAAAACACGTGAAGTGTTGGTTGGTGGGATTCCACTACTGGTCAGTCTGGATCTTCGCCAAGAGTTCTCGAGGGTGCATCTGGACATTTTGCTGTTTGTGAAGAAGGATTCTGAGTTGGGTGAGACTGTTCTGATTGACTTTAAAACTGATTTTGGAACTGTGCAGCACAGACTTATAAAATGTCAGGAACTTGATGAGGAGTTTGTGCTGGGAAGGGACTTCCCTCATTTCTGGCAGTTGTGGGAGAAAGGCAATATCTCCTATAAGCATTACAGGGAAAAGTCCTCTGCAGGGTGTGCTGCTCCTCTGCCAAAAAGGGAAAATGCACCAGTTGTAATGATGTCAAGTGATAATGTGATTCAGGAAATACCTGCTAAAAATTAAGCACATGTATTTGATGCACAGCGTTTATGTGATGACACTAGTGAAATGTCAAAAATTGTGCCTAACGTGTCTTTAACCCATGAGTTTGTCACACAGCCTGAGCAGGTTAATGCATTGTGTGAGCAGGCTGTTAAAGGAACAGCAGCCGAGACAGAAGAGGGGATTAGTTCAAGTGTGCCCCTTGAGGCTGTAGTTGAGAAAGTCGAGAGTGTCACATGTGATGTGCATACTGTTACTGATGGCAATCCAGAGGATGTTTCCTTGGAAACAGATGTGCCAGGTATATCTGAGATTTCCCTAGAGGTTGCGATTGTTGATGGTGGTAACCTGGAGTACAGCCCTGCCATACTTAGTGATGGTGATGAAAATGTGCGTGGGGCAATAGATATGACTGCAGCACCTTTAGAAATTTTACCCCCTACAGGTCATTCCTATGCTGTAGAAACTGAGATTGATGTAACGCTCACTCATTCCATGGGGATGGGGGAAGTACAGGAGTTAGACTCCAAACCATGTTCAGTGGATGCTACTATAGTGTATGCTTCTGTCACTGATATTATATGTGTAAAGGGTTTGCCAGACACAGGTTCTGTGTCGACGCCCGGGGTTAATCAGCCCTCATCAGCTCCAAGGTCTGCTAGAGGGACGCGATCTGTTACCACTCAGGCTTGCAGGCTGAAGAGAGGGAGAACCTATCACAGCCTGGCCTGACGGTTCTAGCTCCCGCCCTTGGTCAATTTATACCTTCACTTGCAGCATGTTCCTTGCCTGTGATTGTCTGGTTTCCTGGCTCTGCGATTCCCTGCTATTTACCTGATTGTCCACTGTTACTTATTGACCCTGACTTGCCTGACTATTCTCCTGCTCTGATTTTGCTACTACGTACTCCCCTGGTTGATTCAGCTCTTTCACCACTGCCTGTTGCTCACGGTGTGTCCGTGGGCAACTGCCCCTACTTCCCCCCTTTGCTTCTGTGTGCCCTTGTCTTGTGTTGTCTGTCTTGCACTTACTGAGCATAGGGACCGTCGCCCAGTTGTACGCCGTCACTTAGGACGGGCCGTGCATGTAGGCAGGGACTGAGTTGTGGGTAGATTAGGGCTCACCTGTCCGTCTCCCTACCCCGATTCATTACATAATCACAGGCCATATACCTTTTCTTACCCTGGTCCCTGACTCTACTATGGACCCCCTTGAGGCCCTGGCTCAGCAAATGCAGGGTCTCTCCCTACAGGTTAGAATTCACTGAAATATTTAATGAGTACAATTATTAAATTTTATTTAGAAAACTCTCTAATAACAGGGGTACAATCACCACTGTGAGAAAAAAGCCCCACCGTGTTTATTTAAAAACGTATTAAATATTTACTACAATCCCTGATTCTATTGCGAACCCTCCTTAGATTGCATTAGAAAGATATGTATATTGGATCAGCGTTAGACATTGGTGCATCAGTGGATGGGAAAACTCTAAAAATACACCGGAGCCAGCCGTTACCGCTCCTAGTTACCCCAGTGCTGAGGTTACCCCACGATACCACTGTCACCTACGCTATAATCCCTACTCCTCAGACCCTACCCTTTTCTATATAACAATTCATCAGGGGTCAATGATTGTCATAATCTAGCTAAAGTGCCAGTGATAGATAACTGTAACAGATATTCTGCTACACACACGGAAGCGTGCTCGCATGTATGTCAGCGGCACGCTTCACTGAGGACTCAGAGTTTATATAATTAATGCTCCTCCCCCTGGGCTGAGGCAGAGCCTCGAGAACGACCAACCACCATCGCCCACGTAATCTATGACGTGCGGCCATGTGACTCCCGGCGCGTCAGCTGACGCACCCGGAAGATCAACACCACCACACACCGATCGCGCAGGCGCATAGAGAGACCGTGGAGTGCATCTCATTACCGCCTTATGCCCTCCCATCTCAGGGATAGAGCTACTGATACCTGCCTAGAAATTAAGACTGTCGTCCAACTCAACACAACAGTCTGGCAGCCTTCCAACAAATCGACACTCTGTGCAAACAATAATATAGATGAGTGAGATAAATGTTTTTACACATGAACAGGGAATGGTATTTATAACCATAAATAGATGAATAACTGTATCCACATCTGACGCTTTGCTGAGATAGTCATCAGAAATATCAGAGGCAGAGATTGTATCTGCCTCTGGCATTATTCAGATGAAGCAGGTAAAATTTGTCTGCTCATTCAGACCCTCTGGATGTGTACATGCCAGTCTATAGATCCACTGGGCCTCTTTTCTAAGGATTAAATTATCCCAATCTCCTCCACGTCTTGGAGGTCGCACCAATTCAATCGCCTGGAATTTTAGACATTCTGCTCTACCATGGTGTTTATCATGTACATGCTTAGATATGGGAGTATCTCTCATATTTGTCACATCCCTTACATGTTCCCTAATTCGACGACGAAATTGCCGAATGGTTTTACCCACATAATTTAGTGGGCATGGGCATGTAATAACATATACCACTCCTGCTGTTTTGCAGTTCACATAATCTCGTATATCAAACTCGATTCTTGTCGTGACACATTAAAATTTTCTCCCATTCTGGATAAAATTGCAGGCTTTGCAACTACCGCATTTGTATGTGCCTGGGACCTTCCTATCCAACCATGTTCCTTTGTGTGGTATGGGATCAAAGCAACTTTGCATCACCCTGTCCCTGATGTTCTTCCCCCTACGGAACGTAACTGATGGCTGGCGAGTAATCTGATCTACAAGGTCCATGTCTGCACTAAGGATACGCCAATACCTTCTAAATATTTTCATAATTTCTGGTTGTTTAGAATCAAGGTACCTATAAGCCTGGTGATTTTTTCTTCTTTCCTTTTCTTTGGAACTAAGAGACTGGTCCTGTCAGAGTCTCTCGCCACCTCATAAGCTTTTTGCATTACTCCTCTTGGAAAACCCCTATCCTTTAGTCTAGAGGCCAGATCTTTTGACTGCAGCTCAAAATCATCAAAGGAGCTACAATTCCTACGAACTCTCATAAACTGGCCCCTAGGAATACCTCATTTAAGGGGATAAGGGTGACAACTATTCCATTGCAGAAAACTATTGGTTGCTGTCTCTCAGCCCAGGGGGAGGAGCATTAATTATATAAACTCTGAGTCCTCAGTGAAGCGTGCCGCTGACATCCATGCGAGCACTCTCTCCCTACAGGTCCAAGACCTGGCTCAGAGGTTCAACCAGCGTGATGCTACCCAGGTAGTGCCCTTCACCTCACCTCTTGTACCCCACCTCAAGTTGCCTGACCGGTTCTCAGGGGACCGGAGGACTTTTTTCTCTTTTCGGGAGAGTTGTAGACTCTATTTAAGACCCCACTCCTCAGGTTCTGAGAGCCAGCGAGTGGGTATAATTAGGTCCCGGCTCCAGGACGGCCCCCAGGAATTGGCCTTCTCCTTGGCTCCTGACGCCCCTGAACTTTCTTCTGTTGACCTTTTTTTTTCTTCGCTCAGGCTCATCTATGATGAGACTGACAAGACTGCCTTGGCCAAGAGTCAGCTGGTGACCTTACGTCAGGGTAAGAGACCCGTTGAGGAGTACTGTTCTGACTTTAGGAAGTGGTGTGTAGCTTCTCGGTGGAATGACCCTGCCTTGAGGTGCCAGTTTAGATTGGGTCTGTCGAACGCCCTGAAAGACCTGTTAGTTAGCTATCCCACCTCAGACTCTCTAGATCAGGCTATGGCTTTAGCGGTACATCTTGACCGACGTCTCAGGGAACGATGACTTCAACGTTCTGGTGCCTTCACCTTTGGCTCCCCTATGATGGCTCCAGAGGTTCCGTTGCTTCGTTCTTCCACGGAGAACTCGGATGAACAGAGGCAACTCGGGGCCTCCGTGTCTTCCCAACAACGTAGAGATTTCCGCAGGAGTAATGGTCTCTGCTTCTACTGTGAGGATGACAAGCATCAATTGAACTCCTGTCCCAGGCGCAAGAATAAGCAGCCGGAAAACTTCCGCGCCTAAGTGACCATCGGGGAGGTCGCTTGGGCGCACAGGTATTTCCCGTAAACATGAAGCCTAATAAAATCTTGCTTCCCTTTCAGGTCTCTTTTGATGGAAGGTCTGCCACCGGCAGTGCCTTCGTGGATTCAGGGTCTGCTGCTAATATTATGTCTGTGGAATTTGCCATGTCTCTAGCTATGCCACTAATTGATTTGCCTAAACCTGTCCCGGTAGTGGGTATAGACTCCACTCCGCTTGCTAATGGTAATTTTATGTAGCATACCCCTGTTTTTGAACTCATTGTTGGCTTCATTCATTTGGAGCAGTGTTCTGTGTTAGTGATACAGGGGTTATCGTCCGATTTGATTTTAGGCCTCCCTCGGCTGCAGACGCATAATCCCACTTTTAACTGGAATACTGGTGATCTTACTAAATGGCGTAATGAATGCATGACGTCATGTTTTTCTATTAATTTGGTTTCTCTCATTGAGGAGGTGATCACTCTACCTGAGTTTATTCAGGACTTCGCTGATGTCTTTTCTAAAAGGGCCTCCGAAGAGTTACCTCCTCATAGAGAGTACGATTGCGCAATCGATTTGGTACCAGGAGCTAATCTCCCTAAAGGAAGGATATTTAATCTCTCTTGTCCTGAACGTGAAGCCATGAGAGAATATATCCAGGAAAGACTGGCCAAGGGTTACATTCGCCCCTCTACTTCTCCGGTAGGTGCTGGCTTCTTCTTCGTGGGGAAGAAGGATGGTGGTCTTAGGCCGTGCATCGATTACCGAAATTTAAATAAGATCACTGTAAGGAACCAATATCCCCTTCCTTTGATTCCTGATCTCTTCAATTAGGTTCAGGGGCCCAACGGTTCTCTAAGTTCGATCTTCGGGGGGCTTATAACCTTATCAGGATCAGAGAGGGGGATGAGTGGAAGACTGCATTTAATACACCCGACGGTCATTTCGAATATCTCGTCATGCCCTTTGGGTTGTGTAATGCTCCCGCGGTCTTCCAGAATTTCATAAATGAGATTTTAAGAGACTATCTGGGGGTATTTCTTGTAGTGTACCTTGATGATATACTTGTGTTTTCCAAGGACTGGTCCTCCCACATTGAGCATGTCAGGAAGGTGCTCCAGGCCCTTCGGAAAAACAAACTCTTTGCAAAAACCGAAAAATGTGTGTTTGGGGTGCAGGAGATACCATTTTTGGGTCAAATCCTCACTCCTAACGAATTCTCCATGGACCCTGCCAAGGTACAGGCTGTGGTAGAATGGGTCCACCCTGCCTCCCTGAAGGCCTTACAGTGTTTCCTGGGGTTTGCTAATTAATACAGGAGATTTATTGCTAACTTCTCGGTCATCGCTAAGCCTCTTACGGACCTCACTCGTAAAGGTTCTGATGGCCTCCGGAGGCGGTCCAGGCTTTTGAGATCCTTAAGAGGTGCTTTGTCTCTGCCCCAGTGCTGATTCAGCCTAACCAAATGGAGCCATTCATCGTGGAGGTTGACGCCTGCGAGGTGGGAGTGGGTGCTGTTTTGTCCCAGGGTACTAGGTCTCTCACCCATCTCCGTACCTCTGCCTACTTCTCCAGGAAGTTCTCCTCCACCGAGAGAAATTATGACGTTGGCAACCGCAAACTCCTAGCAATTAAATGGGCATTTGAAGAATGGCGACACTTCTTGGAGGGGGCAAGACACCAGGTAACGGTCCTTACTGACCACAAGAATCTTGTTTTCCTAGTATCTGCCTGGAGGCTAAACCTCGAGACAAGCTCGATGGGCGTTGTTTTTTACGAGCTTCAACTTTGTGGTTACCTATAGGGCTGGGTCAAAAAATATTAAAGCTGATGCTCTGTCGCGTAGCTTCATGGCCAGCCCTCCTCCTGAGGAGGACCACGCTTGTGTTTTGCCCTCAGGTATAATTATATCCTCTGTGGATTCAGACTTAGTCTCCGAAATTGCGGCTGATCAAGGTTCTGCTTCCAAGAACCTTCCTGAGAACAAGCTGTTTCTTCCCCTGCAATTCCGGCTAAGGTTGCTCAGGGAGAATCATGACTCCGCACTATCTGGCCATCCAGGCATCCTGGGTACCAAGCACCTCATTTCTAGAACCTATTGGTGGCCTGGGTTGCTTAAAGACGTTAAGGCCTACGTCACCACTTGTGAAATTTGTGCTAGGTCTAAGACTCCCAGGTCCTGACCTGCGGGCTAACTATGTTCTTTGCCCATTCCCCAGAGACCTTGGACCCATATCTCCATGGATTTTATCACCGATCTACCTCCATCCCAAGGCAAGTCGGTGGTGTGGGTTGTAGTAGACCGCTTCAGTAAGATGTGCCACTTTGTACCCCTCAAGTAACTACCCAATGCCAAGACGTTAGCTACCTTGTTTGTCAAACACATCCTGCGTCTCCATGGGGTCCCGGTCAATATTGTTTCTGACAGAGGGGTACAATTTGTCTCATTATTTTGGGGAGCTTTCTGTAAGAAACTAGAGATTGATCTGTCCTTTTCCTCTGCATTCCATCCTGAAACTAATGGCCAAACTGAGAAGACTAATCAGTCTCTAGAACAATACTTAAGGTGTTTTATCTCAGACTGTCAAAATGATTGGGTCTACTTTATTCCCCTCGCTGAATTTTCTCTTAATAACCGGGTCAGTAGCTCGTCGGGGGTCTCCCCCTTCTTCTGTAATTTTGGGTTTAATCCACGGTTCTCTTCCGTTTCACCTGGTGGTTCCAACAATCCCGAAGTAGATGTCGTTCATCGGGAACTGTGCACAGTCTGGGCCCAGGTTCAGAAGAACCTTGAGGTGTCCCAGAGCATCCAAAAGACTCAGGCAGATAAAAGACGTTCAACTAACCCCCTATTTGTGGTCTGGTGTGGCTGTCTTCTAAAAATGTGCGCCTTATAGTTCCATCCAAGAAATTTGCTCCTTGGTATATAGGGCCGTACAAAATCATTGAGGTCCTCAACCCTGTCTCCTTCCGGCTGGAGTTACCCCCGTCTTTTCAGATACACAACGTGTACCATGCCTCCCTCTTGAAAAGCTGCTCCCCGTCCTTGGCTTCATCGAGGAAACCTCTGGTCCCTGTTCTCACACCGAATGGGGTAGAATTCGAGGTAGCCAAGATTGTGGACAGCAGGATGGTCCAAGGCTCCCTCCAGTACCTGGTCCATTGAAGAGGATATGGTCCTGAGGAGAGGACTTGGGTGCCCGCCCGGGATGTTCACGCCGGTATATTGCTCAGGAAGTTCCATCTTCGGTTCCCAAATAAGCCAGGCCCACCTAGGAAGGGTCCAGTGGCCCCTCATAATAGGGGGGGGTACTGTAAAGGGTTTGCCAGACACAGGTTCTGTGTCGACGCCCGGGGTTAATCAGCCCTCATCAGCTCCAAGGTCTGCTAGAGTGACGCGATCTGTTACCACTCAGGCTTGCAGGCTGAGGAGAGGGAGAACCTATCACAGCCTGGCCTGATGGTTCTAGCTCCCGCCCTTGGTCTATTTATACCTTCACTTGCAGCATGTTCCTTGCCTGTGATTGTCTGGTTTCCTGGCTCTGCTGTTCCTGCTATTTACCTGATTGTCCGCTGTTACTTATTGACCCTGACTTGCCTGACTATTCTCCTGCTCTGATTTTGCTACTACGTACTCCCCTGGTTAATTCGGCTCGTTCACTACTGCCTGTTGCTCACGGTGTCTCTGTGGGCTACTGCCCCTACTTCCCCCTTCTCTTCTGTGTGCCCTTGTCTTGTGTTGTCTGTCTTGCACTTACTGAGCGTAGGGACCGTCGCCCAGTTGTACGCCGTCACTTAGGATGGGCCATGCAAGTAGG